>NC_034592.1:155612807-155673060 GCF_900095145.1 Mus pahari
GAGGAGAAGAGAAGAGAAGAGAAGAGAAGAGAAGAGAAGAGAAGAGAAGAGAAGAGAAGAGAAGAGAAGAGAAGTAAAGTAGAGGCTGGCCATGAGCTCATGGACAGAGAGGGAGAGGGGAATGAGGAAAGAGGGGAAAGAGAGGAGGAACAAGAGCCAGAGAGTGAGGAGGGGGCAAGCAGCCCCTTTTATAGTGTGTCAGGCACACCTGGATGTTGTCAGGTAACTGTGGGGCGGAGCTTAGGTGAAATGCCAGTAGTGGGGGTTGGCAATGAGACCCTCCTCCTTACCACAGGGGAGCCAGTCTTCTAGCAGCCCTCAGATGAAGATGTAGAACTCTCAGCACCTCCTGCACCATGCCTGCCTGGATGCTGCCATGCTCCTGCCATGATGATAATGGATTGAACCTCTGAACCTGTCAGCCAGGGCCAATTAAATGTTGTCCTTATAAGGGTTGCCTTGGTCATGGAGTCTCTTCACAGCACTGGAACCTAACTAGGACAGCCATCCTAACAGGTGGGAGGCCGGCTATCACGGTGGCTCTAACCTGTATTTCCCTGGGGACTGGAGTGCTGTGAGCACTCCATCCTGGTTGTTGGCCATGTTTGCCTCTCCTTGGACCCAAAAGTGGACCCACACCTGTCACCTTCCAGGCTGAGTCCGAGAGAAAGGACAGTTCGTTCCTTCAATAATATTGGGGAAAATGGATATCTACACGCAGAAGAGTAACAGTTACCACCTCAGAATAGATCAAAGACCTGACACAAAGAAAATACTAGAAGAAAACGCACAGCCTAGACCAAGTAGCCCAGGCTGGCTCCAACTTGCTGTCCTTCTACCTCAGCCTCCCAACTGCTGTGACTACAGGTCTGCACCCCCATGATGATCCTGCACCTGCCTGTCTTCTTTGCTTTTTCCTTCCTGGTTCTGGCTGCATCAGGAGCCAACAGCTTTCTGTCCTTCTGTGGAGAAGCCAAGGCGACATCAACAGACATCATCGACATCGGCTCTGGAGTTGGAGTTCCTGAATATTTTGCATCTCAGCACCATCCATTTTCTTCTGTGTTAGAAGACTGCTAGACCTAACTAAACAATCCTTGGAGCAACTCCTCCTCATCCCATTTGAATACAAATGACCCCCCATCGCCCCCACCACTGACATTAGCATTCAGGCAGTGGCTCTGCAGGAAAGCAAAGGCCACAGTGATTTCAAAGTCAGTCCGGAGCTGCTCACATGCAGGGAAGGCTCTGGCTGACACTTTCAATGAAGAGTCCCCTCAGAGCGGCTCCAAGGGCTTGCACAGGCCTGGTG
Organism: Mus pahari; assembly: GCF_900095145.1. Classification (NCBI taxonomy): domain Eukaryota; kingdom Metazoa; phylum Chordata; class Mammalia; order Rodentia; family Muridae; genus Mus; species Mus pahari. The sequence continues at coordinate 155,614,120 of NC_034592.1, forward strand.
GAACACTGGTAGCTACCAGGTCTGCTTCAGAGGGTGCGTGGTGAGAGACTCCATGGGTTCGTGGTGTGGTTTAGCTGTTTCCCTCAACGCTTGCCTTATCTAGTTACCCTGTATAGAATCGCTCCATCAGCACACATGCCATCCGGGGGCCTTATTCTTTTGGTGCCACGGCAGGGCTGTAGTTGCTTCAAGGTTGGCCTTGGAGATACCGAAGTTGAGAGCCTCTGGGGAGTGTGCCCTCAGTGACACCTAGACCTGCCGACAGGGCACAGTGATGGGAAGCACCATCCAAAACATCAGGTGGATCCTGATTCAGGCAGACACAGAAGTCAGGCCCCAGTCCCGCCTCTCCTCTGAAGAAAAGTGCGGTGGCCAGAATTCCTCTGAGGATAATTGTCTTAGTGTTCTATTGCTGTGAAGGGACACCATGACCACGGCAACTCTTTCAAAGCATGTGAATAGCTTACAGTTCAGAGGTTTAGTCCGTCATCAGCAAGCAGGGTAGGGAGCATGGGGTAGCACGTAGTCGGACACGCTGAGGCAGAAGGAGCCGAGAGTTCTACATCTACACAGATGTGCAGCCAGCAGGAAGCAAGAGAGACTGGGCCTGGTTAGAGCGTTTCAAACCCCAAAGCCCACCCCAGAAACATTTTCTCCAAGGCTACACCCACTCCAACAAGGCCACACAGCCTAAGCCCTGTCAAACAGTGCCACTCCCTAATGACCAAGCATTCAAAAATATGTAAGCTTACCCTCACTGGCTGCAACATTGGGCCCTGTATCTCACCAGGGTAACACAGTAGGGCTGACCCTGGCAGCAGGGCTGAGGGTGAGCTGGCTTTAGAGCAAGAGAGATGACCCTACCCCTTGCTGGCTGGAGCAGTCCTGGGAAGCTTGCCCTGGAGGTGTGGGTGTGGCAGAGCTGGTGGACTGACCGATTCAGCTATCTCCCAGGCCCAGATCCTGGGCTTTGAGTTAGCTTACCCCAACACCTACCCCCATCTATGATTTGCTTGAGCACATGAAAGGGCCAGTCCTGCAGATGTAAAGCTGCAGGATCTCCACGACACAGGGCAACAATAGGATCTCTGAGAGGAGTCTTGGTGAGGATCCAGTATTGACAGTGTAGCAGAAGCCAAAGGCCTCCCACTGGACCAGTGACTCACTACAGTGAACATTTGCAAGTGAAGAAGTGTGAACAAAAGGGTACACTGTGTGACACACGGACACACTACAGCCTCCACTAACAAGATATTATTATTAATTATCATCATCGTCATTATTGTTATTACATTTTTATTTTCTCTTGTTGGGGAGGTTTCAAGGGCAGGAGGCAGATAGGAAGGAGAAAAATGAGTGGGATTGGGGTGCACGATGTGAAAGTCACAAAAAGAATCAGTCAAAATGTAAAACAACCAATATATGGCCCTATTGGGGCCACTCCTAGCCACCTCACCATTATAACTGAATGAACAGAGTGTGTGGGTTAGCTGGTGTGGGACGGGTGGGCTGCTGCACCTCAGGGTGTTCTAGGCTGTGATCAGCTCTGTCTTCTCACTAATTTGTGGGTGCTACCTGAGGGCCACGGCTCCTCAGAGCTTTCTCTGCCCTCTAACGGATCCTTTTCAGAACCCAACTCCTTTCTACGGCGTAGGAGGAAGGAGCACGGGATGGAATACAGCAGCTCCGTGAAGAACACTTCAGTTCTGCAGGGCCTGCCTCAAGGCCGGGTTCACAATGGTGAACCTCTTTGACACGGTCACCCCACCCTTTGGGCTTTAGGAAGATGGTATTAACTTGTAAAGATGCCAGGTCAGAATGGCGGATGGGTCCACCCTAGCTTGCAGGAGTAGAGGCAGCACACTATGGCCCACGTCCACCCTGCTGCCCCAAAGCGTTGGTTTAGACAGTCTAGCAGAGCATAGGAAATACTTTCAAAACTACTGTAGAATCAGCCAAGAGAACAGATTCCCACGTGGGATACTGGCTACTGCCCCAAGTCGGCAGTTTTGGATGCCTGGACCCCTGATGCTGAGCACCGACTGAGCACATTAATCTTGTCCTTCTTTTTCTGCTCTTGGTCCCACTCCGACTGGCGGTGTCCTGCGAGGCCAGGATCACACGAGGCTGGAAGACTCTCATGTGCACAGGATGGCACTGGGGTGCTTGTGGAAACACAGGAGGCCTGGCTCCCCGCCCCGCCTCCCACATCCTCCACCCCGACCCCCGCTCCCCGGGGAGCATGACTTCTCTAAGGAATGCCAGACAGGCTGCAGCTGCTCCAGATACTCAGGGCTGGAGGAGCAAAGAGGACATTTCCAAGATCTGCAGGTGGGCGGGGCCCTGGGCTGATGGGCGGGGCCTTGGACTGGTGGGCCTGAGAGACATGGGGTGACTGTGTTGGTGCCTGCCTTCTGTGGTCAACAGATGCTGGGAGACAGAAAGGGCCTCTTGGGTCCGCATCACCCAGAGGAAGAAGGGGGGCCAGAGGTAGGGTAGTGTGAGAAATGTACGGGATGCTTAGACTTTGGGTAAGATAGGCCTGAGTCATCTTCACTTATGACCCACCAGATCTGTGACCTTGGGTGAGCTTTCTAGTGGATGGCTGGTGGGTACCGGGTTTCAGTTCAACAGGAAACTTAACTCCTGATGTATGTAGGTGATGCTGATCATTAACTGGACAGATCACCTAGAGATGAGCCTTTGTCCATGCCTGTGAGGGAGTCTGTAGATCGGGTTAATTGACCTGGAGTGAATGTCACACTGAATGTGCATGGGACCATCTTACGGGCTTGACTAAGAAAGGCCGACATGAGCTGGGTACCCACACTCATCTTCCTGACTGTGGGTACCTTGTGACCAGCTGCCTCAAGCTCCTGCCACCAAACCATTATGGACTGCATCCCTCAAACCACGAGCCAAATAAGTCCTTACTCCCGAAGGTTGATTTTTGTCACAGGGTACTGGATGAGGTGAAAAAATGAACTCAACCAGTCCTCAGGAGGCAGAGGCAGGGGGATTTCTGTAAGTTGGAGACTAGCTGATCTACATAGTGAGTTCCAGGATAGCCAGAGCAGCTCAGTGAGACCCTAAAAACAACTAGTTTGATGAGTAACAATCGTTAATTGAATATTTTGAAATCATAAGCAAAGGAGTTTTAGGTTTTCAACCCAGAGACATGATAAATGCTGAGGGGGCCCTGAGCTGATTTCAAAGCAAAGAAAGCAGATAAATCAATCAATCAAACAAACAAACAAACAAAAATAGTGCCTTATGAATTAAACACCTGTTTAAAAAATCTAATCTTTACTTGGTTGTGGCGTGAGGTTGTGTGTTACTACAGTTCCCTCACCCATTCCATTGGCTGTATGGAGGTAACAGTCTCCGTGCTTCTGGGCTCATGAGAGTTCACTCCTGCACGGCCTAGGAACGGGGACACTGCAGCTCTTGGTCTTCTGATGGTATTTCTCCTTAGCCTGAGTCCTGAAGCTGAGCTGCCAGACAGATGCCCAAGGGAGAGAGCTCTGGGCTCTGAGAACTCAGCTTCCATTCCCCTCTTCAATGCTCGGGGAAGTAGCGGGCCAAACCAGCAAATTGACTTTCTCCAGGCTATTCCTGGGTCAAGGGCAGGCTGGGATGCTGACGCCACTTAAAAAAATTAAGTATGTTGGCCATAGTGGCACGTGCCTTTAATCCCACCACTTAGTAGGCAGAGGCCTACTCTGTGAGTTCGAGACCAGCCTGGTCTACATAATGAGATCTTGCCTTAATATACATACATACATATATATATATATATATATATATATGTGTGTGTGTGTCATTATTATATATATGTCATTATTATATATATATGTCATTATTATATATATATATATATATATATATATATATATATATATATATATATATATGTCATTATTTTTTCTGTGTATGATATGTGGGGAGCGGGCCACAGGAATGCCGCTGCATGCAGATGCGTGCTTTGGGGGGTTGGTTCTCCCCCCTAGTGTGTACTCCTGGGCGTAGATTCAGGCTATCAGGTTTGCTCAGCCAGTATTTTTACCCCCTGAGCCATCTCTCTAGCCCCTACCCCTGCTTCTAGCTGTGAAAAATTTCAGGAGTCCAAATGGTTGGTGGATTTTACTGAGCACCTCCACCTAAGTGCCAGCAGCTGGTGTCCAGATGTTCACTTCAAGTGCCCTGCTGTCCAGGAGGAGGTCCTTCTTCTGTCTACTCCTACGTGTGTTACTAGAAAACAGGCAGCTACTCCTGTGCTCCTTTAAAAATTTTTGTCTGTCTGTCTGTCTGTCTGTCTGTCTACCTGTCTATCTATCTATCTATCTATCTATCTATCTATCTATCTATCTATCTATCTATCTATCTATCTATAGCCAGGGTCTCGTATCCAGGCTGCCCTGAATTTGCTATGTAGCTGATGTTGACTTTGAACTTATGATCTTCCTGCCTCCACGTCCCTAGTGCTAGGATTATAGCTCTGCACCCTCATGCCTGGTCTATGCAACACCGGGTACAATCAAGGGTCTCATGCAATCGAGGCAAGCGGTTCACCAACCGAACCATGCCCCTGACCTATTTATTTTGTTCCTGTGCCTAGCATCTAACAGCTTCTGTACACTGTACTTAACTCTCAGATCTCTGAACTTCTGGGAATCTGGAATGTCCCTTCCTACCTAGGACATTGACTTTGTGTAAGGTGTTGAGACAAGGTCTGACATGATAACCAGTCTGTCCTCAAACTTGACAACCTCCTGCCTCAGCCTCTCAGGTTCACAGGCCCGTGCTATTATGCCCAGCTGACTTTTTGAAGCAACCAAAAGCATTTGTGCCATCACAGTCACAGACCCTGCACTCCGGGCCATCTCGTCCTCTGCTCTGACACCTGGGGTCAGCTCCTATCTTAGGAAATACCCCTTATAGGGCCCAGGCAATACCATCATTCTTACTGGGTGCCCCCCCTACACCCCTTGTGGGGCCCAGGCAATACCATCATTCTTACTGGGTACCCCCCCTACACACCTTGTGGGGCCCAGGCAATACCATCATTCTTACTGGGTGCCCCCTCTCCCACCACACACTCTGTGGCTTCTATGAAATATGGAAAATCTTCAGAAACTGTCTCCTGAAAAGTTTTTGGGAACCTCCCCACCATCTCCCCAACAAGAAAACTGTTGGATTTCTCTGCAACTCCTCTCAGGACAAGCAAGTGGCTCATGTAATTTTGAACAGGCATGGCTCCATTAAGGACTACAAGAGTCATGGCTGCATCTCAGCTTCTGTCAGGGCCCCTGCGGCTCTCTGTCAGCCTCAGCTTTCTCTCTCCTGGTGGTAGGCGAGTAGCTGCCAGAATATTCCTGTTTCCTGTTGCTGGCCTCTTGGTGTAAGGGAAAAGGACGATGCCTCTCGGGCTGGGAAATGGTGCAGTGGATGAAGCACTTGTACAAGCCTGAGGAGAGCATATGATTAGCCAGCATCCACATAAAGCCAGAGGGACGTGGTGACCCACCGGAAGACAGAGATGGGACACCCGGGGTGAGACTAGCTGAGTCTGTAAGCTCCTGCTTCAGGGAGAGTCTCTGGCTTGGGAAATAAAGAATATAGCAATTGAACAAGTCATGTGGCATTAACTTCAGGTCTGTATATGTGAACACATGTATCTTGCTCTCACGTGCATATATACATACATATACATACAAAGAAGAAGATGAGGAAGGAAAGGAGGAGGGAGAGGAGGGAGAGGAGGAGAAGGAGGAAGAAGAGGAGGGGCAGGAGGAGGAGGGAGAGGGAAAGAAGGAGGAGGGAGAGGAGGTCATGGAGAGCACTGACATTTTTCTTACTCCAGCTGAAATTTCTGAGACTCTCACTGTTCTGTTTGGAGTGATAGGCACGTTTCTGAACCAGTCATTGCTGGACAGATTCACTATTGTAATTTGTTACAGCAAGGTCGAGGTCAGATATTGGGTCAGCTCCTGGGAAGAGATATGGGATACTGTTCCCAGAGGGCAGACGAGGGATGCTGGCCAGACAGGGAGTACTGGGCCTGCAAGGGATACTGGATGGGATGAGGGGCACCCATGTGCCTGGCCAGCAAGACAGAAGAGCGGGGTCCCAGGTGACGCTTGGTGAGGTCCACTAGCTCATATGCGACTCTCAGCAGAAAACCTGACTTAATTTAGCACTGGGCTCTGGGACTGTTCAGTATGCATGTGCTAGACAGCGAATGAGAGGAAAGAGCAGGCCTGATGTGCCAGCGAGGCCTCATTAGAAAGAAACTAGAGATGAGAGCTGTCCGAGCTCTATTCTGTGCCTGATCTGCCTGCAGCTCTGGTAATTCGCAGCAGGCACCAGCCACTCTTGACCACTCTGTACCCCTGAGGTTGGGGAGGAGCGGGTGTCTTTCTCTGCCTAGCCTCACAGTCTCCTCTTGGCTCCTTGGGGGTGCATCTAAGGTGCTGACATGTGCCTGTCTGTGGCTGGAGTGCTATTTTAGCCAGGGCAGCCAGAGCCTGTTGCAGGATGGCTTTCAACCACATGGGTGTTATACTAGGTCCCAGAGCGCACGGACTCTGTCAGACCTATGGGCCCCAGCTTCATTCTCCCTATTAGGCCTGACCTCTCTCAGAGACACCGGTCAGGTGTCAGGCTAGACCACTCCTGGGTCTGATAGTGACCAGCTCCAGGCACTTCACAAAAGCCAGTTAGAATGTCAGCCTCAGAGCTGGAAGAGACATGGAGCCAGAGGTGCCCTCTCCACACTGTGTTCCTGCCTAAAATACTTCAGAGATGTCATGGGACCCAGGGCAGGGCCATTAGACTCCCTGCCCCAGACTATGACCCCTACCTTCCTTTTCCTTATTGTGCTAACCCCTGGGGGTGAAACATTCCTGGCTACGGCTGAACTTACCCATCACTAAGTTTGGGTCTAGAACAATGAAGCTTGAGGTCTTCATGAATTGGTGGCTTTCTGTGACTTGTCATGACACTCGCTAGTATACAGAGCAATCCTGCGCATGTGCGTGCATGTGCGTGTGTTGTGTCAGAGCACCTCTCAGCATGGCCTGGGTGCCTGTGAAAGCATCTGAGCCTGTCCCTTGGTGACTCTCCTGTGGTCTGCCCCCAAGTAACACCACAGAAAGGGAGAGAGACGCACGCAGAGATAGAGACAGACACAGAGAGACAGTGACAGAGAGAGACACAGAGACACAGACTAGTGTGCACCCGGCTGCCTCAGCTCTCCCAGCAGTGCTTATGAATAAGGAAGCTTGCTCAACTGCAATTCTGGAATACATTAAGAAATGTTGAAAGATCACTCAAAGGCTGACTTCAGAAATCTTTATGCTATTCTGAAAACTTTTCTATTATAAAAAGTTTCATTTTGCATGTGTATGTTTTAGCACAGGCAAGCCCTGCCTGTGTTCAGTCTCCAGACTGGAAACAATAAACAAGAACCAGAACTGTGTGAACTGTGAGCCATTTGCACCGTGTTCCCAACTCAGTGTGAACTGTGAGCCATTTGTGCTGTGTTCCCCAACTCAGTGTGAGCTGTGAGCCCTTTGCACTGTGTACCCCAACTCAGTGTGAGCTGTGAGCCCTTTGCACTGTGTACCCCAACTCAGTGTGAGTTGTGAGCCCTTTGCACTGTGTCCCTTCAAATCAGTGTGAACTCTGAGCCCTTCATCCTGTGTCCCCTCAACTCAGTGTGAGCTGTGAGATCTTCTCCCAATGTTCCCTCAAGTTGGTGTGAACTGTGAGCCCTTTGTCTCATGTCCCCAACATGGTGTGAACTGTGGGCCCTTTGCTTTGTCCTCCCAACATGGTGTGAACTGCCAGCCCTTTGCCTCGTGTCCCCCCAACATGGTGTGAACTGTGAGCCCTCTGCCTTGTGTCTCCAGTGGAAGCTTTCCACACAGCTGCACTTCAGTGTGACAGATAAGACAGTGCATCAACAGCACCTTTGTATGTTCTTTGGCTTCCTTAGGAATCCTTGTATTCGTCTTGGGTGTGGCTTTGCCCATAATGGACTGGACTCTCCCGCATCAATCACTGATTAAGAAAATGTCTCATACAAAGAGTGGAACAAAGACTGAAGGAAAGGTCATCCACGACTGCCTGTGCAGGCTTCTTTCTCTATTACCCCAGCCAAGACACTGAGGAGTTGGGACACCCCTGGGAACCAAGTGACCTACAGGTGGTAAAGCTATATAATTTCTCCTAGCAGAATCTGTTAACAGCCAGGTGGACTATCTTAGTTAGATTTCTATCGCTTTGATAAATACACAACCAAAAGCGACTAGGGGAGGAAAGGTTTAATTCAGCTTCCAGCTCTCAGGTCATTCCTGAGGGAAGTCATGGAGAACTCAAGGCAGGGACTGGGAGCAGAGACCTTTGAGGAATGATGCTCACTGGCTTGCTCCTCATGGTGTGCCTAGCTCCCTTTCTTATATAACACAGGACCACCAGCCCCAGGGTAGCATTGCCCATAAGGGACTGGACTCTCCCACATCAATCACTGATCAAGAAAATGTCTCATACAAAGAGTGGAGCGAAGACTGAAGGAAAGGCCATCCAGAGACTGCCCCATCTAGGGATCCATCCCATATGCAGACACCAAACCCAGACACTATTGCTGATGCTAAGAAGCACTTGCTGACAGAAGTCTGGCATCGCTGTCCCTTGAGAGGCTCTGCCAGAGTCTGACCAATACAGATGTGAATGACGTACTCAGCCAACCATGGGACTGAGAGTGGGAACCCCAATGGAGTAGTTAGAGGAAGGATTAAAGGAGCTAAAGGGGTTTGCAACCCCATAGGAAGAATAACAATATCAACCAACCAGATCCCCCAGAGCTCCCAGGGACTAAACCACCAATCAAAGAGTACACATGGAGGGACCCATGGCTCCAACTGCATATGTAGCAGAGGATGGCCTTATCTGGCATCAGTGGGAGGGGAGGCCCTTGGTCCTGTGAAGGCTCCATGCCCAAGTGTAGGGGGATGCTAGAGTGGTGAGGTAGGAGTGGGTGGGTGGGTGAAGGAGCACTCTTATAGAAGCAGGGGTGGGGTAGGGAGGATGGGGTAGGGGGGCTGCAGAGGGGAAATCAGGAAGTAGGATAATATTTGAAATGTAAATTAATAAAATAACCAGTTAAAAGAAAAAGAAAAAAAGGAAGGGAGGGAGGAGAGAGAGAGAGAGAGAGAGAGAGAGAGAGAGAGAGAGAGAGAGAGAGAAAGAGAAAGAGAGAGAAATATCTCACAGGCTAGCCCTACAGGCCAGTCTTATGGAGACATTTTCTTAATACTGATTGCATCTTCTCAGATAATCGCACTTGTGCTGAGCTACAAAGATACTACCCAGCACACTGACCCTCGGACCATGTGCATGGCCATTCTCTGTCACCCGATTCTACTGTCCATTGCCTGCCTGGACTTGGGGTAGAGCGGGAATCCCAGGCCACTGGAATTCACTCCTCTGTGCAGGTAGCTAGAGGTGCAAACGTCTCAGGATCCTGCCAGAGAGGCCCAGCCCAGCCCAGCCCAGCCCAGCCCAGCCCAGCCCAGCCTCACAGGTTTGTGGTGCTTGTCTGAGACCCACCCACTAAGTAAGAAATAAGCAAGACGCAAGTCAGGGTCCTAGCTTGGCCTGACCCGGTGCTGGTAGCCACAGCAGTCCATTGCTATGGGGCAAGCATTTGCCTCACAGCCAGATTCTATTCTGTCCCGTCCTATGTCAGCTTGTCCTTTCCCCCTGCACAGAGGCTCTGGGAGACAGGTAGCCCCACCCTGCGTCTCTAACTCAGACCTGTCTCAGTGCAAGGATTTTCCAATTGCTTCCGGTCTCCCAGACCCTAGAAAGGACAGTGCACAGACACCTCCCCTGTGACAGCAGAACAGAGGTCTTCTCAGAGATGTTAGCCCTTGATCTGGGATACTTGATACGACTGGGGAAGGGAGACCTGCTCCCCTGCACGCAGTTAAAAGGTGACAATTTCGTGATTAATCCACAGGGTCTGTCGCCTGCCTATTCCCTCTGGTCTTGACTTCAGAAGCCAGCCAGGCCTCCTCTTCAAAACCACGGCTGTTGCATGTGCGTCTGACCCTCACAGGGACAGGGCCATTTTCCCCCACAACCATTCCCTTCAGGGGTGCCTGCCTCATTTGGTATCCAGGGCTCCGATGACTTCTATGAATCCACAATGTTTCCAAAACATCCCCTTCTTTTCCTACCCCCGGGGAAAAGCCTGGAATTTGGGATATTCATCTTGCCTGGTGAGCAAAAGCTTAAATGAAATCCGCTTTATCTGCGGGAAGCTGTCAGTTGATAAAAAGGGCAGAGAATTAACACAAGGGTAAGCCAAGAGCTCCAGACAGCAGCGCCTAGCTTTCCACTCAGTTCCTGCAGAAGCCGCCGCCGGGGGGACTTCAGTGTCTGACCCCCAAAACCTGTCTAGACGGTTCAGACATTTGGTAAACAAATGAATTGCTGCATAGGCAGCTGGAGCAGAGCAGGGGGTGTCTGCCACCTCGGGGCGACTGCAGGAAGATTCACACCCGGCTGGAAATGCTCTCCCGGAGGATAACAAACACAGCAGCTTTTCCTGCTTTCCAAAAAGTTCTTTTCTGGGCCAGAGCCCTGTGAAGGAGCCTCCATTTCTCCTGGGAAGTGTACTTTTGAGTTCTAAAGACGCTCTCCCATTTCCACAGCCATAGGGGAGATGCAGGTTCCCCAGAGTGTGTCTGTCAGACCCACAGTGAGAGGAACAGCTGGCGGCTGTCTTTCTAGGCCATGCCCTGTCCTTCATGTTCCAGTGAACTTCTCAGAGCCCTGGTCCAGGGAGGCGGAGGCTGGAGATCAGGGCAGAGGCAGGTGCAGATGCTACCGTGTGTTAGCTTTTGGGCTCCACAGTCTCACATGCAAAGATGCCACTTTGCTATGTGTGGCAGGGAGGTTACAAGGTGACAAGAAAAAGCCGCCTGCTTTTTATGCATGGGAAAGGAAAAGGGCCAGTAGAGAGAGGCCTCCTGGACCAGGTGAAGCTGGGCAAGGGATGCAGGAAGGGGCATGGTGATGTGTCCCTAGCCTGCTTCTCCTCAATGGCATCTGTCTTTTCAGATGGCTGGCAGCCAGGTCACCGCTGCACCCAAGGGTGCTGGGACAGTGGGGTGTCATGGGGCCACCGGAGGGGCTGGAGGCATTCTGACCAGGATGAGAGGGTAGCTGCAAGCTGTCACTCACAAAAGCATTTTCCAGAAGCTCTCCAGAGCACCTTAGACACCGGTCCTCAGAGGTTTGCTGGTCTCTGCCTCCTCACCCCATCTGTCCATGGTAGGGGGGGCGAGTGGGGAGAGGGAAAGGAGCGGAGTACAGCCGGCTGCCCTGTTTGTCTCTTTCTCCAGGCCAGAGAACAGTCCCGTGAGTGGAGTGACCGGGGTCCAGACGTCTCTGCCAGCTGGCAGGAAGACAAGCAGGCTGTCTGGCTGCAGAGCCTCCGGTGTGGTGAAGGAGGTAGGAGCTGAGCGACAGAGGAAGGAAACCGGAGGCTGAGTGAAATCCTCAGGACTGAGATTCAGGAACAATTTTTTATTGTTCCGTCCTGCAGACAGCTTGGGGAAGTACCCAGTCTCTGCACTGGGTCTCCAGTCTCAAGTCATTGCTAACTAACACTTTCCAAGATGCTGACCCTGGAAGGATGTGACAGTCTCCATCACAGCCAGGGTGCAGGGTGTGTGTGTGTGTGTGTGTGCAGGCTGTATGTATGTGGTGTGTGTGTATGCAGGCTATGTGTGTGTATGCACGTGTATGCAGGCTATGTGTGCATGTGTGTGTGTGCAGGCTCTGTGTGTGTGTGTGTGTGTGTGTGTGTGTATGCAGGCTATGTGGGTGTATGTGCGTGTGTGCAGGCTGTGTGTGTGTGTGTGCAGGCTATGTGTGTATGTGTGTGTGTGCAGGCTGTGTGTGTGTGTGTGTGTGTGTGTGTGCAGGCTATGTGGGTATATGCGCGTGTGTGCAGGCTGTGTGTGTGTGTCTGTGTGTAGGGTGTGTGTGCAGGCTGTGTGTGTGTGCAGGCTCTGTGTGTTTGTGTGTGTGTGTGTGTGTGTGTGTGTACACAGAAGTGGTATTGACACAGCCAGGGCTTCACAGGAACAGGGCTTCAGACTGGGCAGGGGCCATAGGGGCTCCACCCACCCCATGCACCAACAATCCTCAGTTCCCAATCTATTGTCCCTTAACTCCAGAGTCTGGGAAATTTAGTAACTACATATGTAACTCAGGCAAAGGAACAATTAAAGAAGCTGAACAAACCAGAAACTATACACTTCAGAAACTTCCAGAAACTATGTACTTCATTATCCTTCAAAATATACTGTGTGACCCAAGCTGTTCTCAAACTCTGGCCAGTCCTCCTAAGTGTTCAGATGATTTACACCACTAGGCCTGGATTAAAACATGACTCTTGACAGCCAGAGTTCTTCCTCTTAGGGCCAAACATGGCTGCTGAACCTCACGATATGCCTGTGAGTGTAGCTAGCAGATATTTGTAGTGGGAACAAGGCCTGAATGTGACATCTTGGAAGTTAGCTCTCCGCCTTGCTCTGAGAATACTGATACTGTGAAAAGTCACCACCGAAACAGCTGGAGAGATGGCTCAGCAGTTAAGAGCACTTGCTGCTCTTTCAGAGAACCCAGGTTTGGTTCTCAGCACCCACACAGTGACTCATAGCCACTTGTACCTTCAGTTCCAGGGGATCAGGCTCCCTCTGTTGACCTCTGGGCAGCATGTATGCACATAGAAACACATGCATCTGTAATGGTCACTTTCAATAGATAAAGCCCCATGACTGAGGTTAATCCCACTGGTCGAGAATACGACCACTACCATGATTTTTGAGCCAATTTTGAAGTAATTTTATTAAAAACTGGCCAGAATGATGGACATTGGCCAGACCCAAACCCAGGATTCCCAAAGAATAGCTGTGAATTCTGTTAGTTCTGTGTTTTTAAAGGCAACACCCTCAAGACTACATACTTCTTGCCTTCGTCTAGTCTGCGGCAAGCATACATCCTGGTGCACTTCCTGCCTACTTACCTCCCACTTCCGTGTGATCAAGCACATCCTGTGCCATTGGGGCAACCAGCCTTGTTTAGAGAAGTGAAAACACATGGCTTGTTATTGTACATGAGCAAGAGCATTCCAGAATCTCAGGGAGTTACGTGGCTTTGGGCAAGTGGGACTATAGGCTAGCGGCATTTTTGTTTTATAGATCTCTTAAGCATAGTAATCTTAACTTAAAGCATAACTTTAGTTGGACTTGTGGCTCTAGAGGGTTAGGGTCCATGATAGTAAAGCAAAGATATCCAAAGACACCTGAGGGCTCATATATCTAAATGAGAGAGAGAGAGAGAGAGAGAGAGAGAGAGAGAGAGAGAGAGAGAGAGAGAGAGAGAGAGAGAGAGAGAGAGAGGCAGGCAGACAGGTCTTTTTGAAACCTTAAAGCCTGTACCCTGTGACATACCTCCTCCAACAAGGCCACACTTCCATATCTTCCTCAAATAGCCACCAACTGGGGACCAAGTCATCAAATAGATGAGTCTACGGAGATCACTCTCACTTAAACCACCATATCCGCACAAATAAAATACACCTCAAACGAACAAACTCCCAGCTTTCCTCTATGTATTTCCGTTATTTTGAATCTCCCTGTTGTTGTTCTGAAACAAGGTTTCATGTAGCCCAGGCTGGCTTCAAACTTGCTATTCTAGCTGAGGATGACCTTGAACTCAAGGGCCCCTCCTCCCTCCACCTCCCTAGTGCTGGGATGACAGATGTGCGGCACCGCCCACTCGCCTGCTCGCTCAGGTTTGTGTAAGTTGCATGGACAATGGGTGATTCCTGTACAGTGTAAGAGGCCTGGGCAGAGTTCTCTGTGTGTTGGCCCAGGGATGCCACATCAAAACCAGAGGACTCTGTCAGAGCTCTCCAGGCCATCAAGGTTCCTGAGGTGTCCCCAGGGGCATCTCCTACCCCAGGAATGGACTTTTATTCATGCAACAGGCTCTGTCAGGCTGCTCAGAAAGAGCTGTTTTCTTCCTTTGTGCCCGGAGGCCAGTTCAGACCTGAGACCCAGCCAAAAGCGTGACATCAGATAGGCAAATGACCCCAGAGAACCCTGGAAGGCTGTTGCTGTGGTTGGATTTATGAAAACATCACTGAAAGACAAGCCTGCCTTCTAGCCAACTTGTAGCTGAGGCCAGGGAGGCCATTACACTCTCTGCCCTGTGGCTGAACTCCCCAGGAATTCCTGACAGCAGAATTTGCACCCCACCTCAGGCTCGGACCTCTGGACTGCTCCCTCCTGCCCAGCCATCCCCGGGGCCCAGGCTGTGGCTGATCTGCGGGTGATGGTGAGGACTTGCCTGGGAGAAACAGTATTGCAAAGGACGAGGAAGCCAGAGTGCACTTGGGGACCTCGGGAGTGCACACCAGGCATTCAAGTGCAGACTGAGCCCAGGATTTACTGAGGCCCAGTAAGACAGCTCAGGTCCTCAGGCCTTTGGGACAGATGTCTGTTTGACGGAGAGGCCTGTGGGATATATGGAGGTAGAAATTCTCCATGGATACCCATCTTGTCAGGAAAGGCGTGCTGTGGTTCCGGCTTGTGTTCGCCACTGCAACTCCTCCAGGAGGCTTCATTCGAAAGGGGCATCCTGGAGGCCAGTGACACCTGTGAAATCCAAGACCAGCATCAGGGTTGGGTGGGATCTTCCTCCTCCCATTCACATCCAACCTTGGCCTCTGCCTCAGAACATGCCCTGTCACAAGGTGACGCGGAAGCACCTCTAACAACCTGTTACCTCCACTGCTCAAATCGGTAGGAAGAAAGTTTGCCCCTCACAGCTCCTTGAGCCCTAGGCTGGGGTGGAAACTTGCCGGCCACCATGGACCTGCCTTGGCTGTGGGCTGAACCCCCCACCCCACCCCGCCCCGCCCCTGGAGCAGTGTGAGGGGCTGGGCTTCAGGGTTCTGAGAAACCATGAGTTTCTTTGGTGTCTGGACCTTAACCTGCCCCACATCTAAATGAATGGCACCATAGGCTGGCTATTGTTTCCAGCCTTTAATTTCGGGAGGCAGAAATAGATCTCTGTGACTCTGAACCCTGGCTTGATCGACATAGAAAGTTCCAGGGTGACCAGGCTTACACAGGGAGATCCTGTCTCAGAGCAAAACCACAAAACGTGTTATTATGGTACATTGTCGCGTTGTTTCATGACTACTGGGGCGGTGTCACTGCCAGACAGGGCCCAGGCACTGTTGGGACAGTGGACAAAGGAGACACACCTACCCAGGCTCTTGCATAGACAGTAAAACCACTTGAATGTACACATGCCTCCTGCTCTGGGCTGGGCAGGGTGTGATCAGGGGGCCTGAGAAGTGGCTGTCACCAGTCCCCACCCCAAGGAACCCAATGTATTCTTCTACATGACTTCCTGGATGTTGAGGAAGAGGGAGGAGGGTGCTGTGTGACTGTGATGGGGCAGAGGCTTTGCCACCCCAGGAGATGCTCTTTTGCCCCCCACCCCCAGCTTTTGCAAATGCCTCTGGATCTTCTGCTCAGCTCAGCATCACGCCCACCCCCAATTCTGTCTTTCGGTCCTAGCTTGAGCCATCCAGGCCTCAGGTCCCAGACCCTGCTATGTCTTCCCTCATTACGGGCCGCTGCCTCCAGAAGGCGTCTCTGGTGTCTTTTCCATCTCTCGCTTGTAGGACTAGGCACGCAATAGGCCTGGGGGAAGAGGTTTTGACGGACAACAAAGCCCAGAAAGACAGACAGAACTCTACTGAAGCAGGGCATCAGGCAGAAGTGTGAAGGCTCAGGCCCATGGGAGGAAGGACGGGGCAGGCTGGGAGAGAACCAAGTTTCTTGGTTAAAATAGACAGTGCTTCCTCAGCCATGGCTGGACAACGCCTGGGCGACTGCAGGCTGAGTCTCCTGCTCAGGTAACCACACCACCCTCCAGACCCCACAGAACTGATTTTGTTAGGTGCAAAGGGTCAGAGAACCTCCAGTATTTTCCTGGGGTTGTTGAATCTCCCAGAGTCACGGAATAAGACTCTACAATTTAAGACTTAACCAACTCCAGAGGCCAGATGTCTGAAGCCAGATGTTGGGAGGGCGCTGCCCTCTGGAGGCTCAAGGGAGTGTCCTTGGGGGCTTGCTGGCTGCAGGTGACTGGGCAGGTCCAGACTCGAGGCCCTGCCTCCAGTCTCTGCCTTTACATGGCATCTCCATGATATATGTCTCTTCTCCCAGCTTCTCGGAGCATTCGATCCTCCTCCAAGGAAGGAGGCCAGTCACACTGCACCTGGGTGTGGACACCAGGCCAAACCCTGTAAATCAGTCACACCTAAAGTGGCTCTTACAAACACTTTGATTTGAGGATATAATATGGCCTGGCACAGTATCTGTCTTCTCCCTCCCCTCCCCTCCCCTCCCCCTCTCTCGGACCTTGTGAGTTCAGTATATCATAACCAATATCATAACCATTTTCCAGATAGGGAAACTGAGGCCCAAAGAATTGTCAGGGGAGAGCTGCAGACGTAACCCTGAACCCTTAGAGCCCAGGACACAATAGTAGACGTGGGTAGCGGCCACAGTGCCTCCCGATAAGGGCAGCGCCACTAGAAGCCTTGAAGAACAGAAGACAGAATTCTAACCTGCCTCAATAGAACAGAGCGGCAGTTTACTGTGTTGGGCCGCTGGGCTCCTTGTCTAGACAGGGCGAGCATTGAGATGGAGCTGGATTTCCAGGCTGCAGCCGGCCCAGCAGCCCTTGGCGCGGCTCCCAGCTCGGGGGATTCATTTACTTTGCATTCGTGAGCAGACGCCCGCAGAGGTCCCAGTTGTGGGCCTATCACGGCGTCGCAGGGGGCCCCAGAGGCACTAGCTGATGCGCTGACTTTTCCCAGACAATTTAGCTGCTTACAAGTCAATAAAAACAAGGTTGCTTGGGACGGGGGGCTTCATCTTCTTCCAGCCGCACCGCTGTCAGAACGCGTGACTGCGCAACTGGGACCATTAAACTCCTAATTAGCTTTCAGAATCGGCGGGCTGGGAGTGGAGAGGGAGCAAGGGACCGGCCCTGGCTGGCATCTCACAGAGTGTCTTGTTTTATTTCTCTCTTGGCTGGAAGTGGAGAAGGTTCTGCTGTCACTCAAGGGCCAGTGAAGGGGACTGCAGCTCCATCCCTGTTTTTAAGCTGTGTGCCCTGTAGCCAGTTCCTCCAGTCTCTGTGCCTCAGGTTACTCCTGGAGATGAGCTCTGACTGCTGGGGGGATGGGAGGGAGGGATGGCCAGGGGGGCATTAGAGAAGTGTCAGATTATTTTAGAAGACTAAAGGGGAGCTACACAGGACAACTTCATCAGATGCTGCTCTCGTTATTTTTTTGAGGAAGGGTCTCTCACTGGCACCTGGGGCTTGCCTGTTTGTTTAAACTTGCTGGTCAGTGTAATTCAGGGATCTACCCGCCTGCCTGTTTTAGGGTTTCTATTGCTTCGACAAAACACTATGACCAGAAAGCAAGTTAGGGAGGAAAGGGTTTATTCGGTTGACACTTCTGTTCATCACAAATGGAAGTCAGGACAGGAAAAGGAACCTGGAGAAGGTAGGAGATGCTGCAGAGGCCATGGAGGAATGGTGCTTACTGGCTTGCTCCCCCTGGCTTGCTCAGCCTGGGCACCCAAGACCACCAGCCCAGGGAGGGAACCGCCCACAAAGGGCTGGGCCTTCCCTATTGATCACTAATTAAGAACATGCCTTACAGCTGGATCTTATGGAGACATTTTCTCCATTGAGGCTCGAGACCTCATCCCTGAGGGCTCCAGCTTGTGACAAGTTGACAGAAAACTAACTAGAACACTGCCCTTCTCTAGCACTGGGACTACAGGCATGAGCTCTACAGCCCAAATTAAATGTATTTTTAAAAATGCTTTGAGGTTATAACATAGATCATTTCTCTTTTTCCTTTACTCCCTCCAAACTATCCCACGTACCCCATCCCCCAAAGCTCTCTTTCAAATTCATGGCGTCTTTTTTTTTTTAAATTGTTGTTACGCTTATGTTGTTACATTTATTTAAGTGTTATTACATACATGAATATCAATGCATAATAGCTTCTCCGGGATCCACGCTTCACCCCCACTGGAGAGTTGACTAGGTTCCGAGTAACTAGGCAAGATTACCCTGCTGCTGAGTGAGTCCAATCAGTGACTCAAGTCCAATTAGAGAGATGTTGGTTGGTCGGGCAGTGGTAGTGCACGCCTTTAATCCCAGCGCTTGGGAGGCAGAGGCAGGAGGGTTTCTGAGTTCAAGGCCAGCCTGGTCTACGGAGTGAGTTCCAGGACAGCCAGAGCTAAAGAAACCCTGTCTCAAAAAACAAAACAAACGAACAAAAAAAACAACCCACAAAAAAAAAAAAAAGAAAGAAAGAAAGAAAGATGTTGGTTACAACCAAGATATGTGTGCCACCCCTGTACCTTTTAAGGTTATGATTCAGAGGTGTCATATCTGGGTAAGGTGTCATGTTTCCTTCTGAATCCTGCCCTAGGCCAGGGTGACTAGGAGTATCCCACAGCTCTAGAACAAGAGAGATAGGCAGACTTGAACAGAACTGGGGCTCGAGGGAGGGAGGGAGGGAGAGGGAGAGGGAGAGAGAGAGAGAGAGAGAGAGAGAGAGAGAGAGAGAGAGAGAGAAAGAGAGAGAGAGAGAAGCAGGAGGAGGAAGAGGAGAGAGGGAGGGAGGAAGGGAAGAGAGAGAAGAGAGGAGAGAAAGAGAGAATAGCTTGTTGGTATTAGAGTCCAGTCTAGCCTTTGTTCAAGGGAGGGGACCAGAGAATCCTGACTTGAGGCCGGCCACATTACCCTGGTTCTAACTAGTGAGGTGGGAACTCTCATTGTCCCGTCTGAGGAGGAGGAACCTGTGGGTTATGGTGTCCCACTGGGCCCAAGTGAGCCAGACTGGCAAGGTGCCTCTACAGAACTTGAGGCTGAAAAGGCCATGGCTCCCTGCGAACCCCACAGAGGGAGGGAACTTCACAGCTTGGCATCAGCATGGCTCTGCCTCTCCTGTTTCCAGCCAAACACTTTGGAAATGGTGGAGGCGCCAGCCAATACAGCCTCTGAGGTACCAACTCTGAGCTGTGTGAGCTCAGCAAGGGGAGCCTGTGCTGCCAGCTCTCCTCAGGCTAGAGCTGCTCTCTCTGCTGGCTTCAGGACAGGCCCGGAAACCTGCTCCCCAGTGTCCCATGGGAGGGGACATCGGAGCTGCTTTGGAATAGCGCGAATCCCCCACCAACGGCTGGCAGGGAATGACACCCGTGGAAGGCTGCGAGCTCAGGCACCCGGCCCAGCGCGTCCCCACTTGCCTGCTGGAGCCACATAACTGTGGTTTCTGGATGGCCTTGGCTGAGGTAGGACAGGCTCAAGCCCCACAAAGTCACAACTGCTGTGACAGAGGCAGCCAGCGTGGTGTGCAGAGGGTCTGTTCCTTCATTTGTAAATGTCTATTGATCCTTCTTGGGCTGGAGCCTGTCTGTAGCTCTGGATGCAACTACTGACAAAGTTGAAGACATATTTTGTGTGTGTGTGTGTGTGTGCGTGTGCGTGTGTGTGTGTGTGTGTGTGTGTGTGTGAAGCTTGTCTCATGAAGAATTTCACGTTATACAATGCCAAGAATGACAAGCTACCGGGGGTGGGGTGGGATGTGGCGCCAGAGACTTTGAGGATGTAGCCTTTGTGTGGAGCACGAGGATCCATGTTGGCCATGTGAGGTTCAGGGAAGGGCCAGATGACACAGGGCCTGGGGATACAACTTGATTATCTTGGTCATGAGCTGAAGTGAGACACTTGTGAGTCCCGGCTAGCACACAAAATGTCAACCCTTTGTCAGTTATTTGGGAAGCTACCACTGGCAGGTGCACCATGAGCCAGTTTAAGCCCCGCCCCCGCCCCACCAGGGGAACATTCAAGAAAGATAAACACTGGGCAAGGCTGAAGGGTTGCTTGCTGTAGGCCAGCCATGTCTTCAGGAGAGTATGAGACCTTTCTGGGGAAGCATGGTTGTGGGGGGGACCCAGGCTTAGTGCAGCCCAACAGTGGTTGACTGTCTGGGCCCAGGAGCTTGGGGGCAGGTCTACACGGGCAGCTTGCCTGTGTACCTTCGGCTCTGTGACTCTGGGTAGGTGGCTTAGTGTCTCAGTGCGTCAGTGTCCTGGTCTATGATTTATGTGCCCCGGCAAGTGCACATCAGGGTCACAGACAGCCACAGATCTTGAGAATGGTCTCCATCTCTGGAGCAGGTGCACTATAGCAAACGGTGCCTCTGTGAGCGACTCCTCCCTCAGCATAGTCCTCCACATGCTGTGGAACGGAACCATGTTGGTTAGGAAGGCTCTCCTGCAAGCTGAGTGAGTGCTGATCCAAAAGGGTCCCAGAAAGAAGCGGTTCATTTTCCCTCATGGCGAGAAATCCAGCCAGTAGCTGGGTTCTTTTGGAGGGATAAACCTTGGCTCTCTTAGTCTTTCCTGCATAGGTTCAGGATGCATGTGCACCGTGGACCTGCAGTACCTGCAGAGTTCACGAGAGGGCTTTGGATCCCCGGAACTGGAGTCGCAGACGGTTGTGAGCTGACATAGGTACCAGAAACCAGTCCTAGGTCCTCTGCAAGCGCTCTTAACCACTGAGCGTTCTTTCAGCCCCCCCTTTTTACTTTTTAAATATTTACTTATTACATGTGTGTATATGCTTCTCTCATGGCTCATGGCGCATGTGTGGAGGTCAGAGGACAACCTGGGGGACAGCAATGTGGGTCCCAGGTATTGAACTCACGTCATCAGGTTTGCTAGCAGATACCTTTACCCACCGTGCAGGACAATTTTGTGTCCATTTGACATAAGCCATAGTCACTGGAGGAGAGAGGGAAGCCACAATGGAGAAAATGCCTCTGTGAAACTGGGCAAGCCTTTGGGGAATTTTCTTAATGATTGACAGGAGAGGGCCCAGCTCAGTGTAGGTCTGTGCTGTAGTGTCCGCCTGGGTTGGTGGTCCTGGATTCTGTAAGACGCTATGAGGGGCAAGCCAGTAAGCAGCACCTCTCCACGTCCTCTGTCTGCATCAGCTCCTGCATCCATCCAGGTTCCTGTGAGTTCCTGTGCTGGCTTCCTTCCACAATGAACAGCAACGAGGGACCATAAGCCAAATAAACTCTTCCCTCTCCAAGTTGCTTTTGGTCACGGTGTCTCCTCAAAGCTGTAGTAACTAAGACATCTACCAGCCGGGCGTGGTGGCACACGCCTTTAATCCCAGCACTCGGGAGGCAGAGGCAGGCAGAGTTCAAGGCCAGCCTGGTATAGAGTGAGTTCCAGGATAGCCAGGGCTAAACAGAGAAACCCTGTCTCAAACAACAACAACAACAACAACAACAGCAACAACAGCAGCAACAACAGCAACAACAACAACAACAACAATAACAACAACAACAGACATCTACTGAGCCACCTAATTCAAAATGGAGACAACTTTACTCCTACTCCGTCTCTCTGTGTTGAGAGCCAAGTGACTGTGGTGTCTGAGGTGTGGCTGGGGCCAGTGGGCCATACCAAGTCCTGCCTCTGGGCAGATGGATCTGGGTGATTGTGAGCTTTTGGGGGTGGTGACTCAGTGTCTACATTCACCATAGGATGCAGTCTGCACAAAACAGGGGAACCAGGCTGCTCTCTGTCCCTAGTCCCTGGGGACGCTGTGCTGTCTCTTGGTTGGACATGGGATATTAGGTGTTCTCCTGAGAGAGATCTGATGCAGGGTTGGGGGTTGGACTCTTATAAAGTGACTCCGTAGACTGTAGCAGTGTGTGGAAATGGAGCTGAGGGATATACCCCATCCCACAAACACTTGAGAATTCTTTCTTTCCTTCCTTCCTTCCTTCCTTCCTTCCTTCCTTCCTTCCTTCCTTCCTTCCTTCCTCTTTCTGTCCTTTTTCTTTTCTGTCTGTCTCTCTTTTTTCTTTTCTTTTCTAATTTTTTGGTTTTTTTGGTTTGGTTTGGTTTTGGTTTTCTAAGATAGGGTCTCTCTGTGTAGCCCTGGCTGTCCTGGACATGCCTTGCAGGTCAGGCTGGCCTTGAACTCACAGAGAACTGCCTCCCTCTGCCTCTTGAGTACTGGGATAAAGGCCATGAGCCACCACCGCCTGGCGAGAAACTTCCAAAGATGGTTCCAGGCTCCTGGTAAATCCCACAAGTGTCTTTCCTCTCTCTGGCTGTGGGTGTGGGGTGGGGGAAGTGTTGGATTTGGGGGAAATGCCTGAAAATGACCTCCTTGAGTGCTAGCAACCAGACAGACAAGGGAGTCAAGGGGCTGAATCAACTGGTGGCCAAGGAGTCTAGCTCTACAGTGGTCCTTGCCCATAGTTTTTCCTAGTACCTGGCCCTGTTAGTGCCAGACTGGCACCATGACACTCCTGAGATGGTTGTTCCAGGGATATGACACAGCTCTCAGGGAACCAAGACAAGTCAACCCTGGTGGGACCACTTGGCCCCGAGCCAGCTCTCTCATCTTTATCCCTAGACTGCTGTCTGCAGAGGAGGGTTTACTGCGGTTGAGAGATGGCACATACTGGGTGTCTTAGAATAGCAGAGGGGTGGCATTTGCCATAGTTCCAGGGACCGGAACCCAAACTGAGGTGTTCTAAGGGCTGGGAACACACTGGAGCCTGTTCCTTCCTGCTGCATCCAAGCAAGGAAGGCTCCAGGTCCCACCTCTATCTTCCTACATTCTTCCATGCCTCCTATGAAGATAATTGTCCCAGGTCACCCAGGAGGACCACGTGCAGATGCATTCTCCAAATACCATCAGCTTCCCAGGTTCCAGGACCCATGACCTCCCAGGCGAGAGGCAGACTTGGAAGCAGTGACCATCGCTCTGCTTGGTGACTTTGGAAAGCCCTCAGATTTCTCTCTTTAATTATTTGTCTGCATATGCATGTGTGTGTGTGTGTGTGTGTGTGTGTGTGGTGCTGGTGGGGGCCAGAAGAAGGTGTCAGATCCCCAAGAGCTGGAGTTAAAGGCAGTTATGAGAGACCTGTTGTGGGTACTAGAAACTGAACATGGAACTGGAAAACAAATAAGATGGTTCTTAACTGCTGAACCATCCATTGCTCCAGCCCCTCTGTCTTAATTCATAAGCATCAGGGAGGAATTCTAATAAGATGTCTTTGGGGGACTGATTAAATAATCCCAGGATTTAGCTCAGACCTGACCCTGGGCAATATGGTGTTAAGTGACCATTGAGGTGCTTGTTTTAAGAGATGATCTCGTCTCATTCTCTTCCTGCCACCTTTCTATTTCCTTCCCATCCCCCTCTCCTGACCCCCTCATTCGGGACCCCACCCCTTTCCAGGTACACCTGCATCTCCAGGTATCCGTCGGTACCCCAGGTCTCTCCATGGGAGCACCAGCCAGTAGGGAAAGCTACCTACCCCAGACGCCAATGGGGTAGAACACTGCTTCGAAGCGCAGAGCCAGCCTGGAGGCTCTTGAGGGTGAGCGCTAGTGTGGGAGTGACTCTAAATTCCCAAGTCTCCACACAGTTTCCTAACTGTATCTTTTTGTGTCACTGTCTCAGAATAGACACACTGTGGGCTTTCCTGGGCTCAAAATAGTCATGAGCTAGGGCTTGCCATCCACATCCGAGTTTGAGTTACAGCAAATCGCTTACTGCTTCTGATTGGAAGGTTCCCTTGGCAAATGGACCTCCTTTTATGGAAGAATGAAATCTGCCAGTAGGCTGGGTGGGCTCTGAATGGTGGCCCTCAGCAGGTCGCTTGGGCGGAGCCCTGAAGTGAAGACCGTATCACATCTGCTTTGGACTGGGTTCCTGGAGTTTGGTAGGGGAGGGTAAATCGTTACTCATGCCCTGGGAGGGGTTGTCCCTTGCTGCTCTAGGTCACCTTGAGATTATGGCTTCTGCTTGGGCCCATCCCAGTCTGTCGGGGAGAACAGGATCCTGGCTTAGGCAGAGAAATGAATCTGAATCTCATCCCTTCCACGGGGACCTTCCTGACGGTGGATGCCTCTGCCCCTCTTTGTACCTCGCTATCCCTTTGCATTCTGGTGGGGGACAGCTTGTGGACATCCACCAAGGCTGTCGTGAAGATAAACGTAAGTGGTTGTGCCTGGTGCTGGGGAAGTGTTGGCAGCTTTGATTCTCTGGCAGACAGTAGGTATACAGTAAATGTCTGTGGACTCCAGCAGAAGTAGAGGTCAGAGTCCTTTACATCCCAACACAAGGTGTCTCTAAAGCTGAGCAGTGGTCTCCAGGGTGGTAGGGTCTGTGGGAGCTGTGGGGAGCCATCGAAGAAAGGGCTGTGGGGAGGAGACAGCCTCAGAGTCACGGCCCAGCTGATGCAAGAGGTAAAGGGGAGAAAGCTCCCCTCTATTCTTTACGACAAGAACGAACCTCAAAGGCTGAGAGAAAGAAGGAAGGAAGGAAAGAAGGAAGGAAGGAAGGAAGGAAGGAAGGAAGGAAGGAAGGAAGGAAGGAAGGAAGGCCAACCACCTGCAGTCTTTTGCTTGAGTATTTGCAGGATGGAGTCCCAGAGTACTGTCTCAGGCCAGTGGTCTGCTGTAAGGGAAAGAGTGGACTTAACTGTGTGTGTGTGCGTACACATGCATGTGCACGTGTGGAAGCTAGAGGCTGGCATTCAGTGTCTTTTTCTTTCCTTCTCTACCTTATTTATGGAGGCAGGAGTTCTCAATGAACCCGGAGCCCAGCAGTTGGTTGGGCCGGGCAGCCAGTAAGACCCGAGGATACTCTTGTCACTTCCTGCCAGGGCTGGCATCGCAGGCACGTGCCACAAGATGATTGTGAAGATCCAAACTCAGGCCATCAAGCTTGGGCAGTAAATGCTTTACTGTCTAAGCCATCTGCCCTGCCTTTTAACTTTGCTCTAAAACAGTGCTTTGGAGATTTAACTGAAGGCATCTAGCGGGAGGAATTCCTCCTGGACTCTGAGAGCGCATGCGCGGAGCGGAGAGGCCATCCCTAGCTCACTGAGTGTTTCTAAGTGTGGAGGGGAGGATTTAGCACTCTGAGGTGGGACAGGCAGGAGAGAAGGCCTGGGGCCAACCCCATGTCCAGTGTGGGTGCTGTCAAGGCCCTGTGCCAGCTGAGGTCATTGCGGTCAGTTGTGTGGTTGTCATCATCTCATCAAAGGGAGAAGCGTTCCGACCACACCCTCAGAGAGGCCTCGCCGCTGCCGCAGAGGCCCTTACAGAGCTCCACTGTGCAGACACGAATGGATGGGAAACAGATGCCAGCCTGCTTGCTGGGCAGCACCTGGCTCTGAGTGGCAGGTGTGGAGGTTGTCTTTGTCACAACGGAGGGCCATATCTTCCGGTGCCTTTGATGACGGCAGCACAGAAGTCTGGCAAGGCGTGGCTCCACTTCCATCATGGAAGGCTAGGGAGAAGGAGGAGTAAATACAGATGTAGACAGAAGAGGGGTGGCACTTCTCCTCAAGGCATCTTTGAAGTAACCTCCGCCCCCCACCGCCCCCAGCTGCGGCTCTTTTGCCACTGAGTCTCCTGCTTGGAGCAGCAGATCTGACTCTCTTTCCAGATTCTCTGAACTCTTTGGTGAGATTTACTCATTAGAGGTAGACAGCAAGCAGGCAGCAGGGGAAGTGACTCTGAGACCCGGGCAAGTGTCTCAGGCTGACTCCGAAATGGGTCACTGATCAGTTTAACAGGGCACCTGGCTGACCATCTCTGACTGAAGGCATTCCAGGAAGGCTGGGAGCAAGGAAGTGGGTGAGGCACAGTATGTGTCTCACAGGGCTTTTGGTCCACCAGGGCCGGAAGATCTTCCTGAGTGGAGTCACCATAAGGCCATTGTAATAGGCATAAGCTCATTCGTGGTATTTTTCTAGCCTGACACCATGCAGTTGATCTCAGCTTGAAGTGAGACTGCTTTGCCACACATATCCCACTGACATGGAGGAAAATGGTTGCCAGTGGCCAAGCAGGAAGGCAGCTGGGCACTGTCCTCTGATGCTGTGTTCTAGAGAGCCTTCCCAAATCTCCTTCCTGGCCCCATTGGAGAAGGAATCTCCCATCCCTGGTGGACCATAAGCCTGCCAGGAGAATGCTGCTGTGTGTTCTGAGGCTAGAACCCCTGCACCCCGTTCCAACACCTTCTCTGTAGCCTTCCCCATGTGTGGAGGTCACTACTTTGGTCTGGGAGAGCTTAGATATCTGACTCCAGCCAGAGTGAGCCTGGCTGATCCCAAGCCTGCCTCAATATCAAAGACACATTGTACTGGATAGTTTTGTGTCAACTTGACACAGCTGGAGTTATCACAGAGAAAGGAGCTTCAGTTGGGGAAATGCCTCCATGAGATCCAGCTGTAAGGCATTTTCTCAATTAGTGATCAAGGGGGGAGGTTCCCTTGTGGGTGGTGCCATCTCTGGGCTGGTAGTCTTGGGTTCTATAAGAGAGTGGACTGAGCAAGCCAGGGGAAGCAAGCCAGTAAAGAACATCCCTCCATGGCTTCTGCATCAGCTCCTGCTCCCTGACCCGCTTGAGTTCCAGTCCTGCATCCTTTGGTGATCAACAGCTGTATGGAAATGTAAGCTGAATCAACCCTTTCCTCCCCAACTTGCTTCTTGGTCATGACGTTTGTGCAGGAATAGAAACCCTGACTAAGACACACATATATGCCAGCCACTGAGGTGATGCCAAGGAAGAGGAAGAGGAAGAGGAAGAGGAAGAGGAAGAGGAAGAGGAAGAGGAAGAGGGGATGAAGCTACAGAAACCACAACAGTGCATGCTGGGTGGGACAGATAGAGCTGCAGGGGGTGATGTCCAATCAGTGCACTGTGAGCTTTCAACAACAGGCTGGGCTCTCTCCCTTGTCTTTGAGATGCAGTGTCTGTGGCTCACTGGTCCTAGGGAAACTTCTACTCATCCCTCAGGAACCCACTGTCCATGTTCCATCCTCTGTCAACAATACTGTGGGCTTCCTTATTTCATGATTCTTCAAGATTCTTCTGCTGTGTATGTGTGCATGTGTGTGTTTAAATTGGATTTTGCTTAATTTTTTTTTGTGTGCATGTGTGTATTCAGGTGCACATGTGTGTATGTGTATGTGATGTGGTATGCATGTTGTGTGTATGTGTATAAAGTGTGGTGTATATGTGATGTGGTGTGTGTGTATGTGATGTGGTGTATATGTGTGTGTGTGTGATATGTGTGTGTGAGATGTGGTGTGTGATATGATGTGGTGTGTATATGTATGTGTATATGATGTTGTATGTGTGTGTGTGAGAGAGAGAGATGTGGTGTGTGTGTATGTGATGTGCTGTGTGTATATGTCATGTGGTATGTGTGTATGTGATGTGGTATGTATGTGCATGTGAATGTGATGTGGAGTGTGTGTGTGTGTGTGTGTGTGTGATGTGGTGTGCATGTGTGTATCTGTGATATGCATTCATGTATATCAACACCAAAGGTCAACATTAGGTGTCTTCTGTGGCTCTCCACTTTTTTTTTTTTTTTTTTTTTTTTTTTGAGACAGTGTCTCTCACTGAACCTGGAGCTCAAAGACTAGCTAAGGTCAGCTGGCCAGCATGCCCCAAGGATGCCCGACCTCCCTCCCCAGCGCTGGGGTTTCACATACACAGTAGAGCAGCTTTTACATTGCTTCTGGAGACTGAACTCAGGCCCTCAGCCTTGTGGGCCAAAACCTTTGCCCACTGAGCCAGCTCCCAGACCTGACTTCACTGTTTTGGTCTTTTGGGTAGAGATGCCAATCAAGCTGTCTTCTGAACTTGGCACTCATCCACCTGGGGCCTCCCTCCTCTTTCTTTGCCGACTTACACCCTGTCTGAGCTGACCCTGTGTCTGTTTCCTCTACCCACACAGCCCACACCCTGGACTTGAACTCTGTAGGTGTGACCATTGTGTTCTCTGAGAGGCAAGTGAGAACACAGAACCTCACAGAACTCAAGTCCGCTGGCCTCCTCCCCACCCTGCTGTGCCTCCTGCCAAGCTTGGATTTTATCACCAGAGCTCCTTTGGGACCCCACAGGTCAGCGGACAGGGCTGTGGCTGCGGGGCTCTGTCTCCATATCTGGCCCAGCCTCGTGGGTTTTACCATATGCAGCCCTCCACCCCCTCTCCCAGCATGCTGGATTCCAGTCCACAGAACCTGGGATGAAGTTACAGAGAGGGACCCAGTGCCTTTCAAAACTGGAGACCCAGAGTCAAAGCAGCTGTCCCTGCCAGGATCAACCAGGGACTGGCCATCTCTTCAGTTGAGGTTCCGAGAAGTTGCATCTTAAATTATTTTTATGGACGGTTGGAGTTTTGAGTGAATGTTTAGACTGCAGCTCACAAACACTTCCCTCTTTGGGAGGAGAGGAAACTGGCTCTCATTTGGCAGTTTCTGCCTCTGTCAGCATTCCCAGTGGCAGGAACCATAAGCTCTGACTGGGAAGGGCTGGGGCCACAGCTGGCTTTTATTATTGAATATTTCTGGTGGTGATGTTGGCCCCGACTCTGTTTATGTTGCTTGTAAGATTTCACGCAAGACTCTGCGAGGACCTGGGCTTGAGCCCGAGCGTCTGATCTTCAGGGTAATTCGTTCCATCCCTTCATTCCTGAGCCCTTGCCTTCTGATTTTTTGCCAAGTTCATATTGAGCACTGCCAGGAAATGGAGTGCGGGCAGGGTGTGCAGGCTCTGGGTCCCTGCAGCTTCGGTTTGTCCTTCATCCTTCAGGGGTAGAGGGTTCCATCTTGCTCAGAGGGTAGTGTGTGTGTGTGTGTGTGTGTGTGTGTGTGTGTGTGTGTGTGTTATATCTGTGTGAGTGCATCTGTGCGATCTGTTTCTTTAGAGAGCTGCTGACCCCAAGGTCAAACAGAATGTGAGTCTGTCCTGCCTTGAGTCTCCGAGTGCGTGTGTTTGCCGTTGGCCTGGCAGAAAGCAGAAACCCGTGGCTCTGGGCTCTTCCTGCAGCCATGTATTGCTCACAAATGTCTTGCTCTGCTCATAGCCAGCCAGGCTGCCTTGAAGCCCTAGACCTGGCTCTGAAGATATGACCAGCTCTGTGCAGGGTAGCGAGTCCTTTCCCCATTTTCCCTTCGGGATATGAAAGAAACCCCAAGGACACACAAGGGAGAGGCTGCTCTCCACTTCCCAACTTGTTGGTTTATTTTCTTTGTTAACATGTCTTCCAACAGTTCCTGGGGTGTCTATTTATGGAGTAAGAGTGTGTGTACCCATGTAA
The DNA here is from genome assembly GCF_900095145.1 of Mus pahari. NCBI lineage: Eukaryota > Metazoa > Chordata > Mammalia > Rodentia > Muridae > Mus > Mus pahari. The sequence goes on from NC_034592.1 coordinate 155,643,475, forward strand.
GCATGCATAAGCACATATAAATGTGTCAGTGTGTGTGCTTGTTTGTGCATCTTTGTATATGTGTACATGTGTATATACACACACATGCAAGTGTGTCTGTATGTTTATGTGTGTGCGTGCACACACATGTGTATCGACATTTGTACATATATGTATGTGCACATGTGGACATGTACCTGTGTCAGAGTGTGCACAGATGCATAAATGGGACATTACTCTCAGCTGCATGTTTCCTGCTCACTAGGAGGAGAGAGCAGATGACCTGTGTACCTAGTGGAGATCGGAGTCTGAGGTGTTGGAGAATTTTGGGATGGGCTCACGGTCCCCACTGGAGTCTCCTGGCATAGTCTCCAACTGGACTTGCTCAACACTGTAGTGAAATAACAGAGTGTCAGGGTATTACTGGACCACAAGAGAACCCCGTGAGGACTGGGTGAACCCACCTTGGCTGTCCTTCCAGTGAGTCTCAGGGCATTTATGTTCCATGGTCGTGGCCTGTGGCTTGTGGTACTGGCCCCAACAGTGCATATCCTGGACGGGAGTGTGAAGTGTAAGGTCAGAGGCACGGGAACTGAGAACACCATACAAAGAGACCTAAACTGCAAGGCAACATCAGTCAGTCAGGGGCAAGGAAGGTGGTGACCATCCCTCCCCAGTGTCCGTGTGATACCCTGACTGTAGTACTGCCCAGCACCCGTCAGAACACTGAGCAAGCCAGTGAGTCACATAGAAAACAACTACGGATGGAAAGCTGAGAGCCAGCTTCCCACAGGGCTCCTGTTGATCTGTAGGGTCTCACTTTATGACCGAGCCATAAAACCATGCAAATGGAGATTTTAATGGAAAAGCTGCCACACTGACTTCATGCGGAGAGGAGTCAGCTGACCAGGACAGTGGCCAGAGGATGTGTTTGAGTCACCATCTCCACGGACACCTTACACTGTGTATTGACTCTCCGGGCTTCTCTGCCTTCGATTCTGTCATTAGTAACAAGCAAAATCTGGTTCTGTGTCTCTCTCCAGCTCTTTTGGAGCAAGCAGGTAATGACACTGGGCCTTGGCATCCTAGTGACATCTGGGCTTTGGATCAGTTCCATCTTAGATCCTGAAGGCTGTTCAGCACAGCCCCCTTTTAGGCAAATGGTCACCATGGAGAGCAAGGTCCCCTAAAGTTTCCCCACTGATCTTTTGTCCCCTGGCAGATTAGAGTGGGGCCTAAAAACACACAGCTTATTAGTCAAAGGTATGTCCCTCCTGTGTCCCTCCTGGCTCCCCAGAGGCCATTTGTTCTAGAAAGATACTTGCAGCAAAGCCTGACATTCCAAACTCAAGTTTGGCCTGAGTTTCTGCATGGTGGAGACACACCTACCTCTGAGAATGTGTTGTGCCTATGCATATGTAAATTCACGTGAGGGTCATGAGAGGAAGTGACTCTGCATATAAGTCCTTTTGGGATACACACACACACACACACACACACATACACACACACACACAAACACTGGCTATTTGGCTTCTGAGGATGTTAGAGACAGTGTCTCAGGCATGAAACAAAATGGAGTTCTTGTTTGATTTAAAGTCATCACTGGTAACCCAGTGCTATCAGGGGCTGTCCTTAGAGTCACACCACCACAATCTTCAAATATCATCTGTGATAGGAGAGAAAGATCACATGGAGGACAGCCCAAGCTCCAAGGAGGTGCCACGTGTGCCACATCCCTTTTCAAAGGTCTTCTCCCCGCAGATCTGGGTCAATCAACTTAAAGGGAAAGAAAACGGAGGCAGAGTGAAGCAAACCTTGCCCAGGTCCACCAGCGAGTGAAGGCCCCAGGGTAGTGTGCACTGATGCTCTAGTAAGGAACGAGGCTGGAGACCTGCTCGAGAAGTAGTGAGAGCAAAAGTAAGCGCAAATCCGAGGTCTCCACTTCTCTCCTGTGTCTTCTGTCTGTCTGTCTGTAGATTGTGGTTCCTGGCCTCTATGCTGTCTATCTGTTGTGTGTGTCTAGTCTGTCTGTTCCATGCTGTCTGTCTGTATATCATGTCTGTCCAGTGTGTGTGTGTCCCTAACAATGGGATTTGCTTCGTGTTTACTGAGCACAGAGAATCTGGTAGCAAAGGTTCACAAAGACATTTCTTCGCTGAACCCAGATGACCCAGAATAGCATTCAAAACTGTGCAGAGAGATGATCAACCGCTATCCACATGTTGCGTTATGCTATGTTTGTTTTGTTTAGGATTGCTCTCAACCTGTTGGCTGCTCAAAACAAATGATTATCACAACACACACACACACACACACACTTCTAGGTCAGAGCATGGAAGAGTGTATAATTTAAGACTGCAGGTATGTGCTGGCTTCGGTTGTAAAAGTCAAGTAGGGTTGGTTGTTATCAGGTTAAACAAACACACTAAGCAGACAGTAGGACAGCAGCTACATGCATAGCTTTAAATTATCTCAGGGCATATTATTGATTCGGCTATAAGATCCGGCAAAAGTCTGGACTCTCCAAAGGCAAGCGATAGTTTCAGGAAATATATGACCACGTTTCTGAGGGATTCTGGAAGATTCTGGAGTCGGGGCTTATTTTGTTCACAAAGCCCTGCACACGTCTTACCAGGAGACAAATGGAGAGTGTAGGGCAAGCGGATGGGTGCTCCGGGTAACCTGTGGCAGAGTGTGGATAACCTTGTAGGAACCAGTTGTGCAGAAATGATCACGGGAGGCCGTGAGCCTCTGTGTGCTGGTTCACCCAGTGCTGGGGAGGGACAGACTGCTGGGAACTGGCTCTTTCTTGAGGGGACACTGGGCGTTCCAGAAGTGTCCTGTGGATACAACCCAGGATCCTCGGCTAATGAAAGAACAGGAAAGTCATTGATTTCTGTGGTGGCTCATCCTGACCACCAACTTGATGGGATTTAGAGCCACTGCGGGAACAAACCTCCTGGTATGTCTGTGAGGGTCATCCCAGTTAGGTTATAGTTAGGCAGACTCTCCCTAAATGTGGGTGGTACCACCCTTTGCACCGGGAAAATGCTGACTGAAAAGGAGAAGGTGCACCGGCTGAGCATGGCCTTCATCTTTCTTCTGGGCCTCCTGCTCCTGCCAGCAGGGCATTCCTGCTGGGATGTGAGCCCCCGAGCCCCCTCCTCCCTTGGGTTGCTTTGTCAGGTGGCTTGTCGCATCGGCAGGACATGTGATTGCAGTTTCCTTTGGTTGTTTTAGCTGCACATCCTTAAACTGCAGGGCCTGGAGTTTACATGATCTACAAGCTACTTGATCTTCACTGAAAGCCACTGGTTTGTTCTGGGGGACTCTGAAGGATTGGAAAGGAAACAGAAAGCAGGGCCCTGTCGCAACATCATGTTCCTTAAGCTCCCCTTTCTCATTTTGAAACAATCCAGGGGGATTAAAGATGTTGCTTTCACCAGGGTTTGTGAGGGAGACTAGAGTCAAAAGCTTGATCTTCAAAAACCTGGAAGATATCAGGGAGGGATCCCAGCAGGCCCTCAGAGCTGGCTCCAAAGGAGAGGAGAGATGGGCAGTGCACATGAGAGGTCGGGCAGTGCACATGAGAGGTCGGGAGGCCTGTGGAGAGGAAACTTAGGCGAATTACCCCTAAGATGCTTTGTTTGGAGAAATACGGTTAGGAGAGTTCTAGCACCGTCCACATGACAGGGTAGCCGTAAAATATTTATTTTTATGGTTATGAGTGTTTTTGCCTGCATGTGTGTATATATGTACCACACATGTACGTGATGTCTGCAAAGGTCAGAAGAGGGCTTCACATCCCTGGAACTGGGGTTATGGGCAGTTGTGAGCAACCATGTATGAGCTGAGACCCAAACCTCGGTCTTCTGCAAGAGCAATGAGTGGACTTAACTGCTGAGCCACCTCTCCCGTCTTGAGACACTCAAGCATTGGCTTTTCCTGGGCACACATTGTCATGGGCACACATCATCATGGGCACACATTGCCATGGGTATACATTGTCATGGGCATACATTGTCATGGGCACACATCATAGTGGGCACACATCATCATGAGTACACACCATCATGGGCACACATCAGCAGCAGCACACCCTTCACCCGTTGCTGGGTGTGACCTTGTTTTGCCTTGTGTGACCTTTACTAGGGAGACAAGAACAAGCATGCATTCCCTCCCCCCACCTACCCCCACCCTGTCTCCCAGGGAGGGCACTGAGGACAGAGCAAAGAACAGGTTCAGGGCAAATCTAGCTTCACAAACAAGTGACTTTACTGGTGTCACCTACAGGAGCACAAATGAGACAGCTTCATCTCTGAAAAGCCTAGCCCAGCACAGGTGACATCCTGGAGCCCCCTGCCTAAGTGCAGGCTGCTCTGAGGGTCTCCTGTCCCTGCAGTTGTTACGAGGAGAGTGCTGGAATCTGAGGGAGCCTTGAGAGGATGTATATATGTGAACATGGGCACAGTTCAAGGATCAATGCCTCATGCCGATGGAAATGACAGAGCCTTCCTCTGGTCTGAGTATGAATGTTGGCAGTGGTACAAAAGCTAGCCACTGCGTTGTCCTCTGCCTGGATGTTTACAGCAGAAACTGCTTCCTGAAGGCACCTCCTACATGGGCTAGGTAGCTCCTTGTGCATGACTTACATGCAGAGTTGAGCTGCATTTGTCTGGACTCCATAGAGAGAAACGCACTGAAACTTCTGGTGGTGTGCTGCAGTTTCTTGCCGCTTCCTCGGCTGACTGGCAGAGTGATGTCAGCCGAGACGGACGCACTTGCCAAGGCAAGACTCGTGGAGAACATGTGATGTTTGGAGAGAGTATTAAAAGGGCTCGTCAGACAGTGACAGAGGCTGAGCTAGGTTTGCTTATAGAGCTAGCTAGGCAATGCTTGTTGGTCTTGTGTCTTTGCCGACGACCTTCGCTGTGCTGAGAGGCACAGCCTAGAACTTCTCCTGGCGTCCCTCCTAGTCCCTCCTGCTGGCTTGTGCCGAGGCTGAGGCCTGGCTGTCTCTGCTGGGTAGGGCCACTGCTACTGATGCCTGCTTGCTATCCCGACTCTATGGAACGGGACTGCTGGTGTATTCGTGAGTATTTACAAGTAGATCAAGCTGCCGCTGCTGACCTGTGAACTGAACTGCTCCTTTCCAGACAACACAGACAGGAGTTGCTCCTAAGAACCCTTTTAAACAGATCCACTCCCCTGCCCCGACCCTAAATCCTTTCTTTTCCACTCTCTCTGGTGGGTGGTGGGCTACAAGGGAGGTTGAAGCCTTTAAGAACCATCATTAAAAATAAAGGTTTGAAAAAGAAAGTCACAGGACCCTATGAGAGACAGGCACTATGCCACCTCCCTGGGGCTGGCCGCTCTGGGTTTTCATAGGCTTAGAGTGCACAGAGGAAGGACAAGAGAGCTTACCACTACACTTGCCCATTTGACAATCCTCTAAGTCCTCTCTGCAAAGGGGTCGAAGTCTTTGAAGACCTGGCCAGATAGCCTGACTTCAGCCTGAACAGGAGTAAAGTGCCGCTGGCTCGGTGAACCAGGATGGCCTGCCTCTCCTCTACCACGTGATCAGTGCGTGTTCCTCTTCCCACAGGGCTGCCTCGGAAGTCCAATGCCTGCAGAGCCAAGAGAGTGGGCTCTGGCTAGCACCTCTCTGCAATTGTCCCTGAGGTAACTCTCACCTGGGGAGAGAGGCCTGTTACTCCTGTTGTCCTCTGGAGTCACTAGGACCCTGCCGGTGGCCAGGCCACAGCACAGCTGAGTGAGACACTAGGACAGCAGGGATCCTCCGGGTGAGCCCTGTGTCGGGCCAAGCTGTGTGAATCTTCAGTCCCTGACTGTTCCACAAGGAGGGAGCTTTCCTCATGGTCATGAAATGCCTTGAGCATTTCCTCTAAAGCACCTTGGAGATCTGTTCAGTATGCGTTTCTTTATTTAAAAAACATCGGAAGACTTCATCAGGTAAAGAGCTAGTTGCCAACCTTGACCGAGATTGGTCCCTGGAACTCAAACGGGGAAGGGAAGAAACAAGCCCCCCCCCCACTTCCGCCCAAACTGTTGTTTGACCTCTGCCCGTGCGCAGCAGCACACTAAGTCAATGCAGTTTAAAAAATTAATTAGCTAATTAATTTGAAGGGCTGGGAAACGGCTCTGGAGTGCAAGTCTGAGTATGTAAGTTTGGATTTCCAATACCTACATAGCAAACTGGGTGCAGTGGAGTGTAATTCCAAGGCTGGGAGGCAGTTAGATCTGGAGTTCGATGCTCAGTCTTGCTGATTGATGAACTCCGCATTCAGCGAGAGACTCCGTTCTCAAAAAATATAAGATCAAGAGTGACAGAGAAGGCAGCCAGTGTCTGTCTGTGGCCTCCTCATACACGAGTCCGCACTCACGTGCATGCAAAGATGCAGGCACAGGCGGGGTCTCAAAGGTGATTTAAATAAAGGTTTTAACTAGTTACCAGAATAATTAAATTGTTTCCAAACCAGCAAGTTCACATCTTATGGACATGGTCATTGCTTTGGGTATTGTGACACTAGAAGCCTAGGCCTTGAATGCTTCAGCCTATCCTGCAGGCCTTGTGAGCTGGGGGTGGCAGCTTAAACTGCTAGAGGTTGGACCAAGTGCTTCAGGGTCCTGGCACATGCCTGCTTAGTGAGCTGTGAGTCTTTTGAATGAAGACAATAGAGGCTGGGAGGAGGATGGCTCAGCCAGCAAGGCCCTGGGCAGATGGCTCAGTCAGGCTCCACAAGGTCCATAGTTCCACACCCAGATCCTACATAAGGAACTGTGCACAGTAGCACGCGGCCACAATCCCGGCACTGGGGAGCTGGAGGCACATGCAGCTAGCCTCAACCAATCAGTGAGCTGCAGGCTGGATGAGAAACCTGTCTCCAAGAACCAGATGGGCAGCTCTTGAGGAATGACAACCTAGGTTGACCTCTGGCTTTCACACACATGTGCATGAGCGCTCACGTCCACATGTGAGCGCTCACACGTGCGCTCACGCACACAGTTAAAACTATACATCCATTAAAGATAATTCATGAAAGGAGACTGACTGTTTGAGCACCCTGTCCTGTCAAGCTTTTGAGACTCACATTACGTACACGTTCTTTTGTGGACTGTATCGAGCAAGTCATGTGTAGAAAATGCCCACCAGTGACAAATGCAGCTTCAGTGAGTCATTGCTCTCCTCACGCTGGAATAGCTGAGGAGACACCGTAAAGCTGCCACCGAGGTGCTCAGTCAGGGTGAGAGTGCTGGGTGTGGCATGCATACACTTTGCACCTCACATTGCTCCACTGGGAAGCCAGGTTGTGGAGCGCTGGCTTGGCTGAATTGGTGGAGCAGAGCACACTCACTTGTGGACAGGTGGTACACTACTATATCCTGGGGTACAAGTTCCCCTGGAGCCTGGGGTTGACTAGATTGCTTGAACCCTCATTTGCTTGGAGCTGAAGGGGTTGGAGAGGTCACCCTCGAGACCAGTTGACTTGCTGAGCTAAAGATATCTAGGAGCCTAGAAAGAACCATTTGTTTCTACCCTTCCTGGTGTGAGGACCCTGATCCCTGGTGCATTTCACAGTTCCTTCTCCTTCTCCTCCTCCTCCTCCTCCTCCTCCTCCTCTTCTCTTCTCTGTCTCTTCCTCCTCTTTCTTTTCCTTCTCCTCCTCCTCCTCCTCCCTTCTTTCTTCTTCTTCTTCTTCTTCTTCTTCTTCTTCTTCTTCTTCTTCTTCTTCTTCTTCTTCTTCTTCTTCTTCTTCTTCTTCTTCTTCTNTTCTTCTTCTTCTTCTTCTTCTTCTTCTTCTTCTTCTTCTTCTTCTTCTTCTTCTTCTTCTTCTTCTTCTTCTTCTTCTTCTTCTTCTTCTTCTTCGTGTCACTATGTAGACCAGGCTGGCCTTGAACTTGCAATCCTCCTGCCTCAGTCTCTCCAGTGCTGGAATTGCAGGACTATACCACTATGCCAGGATCTACAGTTGTTAGAGCTGTGAGTGAGACAGAAGAAAACCAGGTCCTGCTAAGGTCACCAGAGAGCTTCTGAAAGCCATGGGTACCAAGACTGAGAGGGACTTCTCAGTGGCCAAGGATAGATACTAGCATAATGTGAGGTAATCATGAGTCACAGTCTCCATCGTAAGGGATTGCCCTCTCGGAACTGTGAGTTTCATGGCACTCCACACTAGCACAAAGAGGTATGACATGTCTGCTGTCAGCAGGACCATGTGGCTGGGGACTTCAGGAAGATTTGAGATATGGCCCCAGGGAAGCAATTCATTTCTACTGGTGTGGAAACGGAGACCCCAAATAGTGTATGTCTGCACCAGCCAGAAAGCATGGGTGCCTGGAACTTGAAGAAGAATGTCTGGCAGGCAGAGCTGGGCCCCCCTCCTTTGCCACTTTCTCCCTCTCTCTGGGGTATAGCCGGATCCCCAGTGTCATCTGGGTCCCAAGGCCACAACACTGAAATAATACATGATCAGAAAACACCATGCTCTTCTCTGTTGTGATCTTCAGTTTACCCAGTAACTGGTCAACATGGAGTGGTCACTAAGGGGAGGGTCACAAAAAGAGACCATCACATGCTATAGGAGAGGCTGAGAAGAAGAGTCATGGTCACACACACTCAAAGCCAGTCCAGGATGGACTAGAACCACATCTGCCTGGACCGGGCCTTTTCCCTGCACTGCACACATCTGCTCTTCGCTTCTCTGTTCACTCAGCATGCTGGCAACGGGATGGAGAGAGAGAAGCCATTTCTGAGCTGTCTGTCTAGACTTGGCCCCAGCTTAGCTGTTTGTAGCCGTGCAAGATCACCTCCAGGTTCCGGCAACTTTGTAAGTAAAGACGTACCTCCAAATGATCCTCCTGGGGAGGCTGGGGTTGTGGGGTTGTGGCAGAGTCAACAGAACATGAACACAGAAGTTTTCTCAGGATGACGGGAAGCAGACACACATGCTCAGTAGGCGCACGCGATGAGCACAAGTTAAATGGAGTCTTGTAAACACCAGCACCCAGGGCCGTGTCACAGACATGGAATCTGCTTTGGAGTCTGTGGAAGAGGATGTGGAAATTGGGGTGTCTGGTCTGTCTGAGAAGGTTGGTCCCTTGAAATAGGGGGAAATCCTACATGAGCTCTGAAGCTTCCATACTGAGTTGGCTAGGGAACAACTCTGCCCCAGGGGGACTCAAGGCTAGAGCCGAGTGTGCACAAGCCATCTGATGCCCCCTCTGCTAGGGGATGTAGCTGCATGGGGGCTTGTGTGGAGTAGGACCAGAGCAGGAAGGCCATGGTGGTCACCCTTGAGATAGCAGTGGCCAGACCAGGAAAGGGTGGAGGATGGACGCAAATGGACAGGTTAGAGAGAGAATGTGGAAGTTGACTTGAAGGAAGAGAAAGGGAGGGCAAGAGTGGTCTTGGGATGATCCTGGAGATGATCAGCTGGGGAAGCTGAATATGGTGTACCAGGACTGTGGGAACATGCCTCCCGGTAGCCTGGGCATATGGGGGATCCTGGGCTTCCCCTTCCAGAGGAGGTGGTGAGAACACAAGAAATAGTCCTAGAGGTGGTAGTGATCCAGTACCCCACTTCATGGGTTGCCTGCATTGGGGGGAGAGCCACCCAGCACATCCCCTTCCTTATTGAATGGGCTGGATCCTGAAAGCATCCAGCATCTTTGTGTACCACAGGGGAAAGCTTTCTTCCTATGGCTCATTCTTATGGGATCTACCCTATAACTCTAGTATCAGTGTCTCTGCCCTGCCCCTTCTTCCTCATATTTACCTCATGGCCTCAGACAGTGGAGGGACTCAGCTGCTATCACGCTGTGTCAGACCAAGATACATCGTCCACCATGCAGGGTAAAACAGGGCCAGCACCCGTCAAGACTGCTACCTGCTAGCTACTGCTCCTAGTGCGGAGGGTGTGACCACACTTAGTGTGGTCATTTTCTAGTCTTTTCTCTGGCCTAAGAGATTCCACTATGGCTGCTCAGCACAAAATGTGGACCATCAGGAACAGAGCCCATAAGAGCTGATCTGATCTCTTACTGCCTGGGTGTATTCTAATCATATCTTCTAGATTCATCCCAGTGAGCCTGGGCAAGACCCTCTCCACTTCATGTGCCTCACTGTCTCATCTGGACATGGGTCAGTGCCATAGCCCCAGACTATGAAGTGTCACGTTGTGGAGCCAGGCGCGTTCTCCGTCTTTACAGAGAAGAGGTGCAGTTACTTTACTGGGTTTTATTTCATGGATGACACTCAGTGGCATGCCCCTAAGCTCCTATGCCACCACTCCCTGCATTTCACACCCTTGTCACCCACAGCTGTGACAGCTCTTGGCCGTGTTTTGAGGCACAGCATGGCATCATGACCCAGCGGTTGCCTCTGGTTGACCAGTTGGCTCGCAGTCTTCATTTCTGGAATCTTGGGGCCAGAGCTACACAGCAGGTTAACAGGAGGCCTGGCAAGGAGAAGGTAGTCCCAGAAACTTCCATGAAGCTCATGGCCCTACCAGTGACAGCAAGAAGGGATGGCCAAGGGCTCTAGGCACAGCAGGCCTATGTCAGAAACCCCTAACTATGGCCTGACTGTCCCAGGGAAAATGAAAGGTCCCATATACAGAGGCCAGTCCACAGCATCCTTTATCTCCACCCATGTTCTTCAAATGTCTCTCTCAGATGCAGACCCACCAATGACTGGATTCATTTTTTTTCCACTCAACCTTGGAATTTCATAGGTAATTGTCTACACTCATGTTAGAAGCCACCCTTAAGTGCAGTGGACTTTTTCCTAATCTGTCTGCCTCCCTGCCTCCCTGCCTCCTTCAGCTCTGTCTTTGGTTCCTATCCATCCTTGCCATTCCTTATGGGTAATGCCACACTTGCGACAAAGGTGGAAATTCCCTGGGGATCTGTAGACTGACTCTCACTGATAGATCTTCAGGGGCCCCAGCCAGGTTGCAAAGACCACTGATGTCAGATGCATTTGCCTTTGCTTGGCCAGGTGAAAGGTTAGGTGGGACTTCCTCAGGAACAAGGAGAGCTGCAGTGACAAGAAACTCTTCTATGTCCAGAGGTGGCTGAGACTGTGTATCCTTTATTCCCTGAGAGCTCTTCTAGGTAGGGAACACGCCCACTCCCATAGTCCCCTGTTGGGGTGCCTTGGGCTTCACAGGGCACAGCCCATGATGAGCTGGCCTAAGTGTGGTGCATGAGTTCTGTTATAAGAAGACCTTGGAGTCTACCCATACCTCGAAGGCCTTATTGAGGGAACAGAGCCTTCCCACATTCCCAGAATGTCTCTTTTGTGGATAAAAGTCTCTCCAGCCATGGTCACAGGGGGCCTCAGGACTCCCAGAAGCCTTTTGTTAGTCAGGGGAGAATATTTGCCTAGGTCAGTCTTCCAAGAAAATCCAGAAATGAGGAACATCACATGATCAGTAAGAACACATTGCCCTGAGAGGGTGGCGAAAGACCCTAGGGATTCAATATAAGCCCCAGCCTCATCGTGGCCTTCCTGGGAACTCAACCATCACTACCATATTCCTTCTTCAGGAAGGGATGGAACGTTCATTGTAGAACAGTGCCTGATCTTCTCTGACCTCCCTCACTCTGAGCTGAATGGGTCATGGAGACATTGTCTGCGCCACTAGCTGCCTACCCCACACTCCCTGGCTCCTTCCTGCCTTAGATGGATCTTTTGGGCTTCTCCAGCTGAAGAGGCTGTTTTAACCACCCTGACAGAAGTGGGAGAGAGGGAATTCAGGGGAGGAAGGATCTGCAGGGCGTACCATTGTGTTAGCCCGGCTGTGTCCCATGGAGGACAGGAGCCTTGCAATAATGAGGTTGGAGCAGCTGCCTCCTCTGTCTCTGACTTATTGTCCTAATATGTTTGTTTGTTTGTTTGTTTGTTTGTTTTGTTTGGATTAACTTCCAGTCAGCCTCAGACAGCTGAGATGGGGTCAAGGGTCAACTCTTGCCTGGTATATGAGGATATTGGCATCTCAATCTTCTACCAGAAGGTGATGTCCTGGAATTGTAGAGCCTCCCTTCCCTGGGTGACAAGTTGGACCCAGAAGACTCATTGCTCAGCTGTGAGTGTGGGCACATGACACAGCCATCAAGTTAAGATGACATTAAGGCAAGCTCAGGTAGCATCACCTGAAAGTCACTTCACCTGCTCCACGATGACATCAAGTGTCGCACGAGCTCTTGTTTGGAGGCTCACTTGGGGGTTGGAAGACACCTGTGCTTGGACTCTAGGCTCTTCCCCACTGGAAGTGCACATGCAGGACCCTGAGAACACACACGGGAACCCTGGGAATGGAGGTGCGATGGTGCCTGACTATGAGAAACTGGAGAGATTCCTAAGCTATGTGCTTGTGCGGTAGGACTGCTGCTTAGGGGAACGCTAAATCAAACCGGGTCCACTTCATCCCTCTTTTAGCCAGAGGAAACCCCGGAGATTCACCCTCTATTACCTTTTCTAGCTTGGTTTCCCGTCTGTGAATCACAAGGCCTCTTCTGGTACAAAGATCTGTTTATTCGGGGGTCCTATCAGACCACAAAACCAAACGGACCCTAAATTGAGTGGCTTGAATGAATAGTGTTTATTAATCATTATCCTGGAGGCTGATGCCCAAGATGAAGTTTCCGAAAGATACCCTAGCCAGGTAGCACTTTCTTACCCTGTCTTTAGGTGGCAGGGTTGGGATCTCTTCTTGAGCAGAGCTCTAAATCCATTAATAGGACCCCATCTTCATGTTCCCCAAACCACTTCAAATACCATGGCACTGGGGAATTAGGCTCCAACTTGTGGACACTGAGCCCACATCTATCCCACAGTACTCTTGGATGCTGGGATCAGGAGATCCCAGCAAGAACATCAACAGTAGATCTGTCACGGTGTCTCATGTATTTACAAGAGGCATTCAGGTTTACCTGAGTACTGGCTTGGGGGGCGGGGGTGGTTATTAGATTCCTTGTTTTCCAGGAAACTATGGGAAGATGTCTGAGGTACTCACCTCTACTTGAAGCTTTCGGATGTTCTATTTGATTGCCTGTTTCTCATCCTTCCGCCTTTCTGGACTGTAAGCTCCTGCAGGGTAGGGGGTCTCATCTCTTTGAGTTGTCTCCACAGATCTGGAGCAATGTATGACACACAAGTAGTTCTCTAAAAATGTCTGTTGACTTGATGAATGGATGGGTGGATGATGGGTGGGTAGAGATGATGGGTGGACAATGGTGAGTGGCTGGATGATGGATGGATAGAGGATGGTTGAATGGATGATGGCTGATGGGTAGAGAGATGATGGATGGATACAGGATGGCTGAATGATGGTTAAGTAGATGGATGGATGATGGGTGGATACAGGATAGCTGAATGATGGCTAAGTGGATGGATGGATGATGGGTAGATAGAGGATGACTGAATGGATGATGGCTGAATGGCTGGCTGGATAGAGGATGGCTGAATGGATGGATGGATGATGGGTGGATAGATGGAAGATGGATGCATAGACAGAAGACAGCAGAGAGTGGCTGGCAGAAAGGGGGTCCTGCTGAACATTAGACCTACTCAGGCTCCTGGGTGTGATGAGAACAGCACATGTCAGCTGTGAGTGTTGATGCTGTGTAGCAGAGGTGTAACCACAGAGGTACCCCATTCCTGCCCACTGTGCTCTACTACCACCTGAGGCCAGACAGAGTTTGCATGGCTTCGTTTGTGCTAACCTTAATGATGAACACCTAGCGCATGTAGCTCATTCTCTTGGGCCCCCTCTGCGTCCTGTGATGTTCCAGGCGAGCACCTGAGGGACTTGGCTTTGGGGCTTGTCCACGATGGAACTTCTGGGCAGGAAGTGGGACCAGGGAACAATTGATGGCTCAGAACCTGAGGTTTGGTGGCGAGCAGTGAGAGCAGCTGGCTCGGGGCACTGCCAGCCACACTCGTCAGGAATCTGATCACGCCTCCCTGTCCCTCCCTGCCACCATCCTTACTGGCAGCCATCCCAGAGACAGAGCTAGACTGGGACATTACTGAGTAAGGTGGCTAGACTTTGATCTGCATCTGGGAGGCACTGGGGTTAGCAGATTGCTCCATCTCATATGCATAGGCACACGCATACATTCTCTTGTAAAACATGCATATTCAGACATATATACACACATTAACATGAACATATCTGCATTCACAAGCATGCACAGGTATACACACAGGCATAGTGCATACATAGGTATATACCTGTGGCAATCTGTTTATAACGACATGAACAGATATGTATGTATGCACACATACACAGACATTCTCAAGCATGTAAATATGTAGGTATACACATGTGTTTACATGGACATGAATACATACTCATGCATACACATGAACACACATTAACCTTTCTACATGTTAATACAATAGGCAAACACATATTAACAACAGCAGGCATACACACATACCTGTAAACTAACAGACACACATGCAACAACAACACACAAACATAGGTACACATACATTTTCATACATACATGCATTTTGTCCTGAAGACACATAAGTACACAGTAGAGTCAAGAATACACACATGCTTATCTGTGTGTATGTGTATACATATAGGTACATATATGAATATTCACACCAATACCTTGTATGCATAATATTATATATGTGTATATATGCTGTATGCAGACACTCATCTACAGCACATATGTACTCAGGCGCATGTAAATATGCACATACATACACGTGTAACCTTAGGTACACAGACATGAGTATTTATCCTTAGGCATACACAAGCATGCATGCTTGCATGCACATAGAGTCATCACATGACTGGGAGACCAATGCTCCCATAATGGGACTGGGACCAGGGTAGCTTACGGCTACAGCAAGGCTGCTCACACACACATGCACACATGCACGGTGCAGCGAATCGTTTTTGATTTTCAGAGTATGCTCTGATGCTGAGGACACCATCACACGCATGGGAGGCTAGAAGCCTCTCTCCTGCCCTTTGCAGCCCTAGCATCAAGTTTTAGATTCCACCCTTTCCCCTGAGGGGGTTTGTGAGGACATGTGGATGCTGGTGTGTTTTAATGTCCTCCCGTATGGCCCCTTCTTCTGAATCCTCTGGGTGCAGGTAAATGGTTGTTATCCCCCTGTCCCCAGCTGGGTCCCTTTGAGGGACTGCTTTGGGTCAGGCTTTGGCGATGAGGTCCCCCTTGCAGCTGTAGGTTCTGCCAGACAGGCAGGCAGGAGGGAGCCCATGTGGCCGCCAGCGCTGGCACAGCCTCCCTAAAATATTCTGCGCACATCGGCAGCGTCGCCGCGGAGGGAGCATTTCGTTTTGTTTTTGAAATGCTGTTATTACACACTCAGGAAAGCCACAAAGGCACCTTGGCGGGACGGGATCAAAAAGATACCTGCACGGAGCGTGCAACATTTACCTAGTAAATGACATTGGAATGCTGAGAGTCAAATTTACATACTAATTAAAAATTCCCTTGAAAACACCTAGACTTTGGGCCTGCTTGCCCGAGCACAGTATGACAAGGATGAAAAGCATTTTCATTGTGTCTGTCAGTTCCTCGTCTGTCAGTTCCTCGGGAGCCATGGGGGCCCCTTCACCAGGGCTCCTGTAGCCCTGTGCAGAGCTGAGAGCCAGGGTCCTCAGTGCCTGCTACACACTGGTGGCTGCTCTCTGGCCATGGTTCCCTGCCAGCTGGAAACCTCAGCTATAAAGAAACAGAGGAGCCGAGCGAGTGCTGGGTGGTGACAAACCTTTATAGTCCAGTTTAATGTCATAAGGAGATATTATTTTCTGCCCTTTTGGAATAACTTCTCTTTTTAGGTGAGAAAGAACTTATTTCATGGTTTCAGTCCACCATGGTGGGGGTTAGGGGTGGAATAGAGGTGTGATGGCGGGGTATCTCACACCTTGGTGGATGAAGAAGCAGAAATGATGGCTCAAAGTGGGCCAGGCTACCCTCAAAGACCAGCCCCAGCGGCTCATTTCTATATCCTATCCTGACCTAGCAATAAGCACTCTCTAGCCCATTGGCTGGAGGAAACTGGAGACTGAGACCTCCTGCTAGCTAGAGCTCATTCTCTGCTGGGTGCAGGAGACCATAAGGGCTGGGCCAATCTTATCTTTTTGCCCTGTGTCTCACTTTGTCTCAGCTCAGGGGAGGGTGGGGTTGCTGTGGGATGGGGAACCCCTCCCCCACCTCTAAGAAACAGATGAGTGAGAAAGGGCTAAGTGGCCCTGTTCACACCCGGAGCCACACAGGCCCCTCTTCCCTTCAGCCTTCACTGGACTTGCCCCTCACTCAGCTTCCTACTCTCAGGAGGGAGCGTGGATATTCCTTAAATACCCACAACAGCCCAGCCCTGAGCTAGGCTTCCAGAGCCTAAATCATTTTAAGTTTCCATTTTAGCCCGAGGGGCACATGAGAGAACATAGAGGCTTGGGGAACAGCACATGGCCCATGAGCTTCAGAAAATCATGCAAGAGCCCATGATCCCTGGGTGGATGTGACCAGGACAGGGCTCCTCAGTGTCCCCAGAAAGGACAACTTCAGTCATTCAGATAATGCTACTCCCATCCTGAGTGCATGAACACAAGCCAGGGACCCAGCCATTGCAGAGCCAGATGACAGTGCAGAGCCAGCACAGCGACAGAAGTGGAGGTGGATGGGGGTGGGGCAGGGGGTTAGGAGTGATTTCTCACTTCACCGTCTTAAAATGTGGGTCTTGCCTACATTTTAAGGATTAAAACCTTCCCAGCAGGCACATGGGCAATGAAAAACAACTGAGCCTGTTCTGGAAAAAAAAAAAAGAGACCATGGCGGCAGATTTGCCAAAACACACACAAGCATGGAATGTTCCACCCTGTGGAACCCTCCAGAGACCCTGGAGACTCTGAAGTAGATCTGATTAGCTTGATACAGAGGAGCACTCTTGTGGGAGGAGTGACAAGCATGATCAGGGGTGGGGAGCAGAGCATCTGCTGGAGGCCTGATCCCTGCTGTCCAGGCTGAGGGGTTCCCACTATGGTCCTTGTAGGGTCAGGAATTTTACGTTCATTGGTTAGACTGAGGAGGATTGCCCTCTGGATAAGAGATTCATTGGTTGTTAACCAAGAGGCAGAGGGACAGTGTTGGGTTGTGGGCTCTGGGGAGAGTTTGGGACCATGAGGTACAGTGGGTCCCTTCTTAGAGGTCTCAGGAAGAGGAAGGGTTCATGAAGCCAGGCTATCTCTGATTCTCCAGCTGGCAGTAGAGACCATGGGAGAGTGTCCCACTATGAAGATGTAGGGGAGGGGCCGCGTTTAGTCGAGGTGCACCCATTAAACAGGTAGAGGGAGAACTGCGCCATCAGCACTGGCTCCGGAGGCCTCAGCGTTGGGCGCTCAGAGCCTGTCAACTTACCTGGGACGTGAGAATGGCACCTGCCGTCCTCCTGTAATCAGAAGCAGCCTTCCCTGGGCTATAGCTTTCCTCTGGCCACAGGCCCTGGGGCAGAGCTGAATCCCCTGCTCAGGCAGACGTCGGCCTCCCAGAGCCAGCTGAGACCGGCTTTGTCAGTCAGATGATGCTTTCTGTGTGGAAACGGTCTCAGCCCTGAGCCTCCAGCTTTAATTACACCAAGGCTGTTTACAGCAGGTAATTATCACCCTTAAGTGACTGAGGGAGGCCACCTCCAGCCCTACATCACCACTCTGGTTCTACACCTAGAATCTGCCAGCTCAGGCACATAACAGAAGCGCCTGGGTTTGCTATGCTACTGTAAAGTATTTACTTCTGAGTT
Source organism: Mus pahari (assembly GCF_900095145.1). NCBI lineage: Eukaryota > Metazoa > Chordata > Mammalia > Rodentia > Muridae > Mus > Mus pahari. The sequence continues at coordinate 155,661,272 of NC_034592.1, forward strand.
CTTTTCTACGAAGAACCGGTAAGAGGTCAAATGAAACACGTGTACCCAGACAACAGGAGCAAGCTCGGATTTCCTGCTTGAATTTGTATGAAAAGAAATAGATCTTGGCTCAGCAGACAGAGGTGCTTGGCGCTGAACCTGATGACCTCAGTTTCATCCTCAGGGCCGACGTGGTGGAAGGATGCCAGCTCCTGTAAGTTGACTTCTGCCATCCACATGCACACTGTGGTATACACCTCTGCACCTTAAATAAGTGTAATATATGTGTATGCACACACACACACACACACACACACACACACACACACACACACACACCATGCAACCCCACAGACTCTGAACCCCATCTTCTCGTGGCTTACTTACCTGATCTGTCTCATGTGGTACTTTCAATGTTTTGGAGGCCAGGCTGTCTCCTTCATGGCCATGCCAATCATGGTTAAAAGTCTTGCCTTCTACACTGAAGGACAAGGGCTCCCTGGTTCACCAGGGGAGAACAGGATGGCTGATATTTGCCTCACTTCTTGGGGGTACAAAAGGTCCCTGGTATAGGCAGTGGCATTCCCAAAGTCACACCTGACAGGGGCCTCCTCTTCCAGGCCCTGCTCAGGAACCCACAGCCCAGGATTATGTTTGTGTTGAAGGCAGGAGCAGGTCACAGAAATTCTGGAACTCATGAAGAGAAAAGGCCTGTTGGACGGTTTGGTCATCGCTCAGCGCTGCACATACAGAAGCTGTGCAGAGCAGGCCTGCCCCTCCCCCTCTAATTCACATGACCCTGCTTCCATCTCACACCACAGTCACTGAGGTGACGAAGCTTACAGGGACAGTGGCTCCTACCTTCTGCACAGAGGCAGGAGCATGGTGGCCCAGGGGAAGTGGAGACTGGCTGGGAACCTCTGGTGTTACATGTCCCAGAGGTGAACCCACCATTAGACTCAGATGTGCCCTGTGCTCCTGTGGCAGCTGCCACATAGACACTGAAGTCCCCTGGCTTGCAGTTACCTGCTCAGAACCACACGGCTCCGGTCACGGTGGACAGTGTCGGCCTTTGGAAGCCGAGCTTGGACCCAGCGGGGGATTCAGATGCAAGCTGTCCTTTAATGTCCCCAGACATATCTGGCTCAGTGATAAGGAGGAGAAAAGACAGAAGCAGGAAGCGGCTGAGCCCAGGCTCCACCTGCTCTTCGGGACCTCTGGTGGATGAGTAGACTAGCTCATCGGAGAGCTGTGTCCGTACACTCTCATCTTGTACAATCATGGGGTGCCTGGGCATGTCCTTTCGGGAAGTAGGGCATTCAGGGCCTAGGCTGATCAGCTCCAAGAGGCCTCCTGAGGAGAGGTGCGGCAGGTCCCAGAAGCAATAATACAGAAGCCAAATGGGAGTGTAGGGGGGCCCAGGTAGGTGTGACAGAGCCTTGCATCCAGGTTACATGGTGCTGGAAACTGGACTATCAACAAGAAAGAGTGCAGTTTGGAGAGTGATCCCTTATGAGCTCTTTGGTTGCTGGTGCACCTGAGCCTTCCAAGATTAAACGAGCTCAGTGTCTGGCCTAATGCATACTGGGAACCTAGAGATGCCCTGCCACAGCCTACCGGAGGTGGGCATGTGCTGTTACTTCTCCTTTCTGGAGTCTTCTCCTGCAGGATGAGCCCACCCTGAGGGTTTGCTGGATGAGATGTGGTGTCGGAGTCGTAACTGTGGTGCTGTCTCTCCCTGTTCTAACTGGCCTGCAGTGTTCTGCCCCGAGGTCTCTACACTGGATAGCTCAGATGGGAGGACACAGCTGTCAAGCTTAGCTGGTTAGTGGGAATAGAGGTTGGGAATCTCAACTGAGCTAGGCTCAGGTACGTTTCAGTCAATTCCAGTATTTACGACACTACTTCTACTTCTAACTGTAAGAGCAAACGTGAGTTGTAAGGACTTAGACTCAACCAGGAGATGCACCTCTGCCGCGTTTGAACTGAAGGTTTAACTGAGGAGTCAAGATCCACCCTGAACATGGGCAGCCCAGGCCAGTGAACTGAGAGATCCATGTGGGTAGCGCAGGCCAGAGAACTGGGCACACACTGACTAGAGAGGCGAGAGCGAGGGGCTGCGCACTAGTGTTCACCGCTCTCTGCTTTCTGACTGTGAGTGCACATCACCGGCTGCCTCCCGCTCCAGGGACTCCTCACCCGGACAGTCTGCAGCCTCCAGCCGTGAGCCAGAGTAAAATCTCCCTCTGAATAGCTTTCGCTGCAGTTTGTGAGACATGGAGGTTTGGAGGTTCGGCTGTTTGTTTAGTTGCCAAAACCTCCATTTTCAATGAGGAAATTAAGCCTCAGAGAGGTGAGGTAACCCCCCAAAGACTCCCAGTTGCTCCCCTATTTTCCGCCCCACCTTTAGAGATCCACAGAGACCCAGAGACATCCCTGACTTCCCCGTGTCCAGGTTTGGTGAGCAGTCAGGACGCTGGGGCCTCTGCTTCTCTAGGACTGAGAAAGCAGAGAGGATTCAAAAGCTCCACTCAGCAGGTGACACTCATCCACTTCCCCGGGACTCTGAGGAAGGAACCAGAACTGTCTGTTATTGAAGGGGAACCACTTTCTTCACCTCAGGTGTTGCTTGAACCCCCCTGCCCCCACCGTGATGACAAACAAGCATCTATTCACACCATATGGGTACTCAACAACACACAAAGTAACAATCACACCCAAGTTCAACCTGGTAAACTGGTGAGGTCATTGCGGTTATTCATAGAACCATGAGCCATTTGAAGTCAGCTCCATCACTTAGAAACACATCCTGGTGTGGGTGAAGACCCAGGAGCCCTGAGTCCACCCTTGCACAATGTACAGGCAGCTCCATCTCCCTAGACTCCTATCCCCAGCAATTGCCCTGCATGTATAACCTCAGGGAGGGGCAATCTGAATCCTGTATGTTTGGGAAACTTCCTGATCTTTCTTAGTTTCCTTTACTCCCTGAGCCCTATGAATCTCCTTTCTCCCTTCAGGAGGGGATATTTCAATCTAGAGGAAACAGCAGCCCAACAGACAGACAAGAAATCGCCACAGATCTCAAAGCCGAGCCTTCTGAGTCTGTCTCATCAGTAGCTCTAAGGCAGGTTCCAGTGTACCGCCCTCTTCCCCCTACTCCTAGCTCAGCCCCATCCACCCCCTCTCTCACCAACACCTCCTAGTTTTCCTTCAGGATGTCTTGCCTGTCCCCAGGGAGTGCAACACTCCTTTCAGAAGCACTCAGGGTCTTTGCTCCAACCACTCAGTGCCAGCCACCGAAAAACCAAAGCTTTAGTTCCCTCTCAGCGACTGTTTCCTCACAGCCTCCGAGGTCTGTGTGGGGTCTGGACTCCTCGGCACCTACTCCCCACAGGGTCTGCTCATGTCACCCGTGCTACCTCCTAGACACAGCTCCTACACACTGACCTGTACCTCCTTCCACTTTGAGACCATGGCAGAGCCCCCATGCCATTGTGATGAAACACAGAGGTCCCTCCCATCTGCCCCAATGGCATGTCTTCCCTGCTGCTCACAACCCCAGCAGGACACTCACCTCCAGAAGAGCTGGAGTCACAATCAGACGGGGACAAGCTCACGAACTTTCTCCTGAGCACATGGACCCAGCTCTGAGGGCTGGACCCAGTCGGTTCCTGCTTGCTTGTTTTGTCTTATGAAGTTCCACAGGTTTTCGCCATCTGGGAGAGAGAGCTTGGGTGGCAGGGATTTAACATGAAGGCAACGTAGCATCAGAAAACTCAGTGCCGGGGGCTGGTGTTAGTGCCCCGAGGAAATAGACAGTCTTTGTATGCAGCTGCCGAGAGGGAAATGATTTTGCTATGCACGGCATGTTGTGATCAGGCCACGTGCTGCTCTGAGTTACTCCATTGTGCAGTGTATTTGCCATCATAGACTCCACATTGTACAATGTACCTGTTCTCAGTGACTCCATATTCTTTCATGGGTCTGCCCTCTCTGTCGTACACAGGACCTTCCCTCAGAGATCCTATTATCGCACAACAGATCCTGCTCTGAGAGACGTTCCATATTACAAGCACAGTTTCTCTCTTTTGTGAGAACAGAGAGGGAGTATACCTGGTGGACATATAAACAGCGTCATCTTTCCCGTGCTACAGACAAGGTACAATCATAACTTAGTCTCCAAAGGAAAAGGGGTGACACTACAAATTTATCCAAGTAAATTGGGACTGTAGATTATGTTGGGGCTGTCGATCATATCAGAGAACCAGGCCTGAGAACTTAGCGGACACAGCAGACTGAAGAGAGGATGCATGTAGGTTTGGATTTCGTGGACCTGTTCAGAAGTGTTCTTTGGGGTGATAACAATCTTCATCGTCGGGATATCAGCAGTCCAGTCCAAAACATCAAGCACAGATCAGTAGCAGCAGGAGCATCAGCTTGGTCCAGAAGAAGCCCCGAGGCTCTGCCGAGTCAGCACAAATCTGCAAAAGTGGCAAGAAGCAGCCGGAATACCAAGAGAAGTTCTTTGGCTCATTTCTCTCTACAGAGTTGTAACAATCGAAGATCAGTGAAGAACAGCAAAGCGTTGCAAGGCGAACCAATGCGAGAGTGTTGTTAAGTCTGCTGGGTTCTCCTTAAAACCTTTTCCAAACATGACACATCCTCTCATGTGTCTGCTTCAGCAAAACATCCTCTCAGAAGACAGCTTCCAGAGAAACATCACATGACACAACCGAGTCTCCAAGCATCCAGAAATTTCCACTTCAGGGCTGAACAAAGAGGACAGCTGACATTCTGATGAGAACATCTCCACCCTCCTGTCAGCTGGCCATCTGGGGTGTGTGTCAATCAATGGACTCTTGACTGTCCCAGGCTTCATCATGGCTTCCACTTTACAGTTGACGTGACCAACACGAATCTGCCTATCTGCCGCTTTGTCCATCTGGATTTGCCATCTGTGTGTCTGTCCGCCATCCCTTTATCTGGACACAGTCCAGACCTCTGCCTCCTCAGCCTCCACCACACTTCATTCTTGTGTCACTCTTCCAACCCTGAGGCTTGATTCGACATGGCGGCCAGAGCAGCCTTGTTGCCAGCCGACAGTCACTGTGCCTCTCCCTACCAGACTCCCCCAGGCCTCTTTGAAATGCCTTGAATTTGCTGCAGCCTCTTCAACACTTTGTAGTTAAATATCTACCAACTGTATGTGTGTGTAGATACATGCGTGTGCATATATGTACATCAACCTGTGTGCATGTGCGTGTGTGTGTGTCTGTGTGTGTGCACATATATGTAGGTCTATCTATGATGGCTAATGCCGATTGTAACTCTGACAGAATCCAGAGTGACCTGGGATATGGGCCTTTAGCCTGGTCTGTCAGGAGTTAGATTTTATTGGTTACATTAATTGATGATCTATCCTAACCATGACTTCTGGGCAGCAGGTCTTGGACTGTATAAAGGAGGGGAAGCAAGCTGCACACGAGCGTGCATGCATGCATTGCTGCCCTCTGACCGTAGACGTAATGCCGTCAGCTGCTTCCGGCTCCCCAGACACTGACCTCCTTGCCTCGGTGGATTGGGAACTAGAACTGAGAGATACAGCAGACCCGGGCTCCCTTCCTGTTGCTCTTGACAGAGTATTTTATCATCGGAACAGGGAAGAAAATGAGGAAGACAGCATCTATCTGTCTATCTTGGATCTTTATTTATCACCTAGAATCTGGATGGTTATATTACCTGAGAGTTATTTTTTGTAGTTAAAATTGAAATAACGGAGCTTACGCCTGGGCCGGCTGTCAAGGAAATCAGGACGGCTTGGTGATCGGTTGCGAAGGAAGCCGATGTGCCTTGGGATTTTACTGTTCTTGGGTAAATTATGATGTTGTGGAGATGCACAAGCACATTGGCTGCTTGTGAGGTAGGGCACTGATAACACTTCTGACACTCAGGCTGTGGTTGCCACGCTGTGATCCCTTAGTTCCCCCTTAGGACACCCCCAAGGTGTCCCAAGGTGTCACCCATTATGATGAAAGACTTTCTGATGAAAGAGTTTCTGTGGATGGAGGTGGGGAGAACAGCAAGTAGGTTGAAGGTTAGACCTCTGGCTGGACTTCCGAGGGAAGCTCAGGATCCATCTGCAATTTGGTAAAGAGGGTGTTTCTGAAAAGGCAGGAAAACATTTCAGTCCTTTTTATACTCTGAGGATAATCTAGAGTGATGGAGAGTCACAGGAAAGGATTCGATGACTGGAGGGACAAGGGGCAGTCACTGGTACGCAAGGAGAGGGTTGGACCTTAGGTGGAAGCAGCAACCAGAAGTTCTTTGTGGCAAGCCTGGACTCTCCTCTGACCGCTGTTTTCCTGATGATGTGGGAGACAAGGTGGTCTGTGTTGGGAGATGCTGGGCAGTGCCCAGGAGCTGGGGAGAAGAAATGGAAGGATGTCCACTCTGAGTAACACAGGAGAGCATTCTAGCATGGTGGTCATGTGGTCATTTCTAAAAATATTCAAAGTGTAAGAATTCAGCATTGACTGAGACACAGTCCCCAGAGCTGGACTGGGTTGGGAATAAACTCCATGCAGATCCTGGTGTTGCTCAATCTGGCGCCAAGTGCTTCTTCACTTTGTGCCCCAGTTTCTCCCTCTGTCAGTGGGGTTGGGCTGAGGGTCTGATGGGCAAGGGACATGGCTGGGCAAAGGGACAATACGCTCACCTGCCCTGCAAAGTTCTACTTTAAACATCCTCACTGTAGTCCCTCAACCTTGACGGAATCTCTCTCTCTCTCTCTCTCTCTCTCTCTCTCTCTCTCTCTCTCNTCTCTCTCTCTCTCTCTCTCTCTCTCTCTCTCTCTCTCTCTCTCTCTCTCTCTCCCCCTAAAGGGGACTGAACTCTTACCAGCCCATTGAGTCTTGCTTGGGTGCAAGTCACCAGAGTCACTTATACACTCCGAAAGCCTCAAGTTGGGGGACTGAGTGAAAAGCAGCGCCCTGTTCCCTCTTCCTGGGAGCTCAGGACCGGATACAGGAACCCTGAGGACTGTGGGGTTCAGTTCAGGGGGCAAAGAGGCAGCCTTCGGGGAGCTGTATCTTGGGGCTCTCAGGAAGTCCCTTGTTGCCCCACTAAGTATCTGCCTCAGACTTGTGCCTGGTGTGATAGCTACGATGAGAATCCTTCCCACCCCACCCCGAGATGCCGATGAGGAGGGGGGATACCTCCCTGTACCCTGGCGCCAACCTGTGAGTAACTGTCAGAGCTGAGACTGCTGTCTGGCAAGGTTAAGTCTTTCATAAATAAAATAATCAAATACATCGAGCAGTGGGGGCGGGGAGGCAGTCAGGAAACTGTAAAATCAATAGTGGCTGACAAGAGAATTTACTATTCTGTCCGCAATATTGAAAACAGTATTTCTCAGGAGCCCGAGGCTGCCATCCTAGGAAAGACACGTTGGCTCCAGATTTGACTGCCATGGTCAGAGAAGCCTCAGATTTTTTCTGCCCCCCTGAAGCCCTGTGGTGGTATGTCCTGGACATTTTAGATGCCATCGAGAGGGTGAAGGAATGCCACCCTTACCCCTCTCAGGCTCCAGGCTGATTTTGATTTGTAAGTGGAGTAATGACATAAATCTTGATTCACAATGATATATAATTTTTTTTTATTCCCCGAAGGAAGCCGCATGAACCGATTCTCAGGGATGCAGGCTGACACCCTGACGACCAGATTGCTGGGCCCTGTGTCCTCAGCTTGTCCCACCTACATTCTGCCTTGATCGGCTCTATCCCACAGAAACAACTCCTTCTCCACAAAGGCATTTAGATGCCCGACGATTTGGATCATAATTCTCTCCGTTTCAAGTGTCACAAACTAACTCTCCGTGATTTTAACAAAGCAGGGCAATTTATTGGCTCATAAACTGAAGAATTCAGGTGAGAGCCTCCAGGCCTGGTTTGACTTAGATGTTCCACAGAAGGCTTTAGGCTTCTGCTTTTACCTTCCCAGGGATCACCCCTGTGACCCGACCTGTCCTACTGCTAAAGGTACACGAGCAGCCAGCGCACCTTGTGCCTTTAGACCTCAGCACGAGAGAAAATATGGGGTGAGACCTCGGGAATGAACATGGATGGGGCCTGGCTTGGTGCTTGTGAGTGTTAGCTTTGCCTAACTCTATGCAGTGGGGAAAAGCAGTCCTTGAAGGAAGCAGGGTCGCTGGGTGGGGAGCACACAGGGAGGTGCTCCCTCAGGCTCGGTCCCTCTTTAGTGACAACGCATTGCTCTCCCTTCTTCTGACCCTGAACCTGGTGGGAGTGCTGTCTTTGTTCAGCGATTCAGCCCAGACCCTGGGACAGGGCTGCCACCGTGAACTTTCAGCAGCATGGTGGATATGATGAGTAATTTTGATTGTCACCTTGATGCGATTTAGAACCACCATGGAAACTGAGCTCTGAGCGTGGCTGTGAAGGAACTGGGAGATGCTGTTAACTGAGGGGGAAGACCCACCCTAAATGCCGGCAGCAGCAACCCACAGGGCTTCTGTCCCACAATGAAAAGAACCGGCTGCCTCATGCTCTCCTCAACACAATTTCCCCACAGCGATAGACTGTACCTTCAAAACTGTGAGCCCAGGTAAACACTTCCTCCTTAAATTGCTTTGTCAGGTTGTTGTCATGGCAACAGGACAATCAACTCATTCACTGGGGCTGAATTAAGGGGGGTTTTGCCTATGTTGCTCTTCATTCCTGAGATCCTAGGCTGACAGTTGAGGGGTTCAGACAAGTGAATGAGGTGCTGCCCTGGGTTTTGTAGCTTGCGACTCTTGGGGGGCACCCAGGGTGCCTCCCTTAAGCACCTCTTTCCATAACAAGATGTTCCTTGGCATCTTGGATGTGTTGGGAGATGTCCCCTCCCCGACAGAAGGGCATAGGTGTGGGAGCCACATTCTACTTTCTCTTTGGGAAGGAGTCGACCCCCCCCAGGAGTTTAGAATGGTCCCTCCTCCCCTCCCCTCCTCCTCTCCCTCTGTATGTGCAAACACTAACCACCAGCACTGTCAACTGGAGTGGCAGAGAAAGGCAATCCTCTTCTGCCTCAAAGCCAAGATCGGTGGAATCCTTGTCCTCACAGGGGCATCAGGAAGGAGACACTGATGTGCCTGACCCAACATCATTTTGATAAAGGGCACCCACTTCCTGGTCTGAGTTAGCGCCCGGGAGGGGCCCTTCTGGTAGCTGTTGCACAGAATCTTCTGGCCACAGCAGGAAACCTGGCTTGCCGAAGGACCAGGACCCAGAGAGGACCTGGGAGGTGGGGGGGGGGGAGAGAGAGAGAGAGAGAGAGAGAGAGAGAGAGAGAGAGAGAGAGAGAGAGAGAGAGAGAGAGAACTCTGGTCCAGCAGGTCCTTCTAATACAAAAGTCAGATGATCTGTGAGCTTTCTCAGCAGCAGAGAATTCATCTCTTTGGGCTGCAGTGGGATTGATGAGGTGCGGAGTTCTAAAGTCCCATCCGTTTGCTGATTAGATCGTTGTCTGAAGGTCAGTACAGCAGGGCCGGGCGCGTGCCTTGCTCTGAGTTAGTGGATCTGGGATCACCTTAACTGCTGGAGTTAGGCAATTCTGGCCGAGGGAAAGGAAATGACTTTCAGTACAGGGCTGTCTCTCCTGGGGCCAGGCTGTCCTCCCTTGAATTGGTTGTGGCGGGTGTGGGAATGAGGGAAGGCAGGACTGCCCGCCTCTGCATGTGAACTGGAAGCCAGGCTGCTGCTGTCCTTAACTAGGGCTGCTGAATGGGCCTATGTCTGGGTCCTAAAGCCTGACACAGCTTGCCAGCCCTGGCAGGGCATGATACTTGGAAAGCCAAGCAAATAACCCAGCTGGATAGCACTCTCCTCAGGAAACCCACCACAAAACCTTCCTGAGGTGGGAGACAGCTGCGCATGGCTTCCACAACCCCAGCTTGATACAGAGGCGGGGGTTAGTTACTGTCACTAGCTGGGGACGTTATGAATCTGAGTGTGCAGGCAAACAGGCTTCTACTCCACACAGGTACCCTCCTCCAGGAGGGATCAATTTAACCCTCCCCCCCCCCCAAAGCCCTAAGAAGCCTGTTGTTACCGGAGGTGGTAGGGTCAGAGCTTGGGCCCTTGGCCACAACCTGGCCCTCTTTTACTTTTGTATTTGAAAGCACAGTTTCAGCAAGTTGCATAGACTGACCTTGAACTCCCTGTGACCTCAGACAGGCACTGAACTTGCCTCAGCCTCCCGAGTGACTGAGATACAGCTTGCTCATGGCTTCCTATGGATGCAGAGGCAGACTGCCTTAAACTGGTTCTTGCCATATAGGCCAGAAGCATTCATCCCTCCAGCCTTGGTCTGTGTACCCGTCCTTCCTCCCTCAGAGAGCACTGGTGCCTTTACCAGGCTCCAATCCCCCCCCCCAGCCCCCCTCTGGCTCCTGGAGGTGAATCCACAGGATGAGGGACTGCCCATTAGGAAACAGCTAGTGCAAAGATCCTCTGGCTAGCGTGGCATGACGGAGTGACAGAGAAGGTGGGAGAGAGAAGAGGGAGAGAGTCGCTAGAGCTGGAGCAGCAGGTTTCTGAGGTCCCCTCCAGAGGCCTGTGTGGTATCTGACTATAGAGACAGTTTCTACCTCACGGGGGATAGAAAGGTTGTTCTGGAACCCAATATGGGCAACCATAGCAGCGGAATACAGACTTGGGTCACTCTAGACTCCATGCTCCAATACGGAAGCAGGTTTCATGAGATTGTTATAGTAACAGCCTAAAGAAAGTCACAAGTTCCCCAACACACATACAGTCGAGGACTTCCAGGTCTGTGTTCATTCAGAGATGATGCACCTAACCCTCAAGAGACTGGAGGCCCCAGGGAGTTTGGAGGTCAGGTGGAGCAGGGCAGGGGTGGGGAGCATGGAGCATCCACATGGAAACAGGGGTGTGGGGAAGAGGTATGGGACGTGGAACAGTCAGAGGGTGGAGGGGGGGGAATAAAATATGGAGTGTAAATAAATTAATTTTAAAAAAAGAAAGAAAGTCACAAGTTGTATTAGTTAGGGTTTTACTGCTGTGAACAGACACCATGACCAAGAGGCAACTCTTACAAGGACAACATTTAATTGGGGCTGGCATACAGGTTCAGAGGTTCAGTCCAGTATCATTAAGGCAGAATCCAGGCGGGCATGGTGCAGGAGGAACTGAGAGTTCTACACCTTCATCTGAAGGCTGCTAGCAGAAGACTGACTTCCAGGCATGGAGGACTAGGGTCTGAAAGCCCACGCCCACAGTGACACACCTACTCCAACAAGGCCACACCTTCTAATAGTGCCGCTCCCTGGGCTGAGCCTATACACACCATCATAGACTGGAAGCTGGATTCATTAAGGGACTGGAGGCTAGAGGGATGGTTGCCATGGTGACAGAGGCTTAGTCCTTCATCTGCAAGGGTGGATGGTTAAGGAAACAGGGGAAGGGGTAGGGGTGGTTACAGGCAGGGAAGCATAGGCAGGAAGCTCTGTTATAAAGGCAGGCACTGGGGACCCTGGGGCTGCACTGTCTTCTGTGTGTCTTGCCACTGAAAGCACACTTTTTTCACTAGAGAACTCTAGAAGGAATTTGTTTTCTGGAAACCATGCTCAGCACAGAGCAGAGACAGTGTCTAAACAAAGGATAAGAAGAGATACCCCAGCCGGGCCTGGTGGCGCAGGTCTTTAATCCCAGCACTCGGGAGGCAGAGGCAGGCGGATTTCTGAGTTCGAGGCCAGCCTGGTCTACCAAGTGAGTTCCAGGACAGCCAGAACT
>NC_034592.1:155673076-155690186 GCF_900095145.1 Mus pahari
TCTCGAAAAACCAAAAAAAAAAAAAAAAAAAAAAGAAGAGATACCCCACGCCCTCCTCCCTTCTACCCCGTTGTACCTCCTGGAAGGCTCCAAAGGCCTTGTTTGCACCCAGGAGTCCAATGTGTCTCTCAGACACTAGCTAAAGTCCCTCCAGGATGCTTAGTTCAGCCAGGAACAGGCAGGCATCTGCCTGGAGTCCACAGCTCACGTCAGAGGCAGCAGCACCAGGCCTCTCGCCGCATCAGAAGAGGGCCAGAGCTTGGCCATATGGGGATACGATTGTGGAAAAAAATATTTATAAAATGGCTTTTCCAAGTGTTTAATCTAGAGCGGATGCAGCCTGAGTTAATCTGCTTGCTTGGCTTTTGCTGTAGGAGATGCCATTTCATCTCGCTGGCCTCCTGGAGCAGAGGAAATGCAGCTGTTAAAGGTACCCCCACCCCACTGTGGGACTCAGCTGGAGAGGAAGTTGCTTGGGGACCAGAACAGCCCAGGCAGGTAGGAAGGGCAACAAGCAGGGGGTGCAGGCTGGGAGAGGGGAAGGAGCTCCCTGCAGCTTCTGGGTGTCTCCCACACTTCCTTTACCTCTCCTGGATGCTGGGTTTAATCTCACCAGAATAATAAACGGGCTACCTCAGCGCTGATGAAGGTATTTGAGTCACAAGGCCCACAGTGATTTCAAACCGTTCCGTGATGTTGGCCAAAGAGAAACAACCCCTTCCTCAGTGAGTAACAATGCGGAACTTTCTAGAACGGGAAGAGGATTATGAACTTCTACAGCTCTTGTTTCTTGTGAGTCAGTTACTTCTCCATGGCTCAGATCCCAGGACGTGGTAGCCCAGGAATGAACAACCTGGGGACCTCGGCATATTCTGTTCCTCTGTCTCCTTCATCACTGAGCTAATCACTACAGCTCTACTCAGTGCCTCAGTGAAGCCTTTGCCGAATACCCAAATTCTAGTAACTTTCCTGCTCTCTATCGACCTGCATACCCACTCATCTATCCATCCATTCTCCCACCCTTTCAACCATCTCTCTTTCTACCTACCTCCTACCTACCCATTTATTCATTCATCTACTCATCCATCTACCACCCTACCAACCTATCCACATACCTATCTGTTCATCAATCTCTCCCTCTAAATATTCACCTATCCATCCATCCATCCATCCATCCATACACCATCCATCTATCCATCCATCCATTCATCCATCCATCCCTTTATGTAGCTATGTATCCATCTACCCACTTTTCCATCCATTTCTTCACCTACCTACTGGACCATCTATCTACCCATATATCTGCTTGTCTATCTATCATCCATTCTTCCATCATACATCATCCATCCATCATCCATCTATCATCCATCATCTATCCATCCTTCCACCTGTCTACCTATTCATCCACCTATTCATCCATCATATCCATCTACCCACTCATGCATCCACCCACCCATCCATCAACCCACCTACCCACTCATCCATCCGTCCATCATCCTCCCATCACCCATCTATCATCCATCATCCATCTCTCCAACCCTCCCTCCATCCACCCACTCATCCATCATCATCCATATATCATCCATCATCATCCATCCATCTACCCATCCAGCATTCATCATCCATCCATCCATTATCCATTCATCCACACATTCATCCATCCATCCCTCTATCCCTCCATCCATCCACCTTTCCACTACATCTACCTACGTATCCATCTACACAACCATCTGTGTAGAAAAGCCTTCACTGGTGTCTCTTTAATCATTCAACAACCCATCCATCCATCCCTCCATCCATCCATCCACCCATCCACCCATCCACCCATCCACTCACCCACCCAACCACCTTCAGCTCCAGAGGACATGACTCACACTCTGCTCTAACCCCAGAGTCCAGCACATTTGCTGATATTGAAGGATTGGGGATAAACCTTGACTTATAAATTGCCACACATCTCATAACTGAGCCTTCTTTGGGGTCACTGGGGGTCAAAGAGAAGGGGAATCTGTGACAAGCCAGGCCTAAAGACTGGGGAAAATCTAATTCTAGCCATACCTTTGTCCTGTGGCTCTGGCTCAATTCCCTAAGCTCTCTGTTCTTCATCAATAAAATGGGTGTTCATGGCACCTGCTGTGGGGTTGTTCACACCCAAGACTCCAGATTTCAAGCTCTGCGAGGCACCTGGGCCATGGCGTCTGTTCTGTAAACACCAGCTTTGCCGCATCTGATGAGCCCCTTCTGAGGCCCCTCTGCCAGAAACCGCTCATTTTCTACCTTACTCCCTTGAAAGCCCATTTCTCCCAGCTCCAGCTGAGACACAAACAAGGCCATGAACCCAGCAGTTACTCTCCACACCCCTTTGATGAGAGGCTCCCGCCTCTTAGAGGAAACACTTCACTGTAAGGAAGTCTCTCCCATTAATCATCAACGCAGACAGCTCTTGCTTCCCGCCGTCTCCTAAGGAAATGACAACCTAAAGAAAATTCTTTTTTTTTTTTTTTTTTTTCCTACTCAAAATACAGATTTCTGTTTGAGATCGGCAGGACACTGGAGCAGTGTAATCTCTCATCTGCACCCCTCCGACCTGGGACACAAGATCCTTTCTGCCTGCTTCTTTGAGGTCATGTGGACACACAGGACAGACAGCCTCATCACAGGCTGACTCCACCCTGGGAAAGACACTGGTGCTGTGTGGCATTCCCATCATTTCCCCTGGTGCTCCCCTTCTGATGCTTGACTCCTGGTCCTTTGTTTCAGGCCTTTCGTTGCCCAGGCTAGACTTCCATAGAGGGTTGACACATAGAGCTCCAAGCCAGAGCTAAAGGGATGGTTTTCTTGTACAACTTGGGCAAGGTGCTACTTTCTATGAACCCTCCCAGTTTCATGTCAGAGAAGGGGACAATAAAACTAATGATTTCAGTAAAGCCCAATCTTGCTGAATTCCAAGAGTTGTCATTTAGCACGAGCTGCAAAGCTGGGGTTGCCCAAAGAGCATCCATAGGCCCAATAGGTTTGCTAAAGGACTCAGAACTCAGTGCAACTCGATCAGAGAAAAGGACACAGAATAAAACCAGCCAAGGACGGAAGAGACTTGTGGGTGGAGCCTAAGGACACTGACACAGGACATCCTGTTCTCCTCTGGCAATGATGTGCAACCTGACCATGGGGTGTGCCAGCAGTAGCAGTCTTCCCAGGTCTAAAGGGTTGGTAGGGACCTGGTCACATAGACTTGGGTGACTGTCCATAAGGAACCTCCAGCTACTCCAGAGGCAGGGTAGCTTGGCATAGTCTAAGGGTCTCACTGTGAGAGTCATTTGCTCAGCATAGACTTTCTAGTGGGGCCCGAGCTCAGGTTTAAAAAAAAAAAAAAAAAGATTTTTTTTTTTTTTTTTTTAAACAAACAGAAAATGACTGGCACTTAGAGGTGAGCTCCTAGGAGCCAGGAACAAAACATAGTCCCCACACAATGTCAACTCTTTTGTCCTTCCAGTGCTAGGGATTGAACCCAGGACCTTGCACTTGAGAAGCAAATGCTCTACCCTTGAGCCGCGTCTCTATACTTTAGTGTTAATTAATTCCTGCTACACTAGCCAGACTTTCCATGGTAGTGGCAGACACCCAAGAGAAGCGGTTTATAGGAAGGAAGACGTATTTGGGCTCCTGGTCTCAGAGGTCTCAGCCTGTGATTGTGTGGATCCATTTTTGGCTTGTAGAGAGGCAGAAATATATGGTAGGACACCTTTCAAAGGTTCATCTGCCATGACACAATTGCTCCAACCAGGCTCCAACTTCCATGGTCCCACCACCTCCAGGAAAAGCTGGTTCCCACTGTCTGGTCTCAAATCTGACTTCATCCCTGGATACACCTACTCATTACCTCAGAGCCCTCATGGCCTAAGTCTCTCTGGAAAAGCCCCACAGACACACAGTAGGTTCTACAGATCTCTCAAGTGCCTCTCAGATCTATCAAGTTGACAGTCAAGGCTCGCTCATGCTGGGATGGGACTCACTGGTGACTTGTGAGGAGCCAGTTATGAAGTCATCAGCGGCTTTGAAAAAAAAAAATCACCCAGAAATTGATCCAAACTCTAAGTGAACAGGACTGCTACCCAGCATTCACCACTGGGCCCTTGACTGGAAGTGTCCCCAGTTTCTAGCCCTGACTTGGGCCATGTGAAAGAATTTTCTCACTGACAGCAATCTAAAGAGCTAATTGTAAATAAATAGCAACATGTTGGGGATTGGTCTGGTGTTCCTATGTATTCAGATAGTAAGACCTGGTTTCCCCAAGACAAATGAATTCTCACGTACAAAAGCTTTTGTTATGAAAACCTTGGTCCCCAAGTAAATTGGCCAATAAAAGAGTTGATTGGGAAGTAGAAGGAGGAAGGTAGGACTTCCTGAGAGGGAGACAGGAACTCTGGGAAGAAGAAATGGATCTTTCACCAGGAGATAGGAAGCAAGATGGATGTGCCTGGAAGATATAGCTAGCCACGCGGCTGGATGGTGAGCTACTTAACTTAGGTGAGCTAGTTGAGAGTCTGCCCTGTTGAGGCCTAAGCTTTGAAATAGTAGAAGGTCTCTGTATGGTTATTTAGGAAACTAGCTGGTCACGGAATAACTGTCACCATACTAATTTTCAACATTAATGAATATGTGCAGAATAATAATTCATTTTACAACAACAAAACAAACCTATCTAGGAGATGCCTGTATTTTTAAATCCACTTTTCCTAATAACAAAAATATTGTGTATGTACTGGCTGTATCTGTCCAGTGAGATTGCTGCTTTGGGTCCATCCAGTGGAATTGCAGATCTTTCAACTGGTTATTTCAATTCTTACAGTTGAAGATACATATGGATTTTATTTATTTATTATTCTATTTTACATGCTTGGTTGTTTGGCCTGCAGGTATGTCTGTGCATCATGTACATACAATGCCCATAGAGGTCAGATCCTTTGGAAGGAGAGGGTGGTTGTGAGCTGCCGTGTGGGTGCTAGGACTCAAACCCTGGTCCTCCGCAAGAGCAGCCAGTGCTCTTAGCCACTAAGCTATCTCTCCAGTCACATTGCATACAGAGTTTAGTCAGCTTTTCTAGTTTAAGTTAAGCACCCATCTCGGTGACCTTTGCTTCACCGTGACATACTCTGTTTCTTGTTATTTTAATATTGGCTACAATGTTTCTGAGGTAAGGGTCTTATCAGCCGCAGAGGACAAAATGAAATTTTATTAAGCTTAGATTCTAGGTAATAATTAATAGATGGTGTGATCCAGGAATTTCTTCCTTAATGGCTTTTGGCAAAATTTCCCCCTGAAGATCTTCCCTCTTGATGTGCGGACGCCTCTGCCTCATCAGATTTGCAGAATCTGCCATGTGGGGCTCGAGTTGCCATACTCTATAAACCAAGGCTTCAAAAGGAAGCTAGGAATGAGTTGAAATCTTCCCAAGGTCCAGTTTGTTACAACTTCCACAATGGATGTCTCGAAGCACAGAGTTAGGCAAAACCAAAGCTGCCTTCCTGTCTCAGGTATTTTAATAGACACTCTGTTACTTTCCTTTGTATGTTGCTTAACCTTGTCCTGACCAGAACTATAAACGGTGACCTGGAACGAACTTTAAGGACATCTGTAACAACCTTCTTGAAACCCATCTTTGCTCTCTGCCTTCCCACACTTCCCTCTAAAACAAAACCTCAAATTTTATGTGTACCCGCTTTACTCAATAATTTAACTCAAAATGATTTTAAACTCTTCGTAGACCCCCTGACAAACTAACTTTTTTTTTTTTCACTAGTAACCATTTGACTCTGCTATCCATGGGCAGGCCCCTGTTCCCACACTTACAAGACTCTCCAGAATACTGTTCCCCACACCACTTGGACTCAGTAACTGATGTGCCAGTACAGATGCCCGCCTCCGTCTGCCCCAGAGACCCACCCCTGACTATCTGCTCTTCATCCCTGCTCAGTTTAAAGAAATGAAATCTAAAGCTGACACTGGTGGCACAGTCCTTTAATCCCAGCACCGGGGCTTGCTTCCCCTGGCTTGCTCAGCTTGCTTTCTTACAGAACCCAGAACTACCAGCCCAGGGATGGCACCACCCACAAGGGGCCCTCCCACTCTTGATCACTAGTTGAAAAAAATGCCTTACAGCTGGATCTTGTGGAGGCATTTCCTCAAAGGAGGCTCCTTTCTCTGTGATAACTCCAGCTTGTGTCAAGTTGACACACAAAACCAGCCAGTACCCTCTTCTAATAGACATCTTATTTTCAACAATCCACCTCCTTTGCCACCCTTCAACCCTACATCCAAGATCTTTCGCCCTGGTACCAATATCCCTTCAGCCCATCCCAACCGATCCCACAGCTGAGGTCTGACCACTAAAGCCCTGATGGTCTTCTGCCTAAGGTACATTTGACTCTGTGGTAACAATCACACCTAGGACTCCCCTTAGATCTGGAGGGGTCCCAACTTTAGTTGAGTCTTCCCTACCCTACCAGCTGGTAGGATGAGAGGGTGGGGGATGGCAGATGTTTCTGGTGCTGCAGCTGGGGTCCAGTTACCTTTGCTTACTAGGGAGTCTATTCATGGGGGAGTCTTCCCACAAAAGTCACACAGTGAAGGTTCATTGGCTGTGCCTGGGGCAGAAACCAGAACTGCTGAGTTCAAGTCCAAGCCTGCAGGCATTTGGGGTGACCTGGTCCTCTTGCTGGCCGGGATGCTTCTTGTGATGAAAGTTGCTCATGAGCACCTAGAAACATAATGAAACGAGACTGTGGGAAACAGGCTGGGCTGCTGGAAGAGGTCACCACTGGCCTGCTCTCTCCTCCTGCAAGAATGTCCCCTCTCCCTGAGTTTTCAGTGACCCCCCCTGGCAGGAGGCTGCAGAGGGGCACCCAAGGGAGGGTAGTTCATTTTTATGGTTCTCTACAAGTGGGTGACCTTGCTCTGACCTCTTTATTTTTCAGCTGTTTTAAAGATGTGTTTTTATGAGGCCCTCCCCCGAGTCCTAGCCACCACCATGAGCTCAGATTCCAGAGTCACCAGAAAATAAACTCTGGGAATTTGGTTCATATTGGAACCATCGCTGTCCCTGTGACCTCACCAGACACCTGTTCTAGGTCTCAGCCACGGTCTTTCCTGTGACTGACCTCCTGTAGCTGCTCACTAGAAGTCCTGAGGCTAAAGGAGGCTTGGTGCCACCATCCTCTGTGAATGTCAGCCTTCATTGCCACTGGGGGAGTGTGGGAAATAAGAAAGTCCCGAGTCTAAGAGACAGTGAAGAGAAAACACATTTGTATAATCCCCAGAGCACGGACTGGCACAGAGAAGAGGCAAAACATGACCTGCGTGTTGATTTGGTGCAAGATGGGAGTTTTTATAGTTCCCTGGCCATGAGAAGTTCCTGTTTTTCTTTTCCACAGGCCTGGACTTACCCCTCGCCCAAATTCCCCATCACATTGGTGTAGGACATGTCTATCTAATGTGAGATTTGGGGCTGCCCCCTTTTCTGTTCCTGGGCTCATTTGTATAACTGACAGGATTCCAGTCCTGAGTGTCCTGTGAGACACCAGTGAGCAGCTTGAGGAGAGAGGGCCCACAGCTTCCTGCTTTTCTCACACAGATGAATTCTAAAGCCCTTGGTTCTAAAATGGATGACAACCGTTCCTTACAGAGGTGACTTCAGGGTAAGCGGTGAGAGCAGCCGAGCCTGGCTCTCTTCCACCAGCTTGTGAAGTGACTCATGAGGTTGCTCTCGGGGCAAAGCTGGGCTCCCCCATGAGCTCATTTCAGAGTTGGAGGCCCCTCGTGCTCTTCTGGGAACAGGTGTCTGCTGCAGACAGCAAGCCTGGAGCTCAGGGTCTCTCTATGCTCACAGCCTGGGGTCCAGAGCAAGCCATCTACATCCAAAGTTCCACATCTCCCTGTTGCTCTCTAGATCTGGACCCTTTCAATACGCAGAACTATTAGACGACTGCCTGGAAGGAAAAGGCCTGAGCCCGCAGGTGCTGTGATGTCCCTGGTGAAGTCTCAGCTTCCACTGAGGAACAGGGTGGGGAACAAGGGATGGAGGAACACGAGGGCGAACCTGGTCGGTTCCTCAAGCTAAGCCCAAGAGGATTGGTTAGTCCTTGTGTTCGTGGATGTTCTGTTGCTGGGAGGAGACACCATGGCCAAGGCAACTATTGTAAGAGAAAGTATTTAATTTGGGGCCGGCTGGCTTACAATTTCAGAGGTTTATAGTCCATTATGGGAAAGCGTGATGAGAGGCAGGCAGGCACTGGACCAGTAACTGAGAGTCACATCCTGATCTGCAGGGGGTAGGAGGAGTGGGGAGACAGGCAGACAGACAGACAGGGGCTGGTATGGGCTTTTGAAACCTCAAAGCCCACTCCTCAGGGATCCACTTCCTCCAACAAGGCCACACCTCTGAGTCCTTCTAATCCTTTGAAAGAGTTCTATTCCCTAAACATTCAAATGTATGACCCTATGGGAGCCATTACTTATGCAGGCCGCCACAGGCTTCATCCTCCATAAGAATCAGGTAGGGAGACACTTACACTGTAGCTTCAGTGTCCTGTCCTGCCAAGAGAGGTTCACTCCAAGAAACACTGACATAGAAGAATAGAGCAGTTGAGGGAGCACGGAGCAGCCCAGGGAGTACACAGTAGCCCAGGGAGCTCAGAGCGGCCCAGGGAGCCCGCCGAGTCTGCTGAGTTCTCTGAGCCTGGTAGTTCGATGCTATTGTCCTTCTAGAATTATCCTTGTCTGGCTCAGAAATTCTGCCATGGACCAGGACTGGAGCAGAACCCACTCCAAAGCCCTTACACAGTGTATCTACTTGTCACATGTAGACACCGTGGGCAGTATGGCTGCTCAGCATTGAACCTTAGATTTAAACAAAGATCTCAAGCCCTTGACACTCAGGGAGATGAGTCAGACACAGAGCAAGGCAATGCAAGCTGCGTGTTTTACAAAGTCTTCCGGCTTCTCTGTTGGCTCTTGTTGCCACTCAGGGCTGCTGTGACTGACCCAGTAAGGACTTTCCTCCTGGGAGCCCTGTGTTCTTTCTCCATCAGGTATGTGGAGATTTGTCACACTGTCCCCTCAGTGCATGCATTTTGAGAGAACACGATCATTCCTCCGGTACACATGCACTGGATCGTTCTCTTTGGTCTCTTGATGGACAAATGTGCCTCTCAGGGTCATGCGGCACGGGGACTGCCAAGCTGGCATGTTTGGTAAGGTATGTGTGGTGGTTTGAATAAGAATGTCCCCTCTAGTCTCATATATCTGGGTGCTTAGGAAGTGACACTATTTAAAAGGATTAGGAGGTATGGGATTATTTTGGGACAGGTGTGAGCTCGCTGGAGAAAGTGTCACCAGAGGGAGGTTTGAGGTTTCAAAAGCCCAAGCCCAAACCAGTTGTTCTCTCTCTCCCTATTGCCTGCAAATCTGAATGGAGAACTCTCAGTTCCTTCTCCAGCCCCATGTCTCTAGCATGCCACCATGCTTCCTGACATGACGATAAAATAATGGACTAAACCTCTGAAGCTGTCAGCCACTCCCAGTTAAATGCTTTTCTTCATAAGAGTTGCTGTGGTCATGGTGTCTTTTCACAGCAACACTAACCCTAACTAAGACACCGTGAAGAAACGATCCACACTTGCTAGTGGAGAGGACCCGAGAGTTACCACCCCCAACTGAATGGACCGAGAACAGCCATGCTGAAAGAAGGAAGTCAGACATAAAACAGACATGCTGCCTGATCTCTCGTCTTCGAAAGTTCCCCAGAGTCCACTTCACAGACAGAAAGCAGAATGGAAGGTATAGAAGACGCTGACTGAAGGCTTGGGAGGTGATCCTCACGGGCAGAGAAGTTCCTCGTGGGATGGCTTAGAAGTGTCCAGTGTGGCCTGGTGACATGCCCAGTCAATAAAGTATCTTCACATCAGCCTGAAGGTCTGAGCTGGATCTCCAGAGCCCATGGGAGACGTCTAGGCATGACGCAACACACCTGTGATTCTGTAGGGCGTCAGAGACAGGAAGGTCCCTTACTGTTAAGAGATAATATGACCATGACAACTTATATGAGAAAGCATTTAATTTGAGGGCTTGTCTACAGTTTCAGAGGGTGGCCAGTTCATGGTATCATGGCAGCAAGCTTGGCAGCAGGCAGACAGGTGTGAAAACTGGAGCCGTAGCTGAAAGCTTACATCTGATGTACTACTCGGAGGCAGAGAGAGCTAAGTGGGCATGACATGGGCTTCTGAAACCTCAAAGCCCACCCTCAGTGACACACCTCCTTTAACAAAGCCACACCCTCTAATTCTTGCTCAATAGTTCCACCATATGTGATCCAAACATTTGAATATATGAGCCTAGGAGGGACATTCTGTTCAGACCTCTACAGTTACTTTAGCTGAACCGTGAGCTCTGGGCTCAGTGAGAGACCCTGTCTCAGTAAGAGAGAAGAGTCCTCTGGTCTCCACAGGGACACATGTGAACAAATACACACACACACACACACACACACATACACACACATACACACACACAGGCACACACAAAGAAAAGGTCACATACATGCCCACAGACACAGACAGACACACATACATGCACACACATATACATGCACACGGACACACACATGCATGAATAGACACACACACACAGAAACACACACACACATAGATACATACAGAGATATAGACACACACAGTCATGCACACATAGACACACAGACACATATATGTACATATACATACACTCAGAAACACATATACATATACTCATACACAGACACACACAGAGGCACACACAAACACACAGATGCACACAGACACAGACATACAGACATACATGCACACACATATACATGTACACAGACAGACACACATACATACACACACACAGACACACGCATGCATGAATAAACACACCGATACACACACAAACCCAGACACACACACACAAACAGAAACACACACACAAACACACATAGACACACACAGATACACACAGATATAGATACACACACAGTCACGCACACATAGACACACAGACACATATATGCACATACATACATACACATACACACACACACACACACACAGGTGTTTGATAGGAGTAGCTGGGCAGCAATAGGAATAGATGGTAACATGACACAACTATAGCAGGAAAAACTCTTATCCCATGAGATGATCAGCTGGCTTGATCTCGTGCGGGACTTGTGCAGGCAAACAAACTGCTCCGAGCTTATGAATGCCATGGTCCTAGCATGGCCGGAAGACAGTGTTTTCTCCCAGGTTTCCTTGACATCTGAATTTTATAATCTGCCCACCCACCCCTCTTCCAAGATTATCCCAGATCTTTGGGGTGGGGAGCATGAAATTGGAAAGGGATTCATTCGTTAGCCCCTGCTCCTAACTGAGGAGCTATGGACTTTGATGGTTTTTGGAGACTGGAGAGTCAGGTATGGCTTCCAGTAGGTTTACCACCATCCAGGGGACAGCCTCGCACCCAAAAGTATAAGGGCAGTACAAAGTGGAGTCAACGAGTTATTAAAAAGTAGGCCAGAGATAGAGACTCAGTGGCTTAGGCAGTAGGGTGGCCAGTCGTGAGACAGGGTTCAGAGGGAAGCTGGAAAGGGGGGCACATATGGGTAGGAGTTGGGGGAGAATATGATCAAAGTACACTGTAATAAAAGTCAAAGAATTAAAAGTTATTAATTAAAACCCAACTCATCTGTACCTATTTTACTACAACTTTTTAGAAGTTTTGGGAAGGATGTTGGCAGGATTCCAAGTATGGCATCGTTGGGATTTGTAGGTTCTATCAACAAAAATTTGGGCTGCATGTCTTTGGGGCCATGTCACCACTGCTGACACCAGCAGCCTGTAGCCACCAATCATGGAGAACATATCTAGAGCAATTGTCCACAGCCCTGAAATTTTGTGTCCCAGCACACAAAGTTCTCTTTGCTACTTGATCATCAGGGCCCAGGTGGAGCCAAAGGATTTCACCCAAGGATTCTGGAAGTTTCCATTCTAGCATTTAGAAAGGCATTTAGCCAAAGCTGGAGCCAAGAAAGCTTCAGGTAAATATTTGTCTTGGTTCTGTGTCCCCAGGGGATCAGACCTGGGACCAGATGGAATAAACAAAGAAAGGGGGACCTCTGCAGTGGAAACAAACATTCCTGGGTGAAGAGGACAGCCAGCTGTTCTGCCCAGATGTTCTGGCCAGAGCCTGGGGCATCCTTGGGAACTGTATTAGTCCTTTCATCCTTCAGAAGGACCCTCTGTGAAGGGAGAGCTTCTGAACTGCAGTAAGAGCCACCAGGGGCAGCTGAGGCTCTGTCCTTGTAGAAGTACCAAGTGTGGTCAAAGAGTAGGACAAGAAGATGGGCTTGATGGAGCTGATAAAGTGGCAAGCCCCGAGTCACTCAGGCTTACCACAGCAGGCCTGTCCTAGATAGCATCAAAGGTCAACCTGACACAGCCTGGAGTCATCTGAGAGGAAAGCTTGATCAGACTGGCCTATAGGCATGTCTGTGGGGGATTATCTTAACTGTTCATTGACGTAGGAAGACCTAGCCCACTGTGGGCAGCGCCATTCCCTGGGCAGGTGGTCCCAGGCTGTGTAAGAAAGTTAGCTGAGCATGAACTGTGACTGAAGAGTAAGCAGCATTTCTTCATGGTTTCTGCTTCAAGTATCTGCCTTGAGTTCCTGCCCTGACTTCTCTCAGTGATGGACAGACACCAGAAAACAACAACAACAAACCAAACCAGGACAAGGCCACTGGAGTTCAACCTGAAGCAGCTAAGAAATCAAAGGTGATTTGCTGGTTTAGTTTTACCAAGAACGGAATAAATAAATCCAGCTGCAGGTAGAGCTGGCTGCGGAGACTCAAGCTCCATCTTTTGGCACTTTCTAGTTTCCACATTAACTCCAAACAAAAGGCCCCACCTGTGCCTCAAAAGCAGCAATTCCAAGGATGTCACCTTGGGTGGCTATGCTTTGAGTCAATAAATACCCCTGTGGTTGGATGTTGAATGGATCTTGGGTCTTTACTCCCAAGAGAAATGCTTAGGTATGATTCCCAGGAGTCCCCATCTTCCAGCCCCAACCCAGACAACGAGAGAAGATCTGTCCTGTAAAATGCTGTGGAGGTCTGCAGCCCTCTAGAGGGAGACATGTTAGCCAGTCCTGGGGACCCGTTCTCCCTACTCTGCTGTGTGGACCTGGCTGCTGTCTTGTTAGTCCAAAGAGTACAGCACTCTCCTGGTATGTCAACATAAAACCCCACTGGACTGCATATTTGTGAGGAGCCGTGGAACTTCCTTTGGAGGGTGGAGCCATCCAGTGGGTGAGAGGGGGAGCTGGGAAAGTGGGGAGCTTCAGCGGCCATTGAGGTTGGGGATGCGAGAGTCCATGCCTGTAGTGAGAAGCGAGAAGAGGTGAAGACCTCAGTTCTGAAGCAAACTATGGCATCACCAGCCGTTGATTCTCCATCTCTGGCCAGTCACTTGGGTTCTCTGAGCCTCAGTTTCCCCATCCTTGACACAGAACCCAGGAAGAATCCTCCTTGAAGGGATTCCATGAAGATCACACAAGGTAACATCACCGTGTTCGGGGGGGGGGGTATTTGGGTAGTCCGTGGGAGCCTCCCACGACCGCTCATCACTACGTTGATGGTTAATCTTCTGTCAACTCGACTGGATCTGGAGTCACCTAAGAGACACACCTGTGGATGGCTCTGGAAGGGCATTCCCAGGTAGAGCAAAGCGAGGAGGGAAGACCTGTCCTTGGAATGGGCAGCACCTTCAGGTGGTGGCCCAGATCCAGGGAGGCCCAAGGAAAAGCCAATGCGGCTTGTCTGCCTGGGTTTTCTGCTGGTGAAATCTGCCCAGTCTTTACCATAGCCCCCGCTGCTGTCATCCTTCACTGACCTGGGAATGGAGCTTCTTCAACCACCCAAGTGTGGACTGAAGACGGGGAGCTCCCCAGAGATCTTCCAGGCCTCCACGTGACACAGACTGGGGCTGTTGGGGGCAACAGACTCATGCACTGAGCAGCGGTTATGTTCTCAGTCCCTCTCCACTGCGAAGCAAGCATTCTGGGACACCCCGCCTCCTCCAGTGTGACTCAAGCACGGTGGGACACGCCATCCCTGGTTCTTATCCTGTAAGCCAGTCTAATAAACCTGTCTGTAGTACATATTGCAATATATATTAACGCCTCTGCCTTTGTTCCTCCAGGGACTAACACCCATGTGGGACACTCAGGAGGCCCCATGTTCCAGACCAGGACCCTTGCTCCTCATCTTTATCCTCCCATGGCTGACATGACAGAGTGCTCACTGAAATCTGGCCTGAGTGCCCTGTGTGACACAGAGATGGTGCCGGCAGTGACACATCTACCGCGCAGACGGAGCACTCCTCTGTTGATGACAAGCCCCTCTGTTCCAAGAGTTCCCTAAGTGGCTATGAATGTTCAGTCCTAAGAGCTCCCTCGTCTATTTGTTACAGAGAACAACAACCAAAATCTTAATTTACAAGTTCTCTGCAATTACTGCCTCGTCTGATTTATAATTCATAGTACAATATTTATTTCTAACAGGAAATTAATTTTGGAAACTCAGTGGGTGATTAAATTAGATCGTAAAACCCTTCCGCTAGCACAGGAAGGGGAGGAAGTAATGGGAGAGGAGGCTCGGAGCAGCCTTGGGGAAGCTCTGCCTCAGCACCCCATGATCCAGCTCACCCCACTCAACCCAGCCTACTCAGCATTCCCGTAGACCACAAGTGTCCTGTGACCTTTCACCCCAGAGAGCCGATAAAAGAAATGGTTCCACCCAAGCCCAACTTGGTGAGCCAGGGGCCTTGTTGGAGCTTGAATGGAGGGTCAGCACATACCACTTAACAGGCACAAGGACAGTGACACCCTGACCTACATCCCATTCCAGTTCCTGAGTCTATCTGGAAACTCCTTCCTAGACACACCCAGAGGCCTGTCTTCTGGGTGACTCTAGATCCCGTCAAGTTAACAAGTTAACACCCAGGCAGGGCCCAGACTATGGCAGTTGCCATCGTGGTGATGCCCAAGAGCCACATTTTCAGAGTTCCCTTCCGAACTCACACGCGGTCTCACCAGAGTCTCCTCTACTGCCCTCCGGTGGGATTGCTCTTACGTCCTTGGAGAGCGGTCCTTCGATCGCCTAAGGTTTTTTTGTTTGTTTGTTTTGATTTTGTGTATGTGTATGTGTGTGTGTGTGTGTGTGTGTGTGTGTGTATGTATGTGTGTCTGTGTGTATGTCTCTGTGTGTCTCTGTGTGTCTGTGTGTATGTCTCTGTGTGTGTATGCGTGTGTCTCTGTGTATGTGTGTCTGTGTGTACATCTCTCTGTGTGTCTCTGTGTGTGTGTTGCACGAGTCTGAAGAGCCTTCTCTTCCATCCTCCCTCCTCCCTGCAGAGGGGTTATCCTGGCCTTTTCCCCAATTAATCTGTCATTAAGAGGAAGAACACTGTTAATGGAAATGGTGCTGTCTCACCTAGAGTCCCTCACCACAGTCTGTCCCCAGCAACAACCTACATGTTGGAATGGGCAAAGGACGTGCGTGATGGAGGGTAGAGGGTCAGCCTTAGGGTGGGAGACACTCGTGACTACAGAGACAGCGTCACCCTGTTCCCCGTCTTCTCATGTGCAGAGGGAAGATGAGCACAGATCTTTATGCGGCAAGTTTGCTTAGGATGCAGGGGGAGGTAGGTGTCGTGTTAGTAGTCACTGATGTCTGCATAACAAACTAGCCTCAAACTCAAAAGCCTCACTCGTCACAGGTTTGGTGATCTGGGAGTGTCTTATCTTTCCTTCCCACTGTCCTAATAGTCTCTGCCTCTTTGCCCCGAGAGGAGTATCTACACAGGCGCACGCACACGCACACACACGCACACACACGCACACGCACGCACACGGGCCCAAAGGCCATGTGTGTCATAATGGTGTGTCACAGTCAGTACCCCAGTCGGCAGTGAAAGCATGCCCTCTGGCCTACTGTTGGGTAACGACAGACTTAGATACAGGTTCCTTTCTAGAACCACCCTGAACCTCAAGGGCTGGCGGGCCTTTGGCAGCAGCCTCTCTTGCAGCCAGAGGCAGGAGCTGGACTGAGTGTGGTAGACTTTCAAGGTGGTTTCCTATTTAAAACCTGGTTGAAGACTGTCCCCAACCACCTGCTTATCTGAGGTCTGCAGCCTGCAGGGGTCTTGACCTGTCATGGGCTTCCCGGCCTCCCATTCCAGCCCCTGAAGACCATTCCTGGCACTGCCTTCTAAACAACCTGCTCACTCCCAAATTCTCATCTGCAGGCACTGCTCCTGGGCCCATCCAGAGAGCTCTAGATGCCAGACACAGGAGCCAGAAAGCTTTGCTGATGAGGTTGGTGACACACCTTGTGACGTACGCACATGTAGACAGACACTCAGCACCCGGTGCCCACACGATGCTACCCCTCTTCAAGCATCTAGCAAATACTCTCCAGGTGAGTGAGATTCCACTTGCCACGAGTTTCTCAGTTCCCAGTGGTTTGTGACACAGAGGTATCTGAGGGGCGGGGAAGTGTTTCTGAGTGGTAAACTGAGGTCATTTCAGGATTATATCTACATAGTGTGAAGAAAGACCTTTATCTTCCACTTTGCCCCCACCCACACCACAAGATAACCAGCCACTGCAGGAGCTCCCCTCCCCCACCAGCTGACTGGCTGGCCCACCACCCGGGCCCATCTGCTCTGCATGTGTAAGCATTGTCAAATTGTTTGAATAAATTGTCACTCTGATTAAAATGTTTATGTCTGCAGGATGACTCGTTTCTGCTAAATTGTACTAAATAGTCTCACATTTGCCGCCCAGACTTGACATCTGTGTCTGGTTTCTCTGCTGATGGCCAGACTGAGGGCCAGGCTCTCTCAGGGGCTCCTTCCTACTGCCATCTCCCTCAGAAGCCACCAAGGCTGAACCCATGGAAGTCAGAGGGAGAATAATCCTTCTTGCCCTTCGGGGGTAATCTCTCTCTCTCTCTCTCTCTCTCTCTCTCTCTCTCTCTCTC
>NC_034592.1:155690191-155712939 GCF_900095145.1 Mus pahari
CACACACACACACACACACACACACACACACACACACACTCAGTTTTGCTAGGATCACATCTAGATTACTAGACTCTCAGCATCTTCTTGAAGCTGGTCAGTGTTTTACTCTCCGTTAATGAGAGTGTAGATGAAAAAACGATGTTCTGAAAATGACACATATACACACAATCACACACACACATATATACATACACACACATATAAACACACGTACAAACATAGACACTTTCACACATATACAAATACACACATATAAACACACATAGATACAAACATACCCATGCCCACATGCATTACCCCCCCCACGCACACTAATTCTAAATGTAACAAACTGAAGTACCCACACTTCCACAAGATATAAAACTCTTTGTGGTAATTCTTAATATACAAGATGAATGGATGAATTAATTGGCAGGTAGATATGTGGGTGGATATATAGGATGAATGGATGATGGACGGATAAACATATGTAGAAGGAAGGGATGGACAAAAGGAGGGAGGGAGGGAGGGAGGAAAAAAAAGAATAGATTGATGTGTGTGTGTAATGATGAAGTGAAGAGTGAATGAATACATAATAAAAGGAAAGGTTGGTGGATGATGCCAAGATGAATGGAAGGAAAGATGAATGGGTGAGAGATGATGGATGGATGATGGATGGATGATAGGTGGATGGATGGATGGATGATGGATGGTGGATGGATGAGAGATAAGTGGATGATGGATGGGTGGATGGTTGATAGGTGAGTGGGTGGGTGGATGGATATGAATGGATGATGGATGGTGGATGAAAGATGGATGGATGGATGGATAGATGGATGGGTGGTTGATAGATGGAATAGTGAAATGGTGGCTGAAAGGAAAGATGAGTGGATAGATGGGTAGATGATAGAAGAATGGATAGGTTAAAGAATGGATGGGAGGATGAGAAGAATGGGTGACAGGTGATAAAAGGAAGGATGAACAGACAGAAGGATAGACGGATGATCTACTATGAACAATGGAAGGACGATAAGAGGGAAGAAAGGACGGGCCGTATCTAATAACAGGGGCTCTACTTACTAACTGTGGGTGACCATGCCTTGCTCCTCGGCAACCAACTCCTCTTCCTCCTAGATACACAAAAGGAAGCCCAGGGCAACAGCCATGCGCTGGAGAACTCTGCCTCCGACAGCCAGTTTGTGCAGTGTATCTGACTTACCCTGTTTTGCTTCTGAATAAAATATTTTCTTTTCTTTTTCTTTTTTTAAGATTTATTTATTTATTACATGTAGGTACACTGTAGCTGTCTTCAGACACTCCAGAAGAGGGCGTCCGATCTTGTTACGGATGGTTGTGAGCCACCATGTGGTTGCTGGGATTTGAATTCCGGACCTTCGGAAGAGCAGTCAGGTGCTCTTACCCACTGAGCCATCTCACCAGCCCCCCTGAATAAAATATTTTGCTACTTTGCTAGTGTGTGTGTGTGTGTGTGTGTGTCTTTAATACTTTGAGGATGATACCAAGACCCTGGAAATATCTGTTCTCGATCAAGACCACCAGCAAGCTTACCACCATGTAAGCTCACACAAGGCTGTGGGTCAAACCACCATCTG
The DNA here is from genome assembly GCF_900095145.1 of Mus pahari. NCBI lineage: Eukaryota > Metazoa > Chordata > Mammalia > Rodentia > Muridae > Mus > Mus pahari. The sequence continues at coordinate 155,691,787 of NC_034592.1, forward strand.
GGAGCTCCTTATTCTTAGCAAATACACATTTCAGATACAGAGATAGATCTGGATTTGAGATATGGGCACTTTCAGTCCCAAACGCTGCCAGGACCCTACCTCCACACATGGGATCCCTCCATCGAACCAGTCGTTAAGAAGACTTGCTCATTGACATTTCTGGGATGTTGCAGAATGTACCAAAGGCTCAGGATTCTGAGACCTAGACTCACCGTCTACCCCTTCAGAGCCTGTGTTAGTTAGGGTTTCTATTGCTGTGAACAGACACCATGATAACAACAACTCTTATAAAGGAAAACATTTGATTAGGGCTGGCTTACAGGTCCAGAGGTTTAGTAAATTATCATCGTGAGGGAGCATGTAGGCATGCAGGCAGATGTGGATCTGGAGACAGAATGAGAGTTCTACATCTGGATCCTCAGGCAGCAGGAAGACACTGAGCATGGCTTGAGCTTTGGAAACTTCAAAGCCCACCCCCACTGACACACTTCCTCCAACAAGGCCACACCCACTCCATAAGGCCACACCCCCTAAATGTGCCACTCACTATGAGCCTATATGGGGGCCATTTTCATTCAAACCACCACAGAGCCCATCCCTGGCCAATCAGTCATCAGAAAAGTAGGTGTGACCTTCAGTCCATAGATTCAGGTATGTGCTTGGGCCTGACTCAGCACTTTATACCCCCTGACTCAGCACTTTATCCCCCCAAGCTATTCCTATGCTGCTTGGCTTCTTGCTTGGTTATCCATGAGACCCATCCAGCTAGATCCTTCTCATCCCTCTGATCCCTGCAAGTTGTTCCCAGAGATGTCCTGTCCATGAAGACTGTATATGCTTATCTATGGCTCCCCATTGCTTATGGGGTGAAAAACATGACCTGGAGACCTCTGCTTTACCTCTACCTCATTCTCCAGCCTTTTGTGCTTGCCCAGACTGGACAGGGGGAAGGAGAAGAAAGCGCTGGTCTTGGGCACAAAGGGAAGGGCCAAACACTAAGGGACCAGATTAACAGTGTTTTAAAGCAAAACTAAAAATATAAAAATTCTTCCAAAAATACATAATACTGAAATTTTAGATTAAAATAGCCTCTGCTGTGTATTTGTGTGATACTGATGACTTAGCTTAGTCTGCCCAGCTCTGCCCTCCCTTCTCTGGTCGGCAGCATGGATATTTTGTCATTATTTTTTTTTTACTTTAATATTGGTTGTAAACATTACAAGTCATCAAGTCATCTTGATCCCTGAGTATATTCTAAATCCCTTCCACTTTGCGGTAAGTCACCTACCATAGTCCTTGCTTTTGAGGTCCTGGCCACACAGGCCTCTCCCAGAGTCTCCTGTCGGGTCGTCTTCAGTTTCTGGGGGTTTATTCAGACTTACTGCTCCAGTCCGCTGATCCCCATGCTTTGTGCTACAGAGGACAGATCCATCAAGGCAGGATATCCAGGGAGCCCTGACGATCCCGAGATTGGAACAAGCTCTGGTCCCTCAGCACTTCTGGCTTGGATGGGGCATGCTGGCTTGTGTCTCTCTTCCTTAGACTATGTGGGACAGGAACACTGAAACCACATGGTGTCAGGCTCATGCAAGAATGAATGAATGAATGAATGAATGAATAAAGAAACACGAGGATTGGTTTAATGGAAAGGCAAGTGCATGTGACAGAGCGAATGAGCGGATAGAGGGTAAGGGCCTGCATCAGTTGGTGGAGAAACAGTGAATAAAAGACTGGGTGAGGATGTGTGAAAGGACTCAGGCTTCCCACAAGGAGCTCTCAGTGTTACCTGTGGTCTTAGCCAGGATTTCCATTGCTGTGAACAGACACCATGACCAAGACAACACTTATAAAGGACAACATTTAACTGGGGCTGGCTTACAGGTTCTGAGGTTCAGTCCATTATCACCATGGTAGGAGCAGGGCAGCATGCAGGCAGGCATGGTGCAGGAGGAGCTGAGGGTTCTACATCTTGTCCCTAAGGCAACCAGGAGAAGACTGTCTTCCAGGAAGCTAGGACTAGGGTCTCAAAGGTCACTCACCCCCAAAGTGACACACTTCCTCCAACAAGGCCACACCTCCTCATAGTGCCACTCCCTGGGCCAAGCATAGTCAAAGCGCCACACCTGTGAACCGGTAATGTGAGGGTCCACACCTGTGAACCGGTAATGTGAGGGTCCCCCTGTTCTTGTGGACTGTCAGCTGATTCGGTCCATGAGGGCGGTGGGAGCAGAGACATCACCCAGGGGCTTGGGAAGCCCCGTGAGTACTTATGGTAAACGACCACACTGGGACGGCTTGTCAGTAGGCAGACCAGCTTTACTTAGGGTGACTGAAATGGTGATTATAAAGATTTGGGGACTGAGAGTAGGGACATCCAGGGTGGACGGATGTCATTGGCTGGGGGTTTAGGGTACCTGTCATACCTCATTACTACAGGGAAGCGTTTCAGGAATCTCAGGTGCGAGCTGGGCAGGTTTGGTCAGGAGAAAGAAAATTGATCCAAATTAATTGGGGCTATGTGACACTCCTCAGGTAGCGGTGAGTGTGGGGGCTTAGAATTCCCGGGACAAGGTCAGAGAAGCAGACAAAACCAGTCCTCCATCATGCGCCAGGCCCCAGAAGGCTATCGGGTCAAACATTTACCTTAATTACCAGTTTTCCCACAGTAATAATCACCCAGAAACAGCAAAAATGACAGAAGAGAAGAAACTGGCAGAAGTGGGGTATACTCACAGCGAAGAGACCAAAGCCACACAGCCAGAAAGCTGACCCAGTAATAAAGTAGGACAATAACAGACACAGTCCTGGTGGGTCTGGAGCCATGGGAAACCTGGGGATCCTGGGCTGACACTCTCCGATCTGTTTCTGATGTCCCTGAGGTTTTATGAACCCATGAGGTCAGACCATACCTTTCCACCCTCAGACTACACACCCCCACCCTCAGACTCCACCTCTCCACCCTCAGACTCCACCCCTCCACCCTATGACTACACCCCCACCCTCAGACTCCACCCTCCACCCTCAGACTTTCATGCTTCACTTCTCTTTCCCTTTGTTTCTGTTTTATTGTGTCCCCCCCACCAATTGTACACATGCTTGTGCACACTCACACACACACACCCCACTCTGCCAGTCTCACTCCAGTGAAGCAATCCAGTCTAAACTGGCAGCAACCTGGTCTGCAGTGGCAAAGGTGTTTCTCATGGTGGTACCACACTCTCTCCGTGAACTTTGTTCCAGGAGTCCCAGGGATGGCAGAACCCAAACAGTCAATGGTGACAGTGTTTCTGATCTTACTGTGAGAACTGTACAAACCTTTGTGTACTGGAGCTATGGCCTGATGCTCTGCTTCAAGGTCCCATGACATCTCTGGCCTACTGGAAGCTTCAAGGTCACAGCTTCAGCCAATAGCCTTTCAGGGTCTCCTGACTGGACTTCTGATCCTTCTTCATATTATGTGGTCTCAGCCACTCTCTGGAGACATAGAGGAAGACCTCATGACTCCCTCTTGTATCTTTCATGACTGCAGAATTAAGTACCACATAGATGATGTGGCCAAATTCTGTGTGGATATTGAGTCCTTGGACTGCATAGCAGGCTGACCCTGGGGAAATACTTCTCTAGGTGTGTTATGGTTTGTATATGCTCAGCCCAGGGAGTGGCACTATTAGAAGGTGTGGCCCTGTTGGAGTAGGTGTGTCACTGTGGGTGTGGGCTTTAAGACCCTTATCCTAGCTGCCTGGAAGCCAGTATTCTGCTAGCAGACTTCAGATAAAGATGTAGAGCTCTCACCTCCTCCTGCACCATGCCTGCCTGGATGCTGCCCTGCTCCCCCCTTAATGGTAATGGACGGAACCTCTGAACCTGTAAGCCAGCCCCAGTTAAATGTTATCCTATATAAGACTTGCCTTGGTCATGGTGTCTGCTAACAGCAGGGACCCCCTGACTAAGAAGAGTTGTTTTTATCCAGCAGGAAACCCCTTGAGCCACAGTCTCAGCTTGTTCTTTCTCTTTTTCAAATATATTTGCATTTTGCCAACGTGGGGCAGTCCCTGGCATGTCTTGCCCTCTGGGCACCTTTCCTTCTGTGCCAGCACAGGGCATGGACTTCCTGTCAACAGTCACAGACTCTTTCAGCACCTGTTGGCTGCACCATACACTTGTCCTTTGCTTTGTTGGTGTCATGTCACAGCCTGGGGGGCTCCAGCCTTGAAATGCACTCGCCAAGCAAATTCGTCCCTTACCTTTAAGTTCTATCAACTTGAGTTTCCAGGACACAGGCAGAATGCATCCAGGTTCTTTGCTGGGACATCACGAAAATGGTCGTTTAACTTTATTGTCTTTTTCTCCTCTGAAACTTGTGAGCCAGGCCTCCATTGTCCCCATTTCCCTCAACAGTCCATCATGCTGGGGAGGGCACAGAGGCAGAGCCTGAAGCGGCTGCTCACACTGCATCCACTATCAGGAAGCAGAAAGCAGTGGATGCTGCTATTCAGTTTGCTTTTTCCTTTTTATTCAGTCTGGGATCCTAGCCCATGGAGTGGTTCTACCCCACCCGGAGTTAAAATGGGTGTTCCCCTCTCAGGTGTCTTAGGGTTTTGTTGCTATGAAGAGACACAATTACCATGGCAACTCTTTTTGTTGTTGTTGTTTGTTTCTTTGTTTCTTTGTTTTTTGAGACAGGGTTTGTCTGTACAGCCCTGGCTGTCCTGGAACTCACTCTGTAGACCAGGGTGGCATCAAACTCAGAAATCTGCCTGCCTCTGCCTCCCAAGTACTGGGATTAAAGGCATGTGCCACCACTGCCGGGCTACGGCAACTCTTTTAACAAAACATTTAATTGGTGCTGGCTTACAGTTTCAAAGGTTTAGTCCACCATCATCATGGTAGGAAGCATGGCAGCATGCCAGGAGACTTGGCGCTGGAGGAGCTGAGAGTTCTACATCTGCATCTGCAGGCAACAGGAAGAGCCACTAGGCCTAGCTTGAGCTTCTGAAACTTCAAAGCCTGCCCCAAGTGAAACATTTCCACCAACAAGACCACACCTCCTAAGAGGGCCACTCCCTATAAGTCTATGGTGGCAATTTTTATTCAAAACTCCACAGAAACCTAATCTAGACACTCCCCCTCAATCACCCTCAGAGGCTTGTTCTACATCCTGTCAGAGTAACTGTCTCCCTGTTCCTGTCTATCCTCCTACACTAAATCTACACATATCCTGTATCCTTGGCCTCCAGGCCATTTCTTCTGACTTTAAGATCAATCAGGACCTTCTTTGAGTTTCTGAAAGACTCTTTTTATGCCCTTTGCCTAAAGAGGAAGTAGATCCCTTAGGCTGATGCTCAGCCTGCTGGTCTAGACAGGTCTATAACCTCACTACGCAGCTGCCCCATGGAGATACATTGTCTCAAATTATTGAGACTCTCAGAAAGCCAAATTTAACTGCCAGTGAGTGATGCTGGAGAAGGAAGCCCCCAGGCCCATGCTACACAGTCAACTACAGATACATGCACACAACATGGCCCCCTCCTGAAGGCAGTGGTCCTGTTGGCAGCACAAAAGCACAGTGGCCACTTAAACTGTATGTTGTCAGCACAGAGGAAAGTTTGTCGCCATTACCTGGATTTAATCTGTCTTGAGGAGGCACATGCTGTCCATGTGTGCTGGCTCCACGTGGCTTTCTCCTGGTGACCATCTTCCCAGCACGGCTTCCTTAAGCTATTCCAGTCAACTAGACAGGTCGTGGGGACTAAAGAGAACAGGGCCTTTTTCAAAAAACACTTAATGAGGAAGAAATGAGTTCTCCAAAAATGCCTTCTCTTGCACTGACTTGTGATTTTTTTAATTTTAAAAAATGATTTATTGATTTTTATTTTGTGAACGTTGATGTTCTTCCTGCTTGTGTGCATGTATGAGGATGTCATATCTCTGGAACAGGAGTCACAGATGGTTGTGAGCTGTGGATGCTGGGAATTCAACCTAGGTCTTTTGGAAGAGCAGCCAGTGCTCTTAATCACTGAGCCATATCTTCAGCTCCCTTCCTTGTGATTTTTAATTAAAACTAAAAAACACAGAGAGGGAATTGTATATATGCATGTCTTAGTCAGGGTTTCTATTCCTGCACAAACGTCATGACCAAGAAGCAAGTTGGGGAGGAAAGGGTTTATTCCGCTTACATTTCCATACTGCTGTTCATCACCAAGGAAGTCAGGACTGGAACTCAAGCAGGCTGCTTGTGGACGTTGTACATCGTGGTGCGCACTAGGCTCCGCACCACGATGTACAACGTCCACAAGCAGTTTGGAAGAGCAGCCAGTGCTCTTAATCACTGAGCCATATCTTCAGCTCCCTTCCTTGTGATTTTTAATTAAAACTAAAAAACACAGAGAGGGAATTGTATATATGCATGTCTTAGTCAGGGTTTCTATTCCTGCACAAACGTCATGACCAAGAAGCAAGTTGGGGAGGAAAGGGTTTATTCCGCTTACATTTCCATACTGCTGTTCATCACCAAGGAAGTCAGGACTGGAACTCAAGCAGGTCAGAAAGCAGGAGCTGATGCATAGGCCATGGAGGGATGTTCTTTACTGGCTTGCCTCCCCTGGCTTACTCAGCCTGCTCTCTTATAGAATCCAAGACTACCAGCCCAGAGATGGTCCCACCCACAAGGGGCCTCTCCCCCTGATCACTAATTGAGGAAATGCCCCACAGTTGGATCTCATGGGGGCATTTCCCCAATTAAATCTCCTTTCTCTGTGATAACTCCAGCTGTGTCAAGTTGACACAAAGCTAGCCAGTACAATGCATGAATATATGTCATTATCAATGAATGTATAACCCATATATGTATATGCATGCATGCTATTCATATATAGGACAATATGTCAGTTTATGATAAGCATCAGTTTATGTATGTACACAATGTTTATTCATTGCACACTTTTCCAGTGACTCTGGTGACAGCAAGCACACCTCAGAAGGAAGGGAGAACACAAGGCTCTCCCTCTGCAGGGCTCTTCACTGTGGCTGTGGATCATTCTACAGTTACACACGTTTTCAAGCTACTTTGCTGAGCATAGGACCAGGGGTCCAGGCTCAGGCCTCCAGCACCTGCCCTCATCTGCCTTCCCCTGCCCACTGACTTGTGTAAGGGCCTCGGACTGGTAGGTGGTCCCATCAAAGAGAAGCTTTGGAACCAGCTGCCTTGTTCAGTCTGTCCTGTGAATCTCCGGACCTATGTTTGGAGTTAATCAGTTACTGCTAAGACACCGAGAGTCCATCCTTTTTTTTTTTTTTTTTTTTTTTGACTTTTCAGGGTTTTTAGTAGTCCCATGCAGAGGTCTGGTTCATTTCAGCTCCTTCACTGCCAAACCCGGGGGTAGGGACTGCTTCAGCTTCTCTGCCTTCTCCTTGTCTGCGATAACCAGGGTGTAAAGGTACCTGCTGCAGCAAACCTTGAACTTCACATCATCCTTGTTCTTCTTGATCTTGACAGACTTGGCATCCTTCGGCCGGGCTGTGAGCAGAAAGTCCTTGATTTCCTCAATTTTCCGAGGCATGGCGACGTGGGCTCGGCTCTGGCATCCGCACCCCTGCTCCCTGCACCGTCCCCGGCTGCGGATCGCCGCGGATTCAACGCCCTTCCCCTCCTGCTCAACACACTCCAGCAAAGGCTTTAAAACAGCAATACTCAATGCCAAAGACCAGAGGTAGGAAGGACTCCCTCTTCACACTGTGGAACCTACAGAGGAGCAATGTGTGTGTGTGTATGTGTGTGTGTGTGTGTGTGTAAGTGCAAGAGTGTATGCCTGCATGTGTATGAGCATGTATGTGTTTATGTGACTAAGTGTGTGTGCATGCATATGCATGTATTGTGGCATGTGTACCTTTATGCATGCATGTGTGTGCATGTATGTATACTCGTGTGCATAAAAATCCGATAGCAAGAAACCCACTCAACTACTCGATTTGGCAATTCCATTCTTGCAAACTGGACTAAGAAAATAATCAGGAAATGAAAAGCAGGTTGCTAGCAACATACATTAATCATGGCTGTCTTTGATTTTCTTAAAAAAAAAATTAAACTCCCAGCAGTACAAAAAAAAAAATGAAGTGAATTTCAGAATGTCTAGACAGTGAAACATTGATGCAGCCATCAAGCCTGGTGTCCACAAACACACTGTCATAGAGAAATGACAGTACCGTGGAGCCCCCATGTATTCCCCGCTTCTGGGTTTCATGTTACACCGGGGACTGTGAAGCCTGCTGGCAGTTGCATGCCTGGTGCCCACAGCACAGCAGACCCTAACCAGAACACATCTCTTGATGAGCGCTCTTGCTCAGAGATGGGCCTGGGTCTGTGGGGAATCATTGCTAATCTCAGCTGAGCAATGTAGAGGGACCTCTTCCTTAGGGATGACTTCGATGCTTGCTGAATACATTTTGTTTTATGAGCCTAGAGTCTGAGCGTTTGCCTCAGTTGGTACAGCTCTTGCCTAGTGTTCTAGAAGTCCTGGGTTAAATTCCCGGGTGTGGTGGCACACTCCTGTAATCTCAGCATTTGGGAGGGTGCAGGAGGGAGGATCAGGAGTTCAAGGCCCTCCTAGGCTACATATTCAGTTTGAGGCTAGCCTGCATCCATGCGATCCTTTTAACGATATTAAGCAAGAAGGGGAACTCTGGGGAAATGGCTCAGCAGTTAGGAGCAGACACTGCTCTTGCAGAGGACCCAAGTTTGGTTGTGAGCACACAGAGCTGCCTGCAGCTCCAGCTCCATGGGATCTGATATATGTGGTCTCTGACAGGGAAAATAGTAACTGTATGAGCCGAGCCCCACTCTCTAGTGGCTTCTGTCTGTCCCTCTAAGGCCCATGCACCTGAGATGCTCATCCAAAGACATCAGAATGAGCACTTCTTCCCAAATCCATATCTGGAAAGACAACGGGGCCTCTGACAGGGACATTTCTACACACAGCTCTCTAGGATGACCAGGAGGACATGTAGAGTCAGCTGACCCTGGGTGGTACACGTTTTAACAGCATACACTTCTCTACAGGCTGGAGAGATGCTCATTCTGAATTTGAGCTCAGGGCCCTCAGATGGCCTTGCCTCTTTCTGCTCCGAGGCCCCATGGTACAGGAAGCCTTCCTCCAGGAGCACTGGAAACTGAAAGTGACCTGTGGAGGTGGAGAACTTGTGGGGTGGACCAACATGGGAGGTGATTGCTGAGTTTAATTCCCCTGAGTCCATGTAAAGGTAGGAGGTGAGTACTGTCTGCACAACCATGTCCTCCGACTTCCAGACTCACACTATGGTACATACACATAAACCATGGCACACACACACACCATGCACATATATACACACACCATGCATAGACACATACCATGCACATACACACACACACACACACCATGCACACACACACACTGTGCATATAGATACACACACCATGCATAGACATATACCATGCACACACACACATATACACACACACACACACACACCATGCACATACACACACACCATGCATACACACATACCATGCACATACACACACATCATGCATACACACATACCATGCACATACACACACACACCATGCACACACACACACTGTGCACATATATACACACACCATGCATAGACATATACCATGCACACACACACACACACACATATACACACACATGCCATGCACATACACACACACCATGCATACACACATACCATGCACATACACACATACCATGCACACACACATCATGCATACACACATACCATGCACATACACATACACACAATGCATACACACACACCATGCATACACACACACCATGCACATACAACAAATACTACAGCAATCAATCAATCAATAAATAAATAAATGATGCAAAGGCTGATCTGGAGAGGTTCCTGCTGGAGCCATAGGGTTGGGACTGCCACAGAGCTGGTACCAGCTGACCCTACTTGACCCTGCTGCACCTGAGGCTGACATGTCCTCAGGCCCTGCTGGCTGTCCCAGGGTCAGAAACTCCCAGGCCATATGGCTAGGTTGCTCAAGAGCGATTAGAAACATAGAGCAGTATTTAAATCTTTCCAAATTTTAAATGTGGGTCATTTCTTCAAAACACAGACACACTGGGAGGTGGAAACAAAAGCCTGTGAGATGGCGATGTGCCCACAGCTGGAACCGCACGTGATTATGCCCCTGCCCGCCTGTCTAGTTAGGAGCAGACAGGGGCCACCGGGACAAGGCATTATGGTAATGGCCTCTTTGCTTAACATCGGCTGGCCGAACTACGCTTTAGGCACAAATGAGACAAATTAAGGGCACTCAGCTGAGAAGGACACGGTTTTTTTCTCCCTGTTAAGGAGCTGAGAGAGAGAGTCATTAACTGCTCAGGGCTACTGGAAGGAAGGGGGAGGTCCCCAAACACAGGAGGTGCCCAGAGCCTATGACCTCATTCTGTCCCCATCTTTGTCTTGGCTGCTGCATCTGGGGAGTAAGAACCCTGCTTTCTCCAGCCCTGCAGAGCAGTAACAATACCAAGGTGGGTGAGAGGTGGAATAATAATAATAATAATAATAATATATTTAATGTGTTTTGATATTTTATCGACTCTTGGATTCAGACCCAGGTTCTCATTGGTGTGTGTGCTGGGCCAGCCTTTCACCAGTGTGTACCTACTTCTGATGCCACGGGCCGTTTGCCTCCCTTGCACATAATGGCACAGTCTGTAGCAGTGTGGAACTGGCTGCATACTCAACATGCCACACCTGGACGTCTCCGCCCTGGGTAACCAAGGCAGTCGGCCACTCAGCAAGCACATTTGGAAGATCTGCTGGGCTGTAGTGGGTTGTAAGCTAAGCCACGTGGGATGCAGGCATTTGGGAGCTAAGTCAAAGCTCAGAGTGTCTGCAAGGCTACCCATGAGAGCAGTCCAGGCTGCTGACTGTCCCCCACAGCCTTTCTGCTCAGCGTGTGGACCCCTGGCCAGCGGTACGGCACCACTCTAGAGCTTGTTGAACATGCTCTGACCCCTGAGCTATGAGAAGCTGTCTCAGAGAAGCATGGCACCCCAAGGCTTGGGGGGGGGCACTGCCTGTGAGTCTTCCTGGCTCACCAGGTTGAACAGAATGGGGCCCCACAGAAGTCAGGGCACCAAGTAGATGGAGCCTAACTCTACTTCCTGTCTATCTGGGAGCTAAAGTCTTGAACCCACAGCTGGTGTGAGTGTGCTCTGTCTACACATCCTGTATACCCTGATATGGTGAGTTTCTGAGGAACAGGGGTGTCCATTTCTCAGAACCTGTACTACCTAGACTATAGCTTACTATTCATGAGAGTCCTGTAGGCTCCAAGCAAAAGAACCCCCACTTAACACTGACACCTTGAACAAATGAAGTTCATTGTTCTCTCAGATTGCAGAGCCTGGAGCTGAGGCCTGTTTGACTGGGCCTGGGTTGCTAACACCAGCAGGACAGATGCCCCCATCTCCCCCAGCCCATCTCCACAGCTCTGTGTCTTTCTTCTTCCTGTTGATGGCCCCATGAGTTGGAAGCGAGCGATCAGTGTTTTCCTGATATGAAGGCTGAGAATACAACCTTTTTCAGGAGAACAAAACCTTTCTCACAAACTGCCCATGACTTCTATCTATCTAAATCTCCTTCATAGCCACCAGAGAGGAACGTGGAGAGTTTAGATGGCCAGTGGCCCCGTGCCTTGAGCTAAGGAGGGATGGGAAAGGAGAAGCTGGGTCTGCCTGATGCCCGGTGGGTTCAGGCAGGTCTTTGCCTGGCAACCCTTCTTCACCTTGGGTTCAACTGGAGGCTTATACTTCAAACCCTCTCTTAAGAAGAAAAACCTTAAAGGCAGTCAACACGGTGGGCACCAGGACCCAGGTGCGATACAGCAAACATGACTGACAGGTGAGCACTTTCCTTTAGTAAGTTGGGACGTGTGGGTGTCCTTGTTTGGAGGCTTGTACCTGAGCCCCTTGTCCCCAAGTGCTACAGCTTGAGTCTGAGACACCCCCCCCCCACACACACACACATAGAGGCTCAGGAGTGTGTGCACTTGGTTCCTGTCTGTGGTGCTTGGTCCCTGCTGCGGTTCCTGTCTTGGTTCCTGTTGGGTGGTTGAGGTTGTGAAGGGATGGGACCTAGCTGGAATGAGGAGGTAGTTAGGAGTGGGGCAGGTAGGAGGGTTTAAGTCCTGCCGTCTCCAGCCCAGGCTCTGTGCTTCCTGCTGGACAGAGATGTAGAAGCCGAAGGTGTGCAGCAAGCTAGCGCCTACCTCCACAGACCCAGCACGCATGCGTGGTGATGTCTGTGTGTCTCTGTCTGTGTCTCTGCGTGTAAGGTGTGCATGTGCATAGGGAGCGTTTGTGTATGTGTCTGCGTATCTGCTTGGGGCTGTGCATGTGTGTAGGGTATGTGTCTATATTTGTCTCTGTGTATAGGGTGTGTATGTAGTGTGTGTGTGTGTGTGTCTGTCTGTCTGTCTGTCTGTCTGTGTGGGATATGCATGTGTATAAGGTGTATGTTTGTGCTGTATGTGTATGTATAGGTATGCTTTCTGGTATTCGGCCATGTGTGTGCAGGTATGGGTGTGGGTTATGTACATGCATGAACATTTAGGGATCAGACATCAAGTATTATCCCTCAGGCTGTCCATCCACCTTGGTCTTTGAGACTAGACTGATTAGGTTGTGCTAGGCTACAGAACCCAGCAGATTCTCCTATCTCAGCACCCCAACCCCCAACCCCCAACCCCCAACCCCCAACCCCAACCCCCGCCCACTACAGAGATTGCAGATGTGCACTGATATCCAGGGCTCTTTACATGGGTGCTGGGGATCTGAACTCAGAACCCCGTGACTGATGCAGCAAACACCTCCTGAGCCCCACACTGGCCCATCCTCAATTTGGAACGAGGTTTTTAAAAAACCAGGGCAAAGCCACTGCAAATGACTGAGCACAGATCTGAAGTTTCCGTTGTGTGGAGTGGCTTTTGGAACTTCACTGGAAATGAACGGCTAGAGGCCGGCGAACTCATGGGCTCCCATAAGGCCAGCCACGTAAAACAAAAGCGTAAAATCAAACTCAGAGTCTTGGGCCCTGCAAAGCCGCTTGCTCTGAGGGAAGTCACGGGCAAAACCAAGCCACTCTCGGTCCGTAAGACACGAGGGCGCCAAGTGATTCAGACAATCCTGTCAATGGGTCTCGTGGCCTCTGGAAATGACAAGTGACTGTGGTCAAGGTGGGGGATGCTGCCAAAAGCGAGAGGCTCAGAAAGCTCCCTGGAGACCCGGAGGCTCAGAAAGCTGGGGAGACTTGGAACATTTCCCTAGCCGAGTCCAGGACCACGACTCTGCAGAAGGTGCAGGGTCTCCCTAGGAACTGATCGGGATGCTGATGATGACACAGACCCAAGGTTTGAGGTGGTAGGATGGAAGTCTGAGCTTGGCAGGAGGGAGAAGTGATCTGTCCCCGGCTGGGGGAACATTAGAGGCCACAGGGACCTCGTTCTATGAGATACATTTGGTGGAGCAGTGAAGTGAGCTTTAGGGACACGTGACTCTGGGTAATTCTCTGCCCCTCTGTGGCCCCCTGTCTTCCAAAGTGTACGATGGTGGAATGGTTTCAGGTGGGCAGGAGACCTGGGAACAGCAGAAGTGGACTTGGAGCCGCCAGCAGATGAATCAGATTATTATTACCAACTGTGCCCAGTCCTCCTGGGGTCAGGCAGGGATACTTGAGGCCCAGTTACCCACGCCCTCCAAAGCCATGTGGCAGAGTAGCCAAATGGCAAATAAAAACATATGATGCCCAGCTAAAATGGAACTTCGGGGAGCAATCAATGAGTACTTTGGTGTTTCTGACACCCCAAGTAGCTACGAGCCATCCTGCGCTATCTATGAGCCATCCTGCACTAAAATCACTCGTTCCTCACTTGAGAGTCCAAGTGTAACTAGGCTGTCTGGATTCCACCTGGCAGCTGTGACAGGTAGCTGTCTTCTGAGAGGAGGAGAACTCCGCGGCAGAGGAGGTCAGAGCAGAGTGTTCACAGGGGCTAAAGGGATCCAGATCTGGAATGGATGAGATCCCAGTCTGAAATGCAAACAAAGGCCACCTGATCTAGGCAAGAAGGAGCCCCTGAAACCAGCAGGGGGGCCCCACCTCCCCACTAAGCCCTCTTCACTAGTTCTCAAAGGATGCTTTCTGACAGAGGGCCCACGCTGGCTTTTCTGCAGAACAGGGCAAGTCTCAGGCAGAGACCTAGCTGCTAGGCCAATTCAGGCTAATGAAGGTCTACCTGGATACTCTCCTATGTATCTGGAAGTTCATATGAACAGGAAGTTCTGCTAACCCTATCTCTCACAGACAGTCACAGCCATGAAGCCCTGTGGCTTTAGCTCTGCATCTGTCTCTGGCCCGACTTAAATGTGTCCCGAGTCTAAGTCTGGCCATCCACGGAATGGGGTCTCCACAGGGCCAACCAGCAGCCTCCCAGAATTCTAGTGAGTAGCTACAGATGGTACCAGAAAGTGTGGACCTATGTGGAGCATGTGCAAGTATCCAAAAGCCTGAAATGTTTTACCTTAAAACTCAAGGACACTTGAGAGAGAGCTCTGGGGTAGGATTCTTGTTTGCCTGTCATGCATGAGGTTCGATACCCAGTACCACAAAGAGGCCAGAGAGACTGGAAGAAAAGGTCTATGGGTACTTTCATGCGGTGGACCAGTACTCCGGTCCCCTGCTGGCTCTGGGACCATTGCAGACCCTGCTGTGGCTGGTAAAGCTCTTTTCTCATGCTCCCCGGAGGGGCCCCTCTGAGCCCCATAGCTAGGCTCTCCTTGTCCATAAACCAGTAACCATGCAGAGCCAGAGGCCAAAGGCCTTTTCAGTTTGAAGCCAGGCCTGAAGGAAGGTGGCTGTCTCTCTGATGAGTCCACACACATCACCGTTAATGACCCTGGACCGTGCTGTCCACCCGGCGGGCCTGTGCTTCCGAGGTCAGCCGGCGGTTAATGAGACCGCCGCCCTTAATTAATCCGACAGGCGAAGCCTCCTCACTTCTACTCAGCCTGTCAGCAGCTGGGGTGGGGGTGGGGGTGTCTCTACGGAGTGGCTTCCTGTCTCCTTTCAACAGCTTGCTGTCTGTGGTTTCCCGGGGTCAGCCCAGGCACCTGAAGGGCATCTTCTGCCATCCTTGGGTTTTCACAGACACATTTTTTTGTGTCAGACAGCTCACCCAGGAGGCCGATCAATTGAGATCTGAGATCCACGCACTCTGGGCTTCTAAATCCCTAGGAGATAAGGCAGGTAGACCTACCCCGAACCCACGGAAGCTAGAAACTCTGTGTGTGTGTGTGTGTGTGTGTGTGTTACAAGTTTGTGTATGTGCATGTGTGCATGCGTATTTGTGTTTGTATTTTTTTGTGTGTGCGGGTGTGTTCAAGCGTGTGCATGCATGTGCATGTGCATGTGTGCAGCTCCTTCTAGTTCATTTTTTCAGACTCAAAAGCTACTTCAGGGCCTTTGTACCTGCTGCTGACCTCTGAAGTCCATGAGGCAGATTTTAGCATCCTTATTAGTTAAAAATGAGATTATGGCCCCAGAAACAGCATGGCCTACAAACTGGCAATGAAGTTATGTGCAAATGCTCCCGCTAATGCCAAGATTGAGTCTGTCCAAGTAGTCACAGGGTCAGACAGCTCCTGCTAGAGCCGAGCTCCAGGTCGGAAAGACGCTACCAATGGGACTCAACCCAACCCAATGGCAGGTTGGGTTGAGTGGGCGCAGGCTTCGCAAGGCAGTCCAGAAGCATCACGAGGGGTTGGTTCTTCATGGGGTCTCTTCAGTCCCATCAGTAAAAGGGCTAAAAACGATCTTCTCTGTGGACTCTCTGCCCCTTGAGGGATAGTTACAGGAGAGACTAGAACCAGGTGTGACTCACCATTAAGGTGAGGTGACCCACACGAGTCACGTTTCACTCTGTGAAGAGGTGACAAAGCACTGTACGGAGTGTGAGCCATGAGGACACTTCTGTCAGGCTTCCAAGAGCTTAGCTCCAGCTGCTCTCGGGTCAATAGATCACAGCAGCCCCCACTCACAACTCCTTCCTCCCAGGCAAGTCCTAGCATGGTGCCTAGCAGTTCAACAGCTATGCATGGAACATAGCACCCGCTGAGCCTTGGCTCCATGTGCGATGGTGTGTGTACCCTTTGTGTCTCCTCTCTCCTTCTTGGCTCTCTCCAGATGGTCTTCAAAGACCATGAGAAGGAACCACAGTTCAAGTTCAAACATAATCTGGTCCTCATCTCAGCTGGGGCTGGCTTTCCTTGTAGGCTTGGAGGATGCCAGGTGGTGACTTCTGGCTGCCACCCCTCTTGCCTTTCTATAGGTGTCAGAACAGGGAGCTGTCCCAGAGATGCTCTAAGACAGAGTGTCACTTGCTCTGGTGGCTGGAGGGAGACGTTTGGAGCAGTCGGGCTGGATATATGGGGCAGGCAGGAGGCTGTGTAGTCTGGGGTTCCCTGAACCTCTGCATTTGCAGGCTTCAGTTTCCCACAGTGGGCATGCCCTCCGTAAAGGGGGGCTTTTCTTCAATTCCTCTCACCCTCATCCCCACCCCAGTTGCTGTAAGAAGCACTTAGAGACCCAATCCTTGGGGAAGATGCTTCTGCACTGGGGTTATAAGTTCACGACCTGCTTTCTGTCGTTTCCAAACCAGGTGGCTCTAGAGATGGCCCAGGGGTCTCTTTGAGCCTCATGTACTCCCACAGAAAAATGGGGAGACTAATAACAGCAGGGGCTCAGGGGCTCAGGCAGCCATGTGATTTGCAGGCATTGGGCTGAGAGGCAAGCTGAGGCCAGCGCTAAGTGTCCCATCACCTAAGGCGGAAGCATCCCTCAGTGGTTGGCATCTCTTGGCCCAGTCCTTCCAGGATACCATGTTCTGTATTAAAACATCCACCAAAAGTCAAGGGCAAATTCCCATTGTGTCTGGAACATCTTCTGGGCGCAAAGCTACCCTCAAGTAAGTGTCCTCTTAAAACACAGCCTGCCACAGCCTGCCACAGAGAGAGCAGACGGGCACAAACACAGCTTAGCCCACGCAGAATAGAAGGTGAACATGTGGGTACCCAAGAATTCCCTCCCTCCTTCTCTCCCTCTCTCCGTGTGTGTGTGTGTGTGTGTGTGTGTGTGTGTGTGTGTGTACCTGTATGAGTATACATACTTGGAGGCTGGGGGCCAGCCTTGGATGTTTTCTTCAATTCCTCTCAATCTCATATTTTTGATATAGGGCTTTTTACTGAATCTTCAGCTAGCCATTTAGCTAGAATGGCTACTCCATGAGTTGCAGGGAATAGGCCTATGCAAAGGTTTGAACTAGAGGCCCGCCACAGTCTTAGGTATTGAACACTTGGTCCCCAGTTGGTGGTGCTGTCTGCAGAGGCTTGGGGGATACCCAGCCTTGCTCCAGGATGTTGCTGGGGTGGGTTTTAGGGTTTCAAAGCCATGCACATGCACCACTCCAGGCTCCCCCACTCTGCCTGTGCTCGTGGTTCCGACGGGAGCTCTCAGCTCGCCTCTCCAGATGCCGTCTTAGCTCCCCTTCCATGGTGATAGATGCTTGCCCCTCTGGGACCAGAGGCCTAAGCCAACCCTTCCTTCTGCAAGTCGCTTTGCTCATGCTTATTACAGCAGTAGATCAGTAACTCAGACAGCCTCTCTCCAGTGCCCCCGATGCTGGAGTCGCTTGTGTGCGCCCCTGTGCTGTCCATAAGGTGCTGAGACTCTGAATCCATGCTCAGGCAACAACACTTTACCTTCTGAGCCATGTCCCCAGCTCCTGTGTATTTTAACATTTATATAGCACACTATTAGGGGTGCAGCCTGACCCAGCCTCCTCGCCACCCCTACCCCACACTGCCTGGAGTCAGGGCCACAGCCTTGTCTTTACAAACTGTCGTTACTGGCAGGCATCCAGACAAAAACCATATTCTGAGGACAAGTGTTTCAAGGTAGCCAGCGAGGAGACTCTTTCTGATTATACCATCATCGTCGTTATTATAGTCATCATTGTCATTGTCACCAATCTTCATCATCACCACCATCGTAGCCATCATCATTATCATCGTCATTGTCATCATCAACATCAGCATGTGATATATGAGTACCAGCATCTATACTGTACATGTGGGGGTCAGAACTGATTCTTCTCTCTTCCTTCACATGGGTCCCGAGGGCTCGCACAGCGAGCCTGCTGCCCCTTGATCTTATTCTCTTTAACTCGGGGCAAGGTGGGCAGAGGGAGGTTGCATGCTGGCCAATATCTTGGAAATGGCAGTTCTGGCCTTCAGAGACTGCCTGGAGCCACCTCTTGGCCGGGCCATACTTTCTTGCTGAGGGGTCTCTACAGCCACAACAGACCTCAGTTATTCGTTCCTGTTTTCTAAGCCCAAATGATTTCTCCAAACCAGCGATGGACTCTGACCCACCGTGCGGATTTTAGCTCATCTCATGTAGACAGTCCTGGCTTGAATCACTTTTGCTTTGTGATTGGCCCCTTAGGCCCTCAGTTCTCCCATCTGTAAACTTGGACACCAGGGAACTAACAGGGAGGCCAGTGTAAGGCACTTGGTACTGTGGGGAGCTGTGCAGCATTTCTGAACCTTGGCTTCCCCACCCATGAGTGTACGAGGAGATTGTGGCGGCTACTGTGTGATCCAGGGCTTCCTGTTAAGGCGGCTGCAGCAGGGAACTGACCATTTCCAGGGACACTGCTTCATAGAAGGCTCTGGCTCCGTGGGAGAAGGCTACAGGAAAGGTTGTATTTAAGTTGCACAAGGCCACACTGTGCTAGTCTTTGCTCCAGAAAAGCCGCTTGCCTCAGGCTGAGAATGTGTAAAATACTGTGAAGTATGCAAAAGAAACAGCCACAGGATATGGCTGAAATGCCTGTGATCAGGCACGTTGGCCCAGGGCAGGCAGATCCCTGGCCACAGTGACCCTGATCCCTGGTGTACGCCCACCGCCAGTCGTGGTCGCTGCTGTACCGGGATGACCTACATTTCTCCAGCGGCAGCTGGGGCAGACATTCTGGGGTAATTAACAGCCATGTACACGTGCATGCACAGACAGCCGGGTCAGCCCAGCAATGGCTGGCACACTGGCTGTCTAGACAGGGTAGGAACACAGTGGCCTCCTGCCATGAAGGCGGCTGCTGGGAACTGCAGCCAAGATCACGGAGGTGGGGAGAAGAAAGGAAGCTGCCCCCGAGATGGACCGTGGCCATCCTTCTTCCTCAGTGTTGAAGGAATGCAAAACAGGGGTCTTTGAAGGAGAGTTTCCTTAGGAAGCCACCAGGCCAGGGGACCAGGGGACCAGGGTGCCCACACAGAATGGCTATGCCTTATTGTATATTGCAATGCTTTCCAAGGGACAATAAGCACTCAGCAGGGCTGGCACAGGCAGGGCCAGGCAGTGTGATTGACAGTCACAGCACAGAGCCAGTCTGTTGGTGTGTGGTGTCTCTCATAAAATATCAAGTTTTAAAAGGAGTGAGACTCAAGGTGGCGCATTCTCAGGGGCGGCAGCGGGGTCATCTGTAAGGGCTGTGCAGGGTCACGCTGGGTGCTTAGGCCGTGTCTCCTGACCTGGTCACAGGAGGCTCACAGCTCTCCTCCGCTCACAGATGCTCAGGGTACATCTCCAGACAGTGGGAGAGCTAATGCTAAGTTCACCAAGCCCAAGTCTTGGACAGGAGTCCTGACACCAAGATGTCAGCGTCCTCCCTGGACCCAATCTCACACACGTAGCCACTGTTTCTCAAAAGCGAGGGTCGCCCGCAGGACCTGAACCTGCCGGCACGGCACCATGATTTATTTAGGATGCTTCCTTAACCACTCAAAGCACACAGAAGGTTGGGGGTGGGCGAGAGGGAAACACAGAAATCAGCAAAACAAAACAAAAAGCCCCCCCCCCACCTGAATTACAGCTGGGGACCAGAAACCAAAAAATGGAAGGCAACCCTATAGAAAAAGATATTTAAAAGTTTTAAAATTGCTTCTGTGTCTCCTTAAACCTTCCAGCTAGTGAGGTGGGCAGCCAGCGTCAAGCGTCAGCCAGTGCTGCCTTTGTTCTGATGCTTGGCTTACAGTGTGAAGAGGCTGCGGTCCAGAGGGGACCCAGTTTCTCCAGGTCATCCAGAGCACAGCTGCTTCCCAGATCTTTCTTTCTCTCACTGCTAAGACCAAATCAGTCAGCAAGCAGCAACTCAGGGGCCTGAAGGATTTGGGGTGGGGAAGGCGTGGCTGGTGAGTCTGAGCTTTTTGGCCAAGGCAGTGGGCACATGCGAGGTTGCTTGTCTACATCTTTATAGGTCAGGAAGCAGAAGGGGACAGATGCTGGGGCTCAGCTGTCTTTCTCTTCCTCCTTTTGTTCAGCGTGGAGCCATGCATCTGGGCACAACTTTCCAGGGCACCAAGTGGCTCTGCTGAACCAGTCCTCTGAACTCTCTTGTTGAGGGGATGCACTCCCCACTCCTTTAGAAACATTAACAAAGTTCACCACGGAAGCACAAGTAACTTCCTCTAAACTGTAAGGGTTCGGGCCACCTCACTGTCACCAGCTCCCACCTTGGAACCAGGTACTCTGGGACCATCCCAGTCAGTCAGATGCTTCTCCCTGCCCCCACTCTCCTGAGACAGGGTTTCTCTTTGTAGCCCTGACTGTCCTGGAACTTGTTCTATAGACCAGGCTGGCCTCGAACTCACAGAGATCCACCTACCTCTGCTTCCCAAATGCTGGTGTTAAAGGCGCACGCCACTGCCACCACCACCGCCCAGCCTGCTTCAGTTTCTTAAGTGGATCAGAGCTCAGAGTTGCTTGCTGTTTTGGTGATGAGCGAGCATAAGAATTTCATGAGCCAAATATGAACAGCCCTGCTGGGGCGATGCCCCTGCTGCCTAAACCGGGAGTAATTTTGTAGCATCATGGATTGCTTCCATAACAGCTCCCTGTTTCTAACCCTTAATCTGAAGCAACAACAGCCTCAGGAAGTTCTGAGTGACTTACCGCTAGAGCGGGCCTGAAACCTGAGGAGGAAGAGGAGGAGGAGGAGGAGGAGGAGGAGGAGGA
>NC_034592.1:155713024-155722512 GCF_900095145.1 Mus pahari
GAAGAGGAGGAGGAGAAGGAGGGAGAGGAGAAAGGGAGAAGGGTGGGGAAGGAGACACTCCTGCCTTACAAAGGCCTGACCCAGTCTATGGACAATTTCCCAGCTAACTGAACCTCTCCTGAGTCCAAGCTTCAAGGGAAGTTGCCACTTGAAACAGGTGGTTGGTTCCCTGAAGTCTGTCCTTCCCAAGGAGCTAATAGGGTATGTCTACCCCAGCACAATGTAATGACACACAGCTTTCCAGGCATGGCTGCCCCCCAGCCTCTCCAAGCCTCTCAGTGCCTCTCCTCAGAGCCAGGAAGTCCCTAGTGGTGACCCAGAGGGTGAGGAAGGTAAGGGGCTTTGGCTGAGGGTGGGGCGGGGGGACAGTCGCCTGGCCTCCCACCTGCAGAGGATATCTCAGGCGGGAGGTTGATATCATTTGGCGTGAGCCTGGCTCCCACAGACAGAGCCCAGGTGTCCCTTGGAGTCCCTGGCACCACCACTGAGCTTCCTGACCCCGTATTTCCTGTACATCTTACATCCACTCACAGGCACTGAGAGTTAGCGATGGTGTTGAATGCTGAGGTTACCTTGTGAGTGGCACAGATCACGCCAACAGCTAAGCTTCCCAGAAGGGCTGAGGGAGGAGGCCTCTGCTGAGGCTCTGTGTGCTCCAATGGCTGGTGCAGGCCCTTGTGGTGTAAGCTTAGGCAGGGATCTGGTGCCCTCTGCTGGTCACTTCAGGCACCCACACTGACATGCATTCACACACATGCACACACACACAATTTTAAAAAATAAAATATTATCAGCTTTACTCAGAACAGCCAGAAACTGGAAACAACCTAGATGTTCCTCAACCAAAGAATGGGTAAAGAAAAAGTGATTCATTTACACAATGGAGTAGTACTCAGCTGCTAAAAGCAATGGCACCATGAAATTTGTAGGCAAATTGATGGAACTAGAAAAGATTATCCTGAGATAACCGGACCAAGGAAGACAAACATGGCATGTACTCTCCTATAAGTGGACATTAGCCATAGCGTACAGGATAACCATACTACAAACCTCAGACCCAAAGAAGCCAAGTAACAAAGATGGCCCAAGGGAGGATGGGTGAATCTCACTGAGAAGGGGGACCAGAATAGGCACCGTGGGTGGACAGGGAGCAGGAGGGGGCGGGACTGGACAGGAGTGGGGATGGAAACAGGAGGGATCAGGTGGGGGAGGATGGACGGAGAGAGTACTGGGAGAGACAGCTGGAGTCAGAGGGCAGGGGACATCTCGGGGACAAGTTAGAAACCTCCCGGGAGTCTATGAATGGACACTCCCAGGAGTCTATGAGGGTGACCCTCACTAAAACTCCTAGCAATGGCGGATACAAAGCCTGAGTCAGCCATCTCCCATAACCAGGAAAGATTTCCAATGGGGAGACTGAGACACTAACCCACACACAAAACGTCCCACCTACAATTTGACCTGCCTACAAGATGGACTGGAATGGAGGAAGGAAGTGACCAATCGTGGCTGGTCCAGCTTGAGACCCGTGCCACGAGAGGGAGCCCACCTCTGACCCCGTGGCTGGTCCAGCTTGAGACCCATGCCACGAGAGGGAGCCCACCTCTGACCCCATGACTGGTCCAGCTTGAGACCCGTGCCATGAGAGGGAGCCCACCTCTGACCCTGTGGCTGGTCCAGCTTGAGACCCGTGCCATGAGAGGGAGCCCACCTCTGACCCTGTGGCTGGTCCAGCTTGAGACCCTGCAGAATCGATTAAGCTGAGCACACAGGGGCTCACGGAGACTGAACTGTCAACCAGGGAGCACGCATGGAGATGGACCTAGACCCTCTGCACATCTGTAACAGTTGTGTAGCTTGGTCTTCATGTGGGACTCCTGGCTCCAGGAGCAGGGCTGTCTCTGACTCCGTCACCTGCCTTTGGATCCCTTTCCCCTAACTGGGCTGCCTCATCTACCCTGAGTAGGAGAGGAGGTGCCTAGTCTTACTAAAACTTGATATGCCAGGGCTGGTTGGTACCCACGGGAGGACTCCCCTTTTCTGAGGAGAAAGGAGGAGGAGGAGGAGTGGGTGGGAGGAGGGAAGGTTGGGGAGAGGACTGGGAGGAGAGGAGGGGAGGGAAATAATAAATAAATTAATTAAAATGTATCCTATATGTAACTTCAGGTGCAAGTATGTGTGTACATGTGGTATCTTTACCTAATGACCAGCAACGCCATTGTGATTCAGTGATAGCTGTTGATATTATGGTCTGTTTCTATCCAGTTATTATTTTTTCTTTTTAAAAAAACAATAAAACAAGAATTCAAGGAAATGATCACCATTTAATGATGCGTTTGAACTTTGATGAGGTACTTTCCACATAATACAGCGTCTGGAACTGAGACTGGAGACTGTGTCAGGATATATTTACCAAACTTTCTTTGCCAAATACTTGAGTAAGATTCATGTGTTTTTTAAACAGTTCTCAAGTACTTTAGAATCAAAATCTTGCAAACTACTATTTGCACGTGTTCATGAGGACCAAGAACAAATCTTGAAAAAGTAGTGTCTCAGATCAGTGTTTATCGTTTTCTCTTTGGTCCCAGAGAGATTTTTTTTTCAGGTTTTGTGTGTGTGTGTGCTTTATTTCATTTATAAAGCTTGGCTTTTTGGTAGACATCTTACCGCTGAAGATTAACAAACTTAACAAAAACCATACATAAGTCAGCGTGGAAGGCTATGTGTGGCCAAGACCGAGGAATTAGCCCTTACACGCGGGCTGTGTTGTCCGGAAGTCGGCGGTTCAATTCACAGATCAGCAGCAGTGACAAGACCTCGCAGAGACAGCACGGCCTCAGCCTCAGTGCGAGTCGGCGGGAGGGGCCAGGGCCAACGGGAGACCAGGAAAAGCCAGGAAAAAAGCTGTGCCTCTCTGCGAAGGGAGGATCTGCGAAGACTCAAGATGAACGAGTGATTTGCTATGCAAGCAGGCCAAGCTCTCTCACAGTCCAATGATCCTATATACACTCCCTCCAAACCTCACATGTCCTCCACGTGTCTTGCCTCAGCATGTGCATCTGTCTCAGCTGACATCAGCCAATCAGCCCGAGTCCGGAGAATCAGCAAGAAGCCATGGCACACCACTGGGAGAGTTTTGATGCATGGAATCCTAACAGATGCTGTTCAGCCATGCAATGTAAGGTGAACCAATACATGCGTGTTGTTAGCAAAGAATCCTTCACCATGTGGTCCTTTCACGTGCTTGCTTTAGCAGAACATCCTTTCACCCGTGTCTGCTTCAATTTGCCCCAGCAAAACACCACCCTACACAACTGACTTTCCAAAGAACCTTTCCATTTCCACTTCATGTATGAATGTTTGCACATGTGCATATGTGTGAAGACCACACATGTAAACCAGTCATCTGGAGACCTGGGGAGAATCCATCCCACCACCCCCGGCTGCTGCGAAGATGAACTTTGGTGGGGAAGTGTCCAGCGTGGCAGCGTGGACTTGAGAACAGGTTAAAGATTCGCCATCTTTAAAGCTCTGAGTGCTTTTTATCCACTTTAGGGTAAATTCTCCAGGTTGTTGGATGCCTATGGAATGAACGAGGAAGAAATGAGTCGGACGCCCACTGACAGAAAGGACCTTTTGTTATATGTGGGCAAGAGTCGTTTACTGTGGTGGGTCTGTGAGGGCGTGTTCACAGGAGCAGCAGGCTCTGGCTGGCCCCATGCCGGCAGATCCATGGGACAAGAATGAAGGCTGGGTCCCCACAGCTGTGGCTGCCAGCCTGGCCTTCGGCTGGCCTGGTGTTCCAGCTCTACAGAGAAAAGACAATAGGGGTATTGTGACCACTTCCCATCCCTTCGTAGCCACAGTCGCTCATCAAGGATGTTGGCGAGCCTGGCTGAGAACACAGGGTCCTTGTGCCCTGACTGAGCAGCAGACACGGGCCTTGTGTTCACTGCACAGACATTCAGAGCACTCTACAGAAGATGGGTCAACTGGAGGTCATGTGGATGGTCCCTTCCCAAGACCATCTTCCCCAAAGGAAATGATGACAGACCTCTTCCCTCTGAGGTGCACCAGACAGCACACTGGGAAGAGTGGTTCTGTGACTTAGAGCCACGGGTATGGAGAGACCCACTTGCTGCCTGTTCACTCCCTGAACAGAAGCCCTAAGGGCTTCCCAGCACACTGGATAAAATGACAGCTCCCACTGAGCCCTCCAGGAGACGACTCCATATCTTTCCCCTGGTCACTGTGTCCTGCTCACACACCCTGATTTCTGACGTGCTACTCGGTGTTTTCCAGAGCCTCTCCTTCTGCCTGGCCACGTCTTCAGATCTCTGATTCAGCTCAGCAATCAATGCCTCACTTCAGGTCTTGCCCAGCTCACCCCTGAACCCCTCATCCCTGGAGTGGGGCCTGCCTGAGGAGAAACACTCACTGAATGCTTCTAATATCTATCAGGAAGCCTGACACAGCGGGTGCTCCACAGTTATGGAAGAGGGGAAGGGAGAGCGGGGAAAGGGAGGTGCTTAGAAGATGGGGCATGAGAGAGAAGCTCTCTCTGCCACGCCTTGGTCCCTTTTGGTGAGGAACTGCCTAGGTTCTGGGTCACACAGCAGCAAAGGAGCATGCTAGCAGCCTTCCGAGAGCTCTTTTGATAGAACAGTGCAGACACATGCTGGACACATGACTGGTCACCAACCAGCTTTGCCTAGAATATAGTTGATTAGACTGGCCTTCGATTTTTAGAATTCCACAAGGACTTACTGGAAATTCTCAGCTCTTTACAGGTAATCTCAAGTGATTTGGGGGTTGTTTTTAAGTGTAAGGAAACCTTTGTTGGGTTTCTTTCCTAGCTGCATGGTAAGGTTTAAGGACACCTCAGGCCATCTGTGACCTGAGCTCTCTTAAATACCCCTTTAACTGACTTCAGACTGTTCTGGAAGACAAGGTTAGCTCTGTGTCAGTGTAGCTGGGCTCCAGGCTGCCCTCTGGGATGCCTAAGCATGAGTCCTGAGTGGTTCTGGGAAGATGTTTATAGAAGAGAGTGGACAGAGCAAAGGCCGTCTCCCCTCTCCAACGTGAAGGGCACCGCGTTGTGACCACGTGGAAGCACAGGAAGACCAAACTGGCTCCTTCGTCTTGAGCTGGGACATGGGACTACGACTCCTGGGTGTGGGACAGCCTGGGTCTCTGGCCTTTGAGCTTGGGCTGGAGTGGCTCCATCTCTTCCTAGAGCTCTGGCTTGCTAGATGGCAGCAATGGGAGTTCTTAACCTCCACTGTCACATTTACACTGTCTTCTAGTAGCTCCCTCCCTCCGTGTGTGTGTGTGTGTGTGTGTGTGTGTGTGTGTGTGTGTGTGTGTGTGTGTGTGTATGTGTGTGTGCCTGCATTCACACACCATGTACAGTATGGAGAGATTCATATAGACGTGTGTGAATATGTATTTATGTCTTCTCTTGACTGTTTCTCATGGGAACCCTGACTCTTACATGTATCTTAGGAGCATCTCAAAATGGCTTCCCCTTTGTGTTGTCCGTGCACGTTACCTTTGACCTAAAACAGATGGGCAAGAGACTCTTTGAGCATCACTCTTTTATTCATCTGACCAATAGTAAATAAATGTGAGCGAATTGTTGGCTTTATTCTTGAGCCCACTGTGTGAGGCTCAGTGTGTGTGTGGCTCAGCGGTCCCCTAACAACTTCAGGCATCACACTGTGGTGCCTGTTGTTCCAGGAAAGCCTCCACTCTTTTTGGCAATGAGAATACTTCCATTTCCAAGCCTCCAAATGATCTGGAATTTGTACCATGTGTTTGCCCACTTTAGGTTTGTTTTTAATTTTAGAATTTATTATCAACAGACTTTTGACACAGCAACAATAGTATTTCAGGGGCTAGGAGATGGCTGGGTTGGGAAAAGAAGCCTGAGGCCTCAGCATGTAGACAAAAGCCGGACCACGTCATCAGTGCACACCTGCAACCCCAGCATTTGGGATGTGGAGGCAGGAGGACCCCTGTGACTTGCCAGCCAGCCAACCTGGCCAGATTGGTACACTGCAGGTCTGATGAGAGACCTTGTCTCAAAAAATAAGATGAAGAGCAACTGAGGAAGAGGCCTGACATTGACCTCTGACACAGCATGTGAACATGGATGTACACAGCACAGACACATAGATGATAGCATTTATGAGATAGTTAGGCACGTTGGTGCACATTTGGAATCCCAGCTACTTGGCAGGCTGAAGCTGGAGGTGCATGAGTTTGAGGTTAGCCTGGGTTACATAGCAAAAGTCTGTCTCAACAAAAGAGACCATTTAGGAAACCATTAGCTTTCACTGCCTTGTTCTTCTGATCACATGACGTCAGTGAAGGCAGGTGTTCATTTGTCACGTGTGTTTTGGTCTCTGTCAACTTTACCTCAAGGGACACACACTTTGTTCAAAGTGGTTTCTCCAGCAGAGTTCACTGAAAGGACAGGATCAGGGATCCCTTACGGAGGTCCTCTTGACAGTGGCATTGTGTGGCTGACTGCTGCATTGGCTAGCTCTGCGGTCTCCAGAGCATAGGAACCAAGTGAGCAAGGGCAGTGTGGATATCAGGCCCTTCGTGCAGGATGCAGGGTTTGGGATTGACTGCAGCATCTTGCCCAGCATCCCTGTGGAAGGTCCTGAGGCAGACACTAGTAAAATTCGTGTCTTGATAAAGACATAGCTGAGCAGGGAAGGCATTTGTCCAACAGCAAAGACTCTATGGAGCTGAGCCTGGCTCCCACTGAGTCCCAGGTCCTGGCTCTGACCTCATCTCTTCACTGCCTCTCAGAGTGGGACATTCACAGACAGGACAGCATAGGGCTGGCCTGGAGCCTGCGTGGCCGTGGGAAAGACACAGTTCCATGGGAACACAGTCAGCAGGCCCCATTGAGCTGGAAGCCTTTGAAGCTGGGTGGTGTCCAACGTGCTGGCAAGTCCATGTGGTTCCCAAGGCTGGGAACATAGGACTCTGTTCTGACCAATGTGCCAACCTGGCTCCACAGCCATGCCATGGCAGTGGGGACAGGAAAGGAAGAACCCCATTCCGTGGTCCCCAAATGACAGATAAGGGATCCATGGCAAATCAGGTATGCAGGTTAATCTAGGCTGGTCCAATTTAACCCCGGCTGGTCCACAACAACCAAGGTTTGTCTTCACACGACCAGATCTATGCTAGGAATAGATTCTGACCCAGACCCTCTGACCGAAAATCAGCCATCTTAGAGGTAGCCAACCAGCTTCTTGGCATCCCTCACCTGGAATCAGCTAGAACCTGAGTCTGGGCCACTGTGAGCAATGAATGCCCTGGCCTCCACCCCACAGCTTGAAGCCTAAGGTGGATTAACCCTGGCTGTGGCAGAAGCTGGGATGAGAGACAGGATGAGCAAGCAAATGCAGCCCTCAAGTCCCTGTGCTAACACAGTCACGGTTAACACTATTTCCTGGGGGCTGTGAACTTCCTGTGTCACAGCCTCCTACCATGGAGACCTGAGTTCCCAGGCTGTATCTAGAATAGCAGTTCTCAACCTTCCTTACGCTGTGATCCTTTAATAAAGTTCCTCATGTTGTGGTGACCCTGAACCATACAATTTTTTTGTTGCTATTTCATAACTATAATTTGGTACTTTTATGAATCATAATGTAAGTATCTGTGTTTTCCTACGGTCTTAGGCAATCACTGAAATGGTTTTTCAGCCTCCAAAGGGGTCTTGTGAAGCACTTCCCAACTGGAGTCCACCGTGGAGGTTCCAGGTGGCCCCAAGAAACTAGATCTTTCAGACTTGTCTCTGTAGGTCAGGCACCTTGTATTCCTGGCTCAGCCCGGCCTGTGGTTGTGGAATGAGGAGTTAATTGGATTCCTCGTTGTCCGCTTCCTCGGTGCCCCGTTAGCTGTCCCCTTCCTAGGAGCCCATTTCTCCCTTCGTGTCTAGCTATTAAGATGTTGACCAGCAAACGCTTCAGTCGGAATCTTGGCAGCTCATGCTCTTGAACCCTGAACAAAGGGGACAGGGCCAGGGAGGGCCTGGGAAGAGGACGAAGGGCCAGGAACAAGGCCGTGGACTCTGAAGTCCCCTTTGTCTTCTGAGCTCTGTACTTGGACCAGGGGAAGTTCATGGCCAGTCCATCAGCCAGTGTCCCAGTGGTTATTAAAGACATACTTCTGTGAGACCGGGTGGGGCTCCGCTCCCAGGGAGGCCTGGTGGGTAGGGGCCTCTACAAAGAATAGGGACTGTCACAGGAAATCAGAGAGCCGCCTTCACCACAGGCAGCCCTGGGTCGGAAGTGATTATCTTGGAGATAATAGTTGGCAGAGCCTGCCGGTGGTGGTGGTGTGGGCAGGGCCCCCAGGCCCTACCAGGACATCAAGGAGGGTGCCCCATACAAGGAGCCCAGGGCACAGCCAAGGCGTCCACGGGACAATCACTTCTGTTTATGTCCCACACGATGTGCCAGGCCAGGGCGCCTTTCCCAACTATCCCACAATGGTGCCCGCATGATATGACAGACTTGTGCTAGAACCAAGGCTCTGAGGCACTGAGAGGAGGCCAGATGCGCCACTAAGCAGACCCCACCCGTGCAGGTCCCACAACCGCCCTGCCGCCCTGAGAGCAATGGGACTTCCTGAGCCCCACGTGCAGCTGGGGTCTCTGAATGTGGCCTGCTGTGGCTTCCCAGTGGTCTCCCAAGGCTTTTATCACGAGTACACCGCTGCCCCTGCTGTCTACTCCTGCCCCCTGCTCCTGCCTGACCTGGGCTGTATTGCACTCGGGTTTCCTGCTGCCAACCTCACTCCGAGTCCTTCATGACTTGTTGATATCTGCCCATGTGGATGCGTGTGCACACATACACACAAAGCTGTAAACTCTGCAAGGGTTTTCAGGGCCATCTTTCTATCTACCACCCCACACAGCTCCTGTTAAAATGTGGGAGGTGGGCACATGGAAGTACATTAAATGTGGGGGTCCCCTCCTGAAGTCTCAATCTGTCTTGTTCTATTTTTCCCAGATAAGGTTTCTCTGTGTCGCCCTGGCTGTCCTGGAACCCACTCTATAGACCAGGCTGGTCTTGAACTCAGAGATCCACTTGTCTCTACCTCCAGAGTGCTGGGATTAAAGGCGCGCGCCACCACCTGGCTCTATAGTCTCTGTTACTAGGATTCTTCCAGGGCCTTTGTGTGGTGATGGACATAGGCCTGGAGTTTTCCTGGCCCCCTGTGGCTCTGTGAAAGCTGAGGGAGGTAAGGGTGTCTATAGTTAGGGCCAACTTTGGGGGAGCAGGCAGAGGAGCCAGGTCAGTACCTGCTTCCTCATGGCAGGAAGAAGGAGCCATTATCCTACCCCTTGTTCTCCAAGTAGCTGACTAAGACTCCAAGGGATGTGCAGGCATCCCAGCATCCCTCCTCCAGCATCCCTGCATCCCTCCTCCAGCATCCCTGCATCCCTCCTCCAGCATCCC
>NC_034592.1:155723178-155746413 GCF_900095145.1 Mus pahari
CTCCTCCAGCATCCCTGCATCTCTCCTGCCAGCATCCCTGAATCCCTCCTACACTCAGACTCTCTGATACAGCATTAACCAGCTGATCCAGTGCTGCCCTGGTCCCCACTGATCTGTAATGTTTCAGGGGTCTCAGACCGGGTGGGCTACCTAAGTACCAACTGTTGCTTCCTCAGCCTGCTCCTCACCACTGGGGAAACAAAGGACCAAGGAACCCCCATCCCAAGACCCCCTGCCCAGAGCTATGCTCGCCAAGGTGGGCTGTGTGTCTCGACTTGTGACTCTGTGTGAGGGATGCCAGGGGTCAAAGCCATGACCTCAGCATCATTACCTTGCTCTCTGGGAATTTATGCTTGTACCCGTGGACCAGGGCTGCTCTCTGAGTTGATCAGAGTGGCTTATGTCTGAAGGGGGGCAGAGGTCAGGGCAGAGATGCGTAACTGCTCTGGAGTGCTGAGAGCAGGTGTCCACTGAGTGTCAGCCCATAGTAGGACATCTGCATCGCCCCCTCTGGGACATGGTGGAAAAGGAAAGAATGTAAGAGCTGGAGGGTGGGAGGAGTGCTATGAGCACCATCGTCTGGACACGGCGTGGATGTTGTATCCATACTTACAGCAGCTGCGGTCACCCGCACGATCAAGCTAGCATGGATGGGGGAGGGGCTCTCAGGCTCCCACCTGCCCCTCAGAAGCTCTTGCCAGCTCATGGCTGGAGGGGTACTGTAGGGAGTTTTATATTGTCAACCTGGGCATGTCAAGGACCCCAAGGTCTTAGACCCATGGAAAATTGGCAAAGCCCCACCCCCAGGCCCCCAGCCCCAGGCCAGGCTCAAAAGCAGCAAAGCCATCAGTCCAAGTATGACTGTGTACAAAGGATTGATCTGTGTGTACAAAAACTAGCAACCGTGGCCTCATCTTGCAGGAAGCTTATAGCCAGAGACTGCTCACCGACAGAGATCTCCTACTGAGACTTGCTAACCCTCACTCCCTGTGCTGTACCTGATACATATACTAAGGTTCTGGTCATTAGACTCATCTGACCCTGGCTCTTCTGTGCATCTGTCTGTTATTTCTTCAGTTTTCTTGATCACCCCACCCCATGTGCAGGAAAACCACCCTAGATCAGCTGACTGTAGCACCAAAACACGTGAAAGAAGGGACTTGTTGGTAAAGAAAGGTTTG
Organism: Mus pahari; assembly: GCF_900095145.1. NCBI lineage: Eukaryota > Metazoa > Chordata > Mammalia > Rodentia > Muridae > Mus > Mus pahari. The sequence goes on from NC_034592.1 coordinate 155,724,360, forward strand.
GGTGTGGGAGGGAGGCCCTTACTGTCCTGCCAGGATGCTTTCCAACACCTTTGTCTGCTCCTTTCCAGCCCAGGCCTCAAGTTGGCGCCCACGCTGTGGAACCCGGAACCCGGGTCCTGAGGATGCGCTGTGCAGTGAGCCTCAGACCTGGACTTGGGAGGACTAATTACCCGGATGGGCAGCAATGTCCTGTCCCTCAGAATCAGAACCAGGAAGTCTGTTCGGGACTAGGTGTTAACAGCCTCCGTCTGCTGTACCAGAGGCCTTCCCCCTGCCCCAGTGTCGTGGGGAAGGTATGATTAAAGCACATTGTCAGACAATGAAGGAAGAAAGAAGACATTTGAATGTGTGGAAAGTCCTTTCATGTCAGCACGAGACCCACAGATTACCAGTCTCTCTTTTGACCAGAACGATGACAAGTGTCTCCACTGCCACATTAGGAAGCTGTGACTTAAAAAGCCGTAGTTCCTGGCAAACAGCTTAACTTAGATTTGAGCCAAGTATCACAACGAGGACCCATGCTTTGCCCATGTGTCTCATGACCTTTGACTGAGTCGTGGCCTCCTATGGTCCAGAATAAGGATCGAACCAGTGTAGCCGTCAGAAATTGGATTGATGGACCCTTCTGGGATCAGGCACACAACAAGTCTAGAGTAATGGTAGATTCTGGATGTAAGCTGTGTGGACCTTGGGCACAGGGCACTTTCGCCTCAGTGATCTTTTCTGTGAAATGGGAATCAAATAGCAACTCCATCTAGTATGAGGATTGCCCCACATGAGACCAGCCTGGTATATGATGAGTGCTTAATAGACTAGACATAAGTAAAACTCTTTTGTGTGTCTTCAAAATCATTTTGTGCGACTCAGAATAATGTAATGTCTAAAAGATAGGAGGAGCCTGTCACCAGGCAACTCAAATAGGAACTGCCTCATTTCCCTCCAAACTCTGAGGTGTGAATGGATTAGCCATCAGGCAACTGGGCTCTGAGCCAAGCCCAAGACAAGCCTTGATAATCTGTGAACCCCAAAGCTACTGCTCAGTGAAATGATACAAAAGTTGAAACTTTGGAGGCAGCACCTAGGCATGCACTGCTGTGCTCCTAAGACACCTTAGCAATGGCCTCCATCAGTAAGAGAACTTGGAGACTACATGCAGCCATAGTTTCACTGACCATTGAACTTCTGGCGTCTCTGCTGAGTTCACACATGCTTGCCTACCCGTGCTAGCCACCAGCTGACACTGTCAGGACCTTCTGGCCCTCCAACAGTGCCATCTTCCTAGCCTGCCACAGCCGAAGGTCAACCCTGGAGCGGCTGTTTCTGCCCAACTGGCTGCTCCCCACTTGGTGAGAAGTCTGTTCCACTTCCATACAAGCGTGTTATTTTAAGGAGTGTTTGCTCAATAAACTGAGCACATTTTAAGGTAAAGGTCCTGCAACCATGCTAGTTGCTGAGTACCTCACAGCCCACCAGCCATTGTCTCTGCAAAGAGTCACAGGGAGAGGAGTGACTGGTGTCCCTGACCCACCCAGGGGTCATCTGAGATGCTTTTGCTTGGTAAGATAGATGGTTTTCTGGTTCACATGTGGATCTCCTGAGAGCTTCTACAGTAGCTGGTGAGTTATTGAATTGCTGTGCGGTGCTATCATTGGGAACCACGAGCAATGTCTACTCGCTGCAGAGAGAAAACCAGCGACACACCAAAAGTGGGGTACCACCAAAGTCCAACTTGGAGAATCGAGGAGTTTACTGGGCTTACTTGCAGAAGTATAAGCGAGGGTTTATTTACAGGAACAGAAATGACTCAGACAGCTGCATTACCAAAGGCCACCCCAGCATGGGTAACAGCTCATGAAAGCTGGGACCCTGGAGCTCACTGCACAGCCTGCAGGTAGCTCAACAGGTCAGAGAGTGTCTCCTCAGTGGAGCTCAGCTGGCCTCTGTCTCCCCTTACTACTTAGATAAATAAGCTTGGGGAAGGAGGAGCCTAGCACATCTGGTCAGTTTCAGGAGCTTCCTGGGGCTTCTGGGTTGTCAACTTCCTGAGTTTTAAAGAGCTCACTGGAAGTCTCTGAGTCTTTAGAAGTTGCCTAAAGGTAGTTAGCTTTAGGGGAATTTGCCAGAACACGTAACCAGTGTCAAACTTATATAACCTTTTTTTCTCCCACTTCTAAATAATTATGACCTTATCCCCTTGTCTGTTTCAGTCTGGGTGTTCTCATGCCCCCTCCACCTTCAGAGATGATACCTCAGCATTTACTCAAAGCTTCAGTGTGGCTGTAAACACTATCATGTGGCTATATGAAATGCTGTGGACATGTGACAAATGAAAGTCACCTCAGAAATAGGAATGAGGTTGGATCTCTCACAGGACTGGTGGAGGGAAGTCCAGGGAAAACTCCCACAAATGCATTCCTGCCTGAGACTCTACCCATCAACTGAACATGAGTATCCCCAGAACCGCATAGATGCGATGGGCGGTACACCGGCAATCCCAGCAGCCGGGAGATAAAGGAAGGAAGACCAGGAGTTCGGGGTCATCTTCAGCTACATATCAAGTTGGAGGCCAGCCTGGGCTACATGAGACTCTGTCTCAAAAAGACATAATAAAAAGGTAAAATAAACAAATACCAAATGCATACATCCCTCCGGGAAGAGAAGGGAGCCTTCACCTCAGCCTGAAAATGAACTCGTGTGTGAAAGAGACACACAGACAGCTCTGTGACTTCCACTTTCATGCCTGAGAGAGTGAGAACACCGCTACTGATGGAGAGGGTGATGGGGGTGGGATAGCCTGTGCTATCCGGCAGGACTGGGCTGAAGAGACTAAGGTCTGTTGTTCTGACTCCGTTTCAAGTCTGCCTTCTCCGCCTTTCCCACCCTCAATAACCACATCCGCCTTACCAATGCTTTTCAGACCGTCTGTGACCCTTACCATTGTCCAGATGTATTAACCAAAATAATTAATGTTTGTGCAAGCTAAAACATAAAGCTAAAATAACTAGAGGAAGTGTAAATCAAAAATAATTGTCGTGTTGTGTCTGGAAAATCCTGCTAAGCTCTGCAAAAAGGCAGATGTTACAAGGTTACCACAGCCCCAAACACTGATGTAACCTCCCTGGAACACTGATGTAATTGTGGCTTTTATGAGTTTTGTCTTAAAAAAAAAAACCCACTGTACCCCTGAGCTTAATCAACAAGAGGCATTTTGGATTCGTTCACCTATCTTAGTCAGGCCATTATTAAAGAATTCTTAAACTCTTAATTAGCTTAATTAGCGTGGGTGTCAGTAACTAACTCACGTGGGTGATTTCAGGGCCTGGGATATGGAGCTGATAAATGTGAATGGCAGAAGAGTGAAGCGTTTTAAAGAGGAGTAAACATGAAGTAGATACAGCTGGCCACACAAAGCTTGAGGTCAGCTCTTTGGTGGAGCCAGCTGGACATGGGTCAGGGACTAGGGGGTTAGGGGCTGGAGGATTCGTCTCACTTCTTTCTGCTTGAGTATCTGTAACTGAGGGCCATCTGGTACCCTTCAGGAAAGTGGCTGATACTGTTTCAAAGACATACTCCCACCCCCAGTGGTGGAAACGGGGGCCTAAGCTAGGTTTGTGCCCTCCGTGATGTCTGAAGAGTCCAAGCTGGGGGAGCCTTGTGTACTCTCTGGGGGCATACGCTCCAGGGCTCCTGCTTTGATTTCATTCAGCAAATGATGACTCCTAACCAGTGTGGCCAATCCTCATCCATCCTGCCCCATCTTCTAGACACAGTCCATCTCTGCTCACTTGGTCCAGTGAGGGAGACCAAGCATTGGTAAAGGAGCCAGGGACATCAGTTGAAGGATCAGTGAGATGCCTCAGTGGGTAAAGGCACTTACTGCCCATCCTGAGCTCAATCCCTGGGACCCACATGATGGAAGGAGAGAACCAGGGCCACAGGCTGTCTCCTGACACCCACATTTATGCCCTGACATTCATGTGCCACACCCTCCAGCACTAAGTAAATGGATGTGATCATTTTTTTAATGTCTCCCTTCCCTCCACCCGTGTCTTCTGAGACAAATCTGGGGAACCAGTGGCCTCATCAGCGTGATGTTGAATGCCAGGGTAGGGAAGGAGGAGGGAGGAGGAGGCAGGGGGTGGGGAGGGCGAGTATGACTGGCCCGTCCAGGTCCAGGGCATCATTAGAGCCCAGCCTGCTGTGTAGGACCAGAGGGCCCTGGGATGCACAAGCAGGGAGTTTTCTCTCCACGCTGGGATTGGCCGGTTTGAGTCCTGGAAGATTTAATCCAATCCACACTGTGGAAACGTTGCACAGTCTGGTGGGAAATGGGTGGGGCAAGAAGACGCTAGATGTGCCATCTGAAGTAACTGGGCAAGAAGGAGCCACAGCTGGGTCTGGCTGGAGCTGAGAGGATGGTACCAGGGACTCTTACACACACACACACACACACACACACACACACACACACACACCCATGTGGCAAGAGTCAGGGTAGATGCTTCACAACATCCAGGGTGGGTGCTTCACAACAGTTCAGCCATCTGGTTCTGGTGCAGAGGAACCGCTCAGCAGCCAGGAGGAGACCCCCAGGAGAGCTGAAGGGCAGAGGCAGTGAGGAAATACACCGGACAAGGGGTCTCGAGGTCCTAGGTCTCGAGGATCGTAATAGACGTGTGGCAGTGTGGGAAATCGCCAGAGAGAAGGTGAGGGGGGATCGAGCCAGCCATGCTGCACTGTGGACACATGGACGACATCATAAGCAGGCTCCCACGCCTGGTTGTCTAACCAGCATGACAATAGCTATCAGTGTGGACCACCGCGACTACCGTGACACAGGAGGGGAATGAGCAGAGAAGCGAGCCGAGGTGTCATTGTGACACGAAGGCAAGGACACAGCACGAAACCACCAGAAGTCTCCGCGCCAACCTGGGGACTATGAAGTCTGGCGAGTTCCCAGCTCTTGAGCACTGTGAAGTCGCTTCACCAGAAATGACAAAGTACAGGCACACAGTACGTTGTGTAAATGCTCCCCCTATCCACACCCAGGCCTCTGACGACACAACGGTCAGGGAGGGAGTGGGGATAGTATTCTATCATGTATGTATGTATGTATGTATGTATGTATGTATGTATGATCTATCATCTATCTATCATCTATCATCTAATTATGTATTATCTCTATCTCTCTATCTACCTACCTACCATCTCTATCATCTTTATCTATCATCTATCAGTTATCTATCATCTATCAGTTATCTATCATCTATCAGTTATCTATCTATCATCTATCAATCATCTATCTCTAATTATCTATCTATCTATCTATCTATCTATCTATCTATCTATCTATCTATCATCTATCTATCTATCTACCTATCCAGGCATCCATCATTTATATCTGTCTATCTGTCTGTCTGTCTATCTATTTCTCTTCNCCCCCCCCCCGCCCCAGACAGGCTTTCTCTCTGTAGCTCCAACTGTCCTGGAATTCACTGTATACACCAGGCTGACCTTGAACCCAGAGATCCGAGTGCCTCTGCCTCCCGAGTGCTGGGATTAAAGGCGTGTGCCGCCCTGCCTACTGGGAGTGAGGCTGGCTACTGATGATTGCCGTGTGTGCTTTCCCCACCACTGACACAAGCAACTTGAGGCAAGAAGGATTCCTTTTGGCTTGAAGTACAGTTCCTCCTGGCGGGAGGTCTCAGCAGCAGGATCGTGAGGTGACAGTCACACGTATCCGCAGTTAGCAACACACACACACACACACACACACACACACACACACACACACACACACACAAAGAGAGAGATAAATGCCGGTGCTCAGCTCATTGTTTCCCTTCGAGCGAAGCCTGAGATCCTCGTAGAAAGCTTCTGCCCACATTTAGAGTGGGCCTTGCCATTTTTTCAATTAACCCAATCTAAATAATCCCTGGAAGGCATGTGTAGAGTCCCTTCTGTGACCCTGGATCCTGAAGAGCTGACAATACTAACATCACCCTCTGCTTCTGGGAGCAGGAAGTGGATGCGTGTTTCCTTATTCCACCTCTGCACAGACGCTACGTGGCTGTGCGGCTGTGTGTCTCTGTGAAACGGACCCACAGAGCTGCCTCTGTTTCCCCTGACATGGAATGCAGATTTCCCCAGCAGCGGCTGTGTGTGCAGGTGAGGGTTAACTAGACTGAGACACCCAGAGCAGAACCTGACATATACTGTGTGCTCACTAAATGCCAGCCTCTATTATTAATAACGATATTAATGCAGCTTAGTCAAAAGCACTAGCAGACGGTACCAGCACCTACCACATGAAAGCCAGCGTCTGCCTGTGCTCCTGGAGGGACGGACGGCTCACCACCCCTCAGGAAGCCGAGTGTCAGAGGTTGAGACGGTGCAGCTCTGCTCTAAGGTCCTGGCTCCCCACCTAAGCAACTCCACAGCTGACCCAGCCTGACCGAGCCTGACCCAGCACAGAGGGCCCAAATTCCTGCCACATGGTCTCTGCACTCGAACCTCGGCAAGTCCCACAGGTCTCATCTGGCTTTAGCTTAGCGTGGCTCGGTGATTCAGCTGCAGTCACCAGCCCAGGGGCAGCCAACACAGGTAACAGCTTGGGCTCTAATGACTTCAGGCAGCCGCTGCACCCCGAGGACCTGGCAAGTCCCTGACAGCTATTTCTAACTCCCAAGCACTTCCCCCTTTGATCACAGCTTCTTCAGGACGCAGAGACAGAACATGGGTGAAGCTTGAGACCACCCTTCCTTTCATCTGAGGCTGGGAAACAGCCGCTTCTCCCGGAGGACTCAGGGGTCAGAGCAGCCTGAGAAGCAGGCCATGGGTTCGAATGTTTCTCTGGTAGCCATGGCCTGGAGCTTAGGCTACAGCTCAGCAGATGTTTCAGACAGCTGCAGTTGCTTCTAACACGCCAGAGGCCCCCAGCCAGGAGGACCAGTGGAGAATGGATCTGCCTCTGCCATTGATCAGTACCTGAATAATACATCAAAGGCCTCTGACTTTAGCACAAAAGCCTGGCAGGTCGCTTTCTGCAACCAAACTCCCTTGGGACCAGCCATGCCAGTGGCTATACCACTGGGCAGATTCTTAAGCCAAGAGATGAATGGCAATTATATCTTCAGCCCCTCCCCCTATGCTGCACTCTGAGCCCTGGGGCTAGGCCTTCACCCCCTACCAATGGCTGTCTCCTGGGAAGACAAGCTGCCCCTGCACCTTGAGGTCAGTCACTAACAGTCATGATCTCTCTAACTTCACCTTTTCCAGAGCATCAAGCAGTTAGAATCATGCACAGAGCTTTTCCAGGCTGGTCATCTCAACTTTAAAAAAAAAAAAAAAAAATGTAAGTTTTTTTAAAGGGGAAACTTTGTGTCACCCTCACAGGTGGGATCTCAGATTTCCTTGTCACAACTACGAGGAAGTCACACGGATATCAGCAAGAATGGAGAATTCTCGATTCAGCAAAAGTCATGACAAAAACTAGCAAAGATGCCCAAATTGACTTTTCTCGGGATTCTGGAAATCCAGCACAGGTTTGCAGAATTCCAGGGAGAGAGTGGCTGTGTGAGAGCCTGGCAGCATTTTAACTGGATGCATTTCCATATCTTTCTCATCAGTGAGGGTTTCTTTGAAAGCCCACAGCCTAGAGTCAGCAGCTCAGCCTCCCCCTGATGGGACAGTGCCTCATCACCAGGAAACCATAGTTTCTCTGTCCCAGAGTGACTCTACTTGCGAGGTTGCCTTCATTTGACCTAGTGTGAAAGATTGTTTTGTTTTGTTTTGAAATAGTAAGAAGTTATGGATTCACCTGCTGGATTCCGGTGAACCACAGTTGGGACAAACTATGAGCTAACCAAAAAGCCTAAGAGAAAACCCAGGAAGAGAAGCTTCATGAAGCAGGCGGAGAGCAGCGGAAGACAGCAGCCACCAAGCTGTCCACGGGGACACTTCAAATTCCAGCAGGTTCCTCGTGGCCGTGTGCTGACAGAGGGAGCATGCCCAGAAGAGACCCAAGAAGGCCCTGGCCTCTCACTTCCTCCTCTCCCTAAGCATGTAAACAGCAGGAAGTGGCAACTGAGACAGAGCCAACCACTTCCTGGTAAAGTATAGAAGGTGCATTTAACATAGACAGACTCCCTGTCTCGGGGTGGGGGGTACGGGGAGAGGGTAGTTCCAGGCATTTCAGCTCACTGCCCCATCATTGACTTGTAAGCAGCAGTATCGCAGGATCTAATGAGAAAAGCGTACTACAAGATGTCAATAGACTTGAGGGTAAGGAAAGCCGGGGGGGGGGGTGTCTCTCACCACACAAGAAAACTCCTGGAGGCTGGAGAAATGGCTCAGTACACAGAGAGCTTTCTGTGCTTGCAGAGGATCTGGGTTTGGTCCCTAGCATCTGCACCGCGGCTCCCAACCCCTGGAACACAGTTCCCGGATGCCTGATACCTTCCAGCCTCCTCAGGTTCCTGTGCACCCTTGGTGTACACAAGCAATGCAGGCGCACACACATGCACATAAAAAAAAATCACAGATAAATATTAAGAAAAAAAACCACCTGGCAAAGTTGGCATGTTTTCATGATATTAGCATGGAGCAAACTGGAGTGGAAGCAGTTGTGTGATCTTCTCTGTAGACACAGCAAGCTCCCCGGAGCATCCACACGCTCTCGCGGTAAGCTGAGTGCGGCAAGCTACAGCTAGAGTAGAACCTGCCCACGCGGGTCAGAGGTACCTGTGCTGTTCTCTCAGCTGAAATCCTACTTAATGACAGGAGGCCGTTGGCTCTCCTCTCCCAGCAGGTACAAAACAGAGTTGTCTAGCCGCTTTTCCTATCCTACTGGACATTCAAAACCCCGAGCTGGGTCACTCGCTGAGCACCAGGGCTGTTCTTCAGAGACTATCACTTGGAATCACAGAACAATCTGAGCCAGGGATTAATTCTACAGCCCGAGACAGTGGGGGACTCACCGAGAGTAACTGTGGGGCCTGGAAAGATGGCTCAGTGATTGTGAGCGCAAGTCACTCTTGTAGAAGGAGGACCTGGGTTCCATTCTCAGTGCCTACGTGTCAGCTTGTAACTCCCTGCAACTCCAGTTCTTGGGGATCTAACACCCCCTTCTGGCCTCTGTGGGTACCAGACATACACATGGGACATTTACATATGTGCAGGCAACTGCTGATATGCATAACTAATTCATAAATCTTGTATTAAAAGGAGTCCCTGCGGAAACTCCACAGGCAGAGGCAGACTGGTGATCCTCTCTCTGTGCTGAAGCCTAGCGCTGGATGCTCCTATCAGTGATGTCACTGAATGCTCCTATCAGTGATGTCACTGAATGCTCCTATCAGTGATGTCACTGGATGCTCCTATCAGTGATGTCACTGGATGCTCCTATCAGTGATGTCACTGAATGCTCCTATCAGTGATGTTACTGGATGCTCCTATCAGTGATGTCACTGGATGCTCCTATCAGTGATGTCACTGGATGCTCCTATCAGTGATGTCACTGAATGCTCCTATCAGTGATGTCACTGGCAGAGACTCCTCACCATGACCTCAGAGCCCAGGCTGCATTCTTGGTCAGGTATATCTTCAGCACTGTGTTGTGGTTTCACCGAAGTAAATTCCAACTAGAAAGCTTGGGTCACCGTGACCTTGTTCTGAAAATGGACAAGTAAAATCAGACACCAAAGTTTACATGTGAAAACCAGCTGGGTCTGGGGAGATGGTTCAACCCAGAAAGCACTGGCCATGAAACATGAAGATCTGAGTTTGATCCCAAACACCTGTATAAGAGGTGGGCAAGGTACCGGTCACACCTCTACTCCTGGGACTGGGAAGGTAGAGACGGGAGGGCCCGTGGAGCCCACTGGCCACCCAGTCTAGTTGATTAGTGAGGTCTGGGTTCAATGAGAGGCCCTGCCTCAAACAATATATGGCGGGGAGTGCTTGAGAAATGACATCCAAAGTTAACCTTTGGGAAAGAGCCACCAAGGGACAGGGCTGGAGCCTGGGGCCAAGGGAGAAGGGGGCCACAAGGTCTGAGAAACAGAAGCACAAAGGGTTCTGGTAGGCAGAACTCAGAGCTACATGGTGGCCACCAGGAAACAGCCAAGAGGGAATTTGGCTGTGTGCATGTACAGGCATACATGTATGTACACCCATGTGCACACAGTGTACATACACATAAGAACATATAGCCAGATAGGAGCTGACAGTCAAATCCCCGTGATAAGAAGAGCTCCCTGCTGTGTGCCCAAGAACGCTTCAGAAATCCAGTTACATATATGGCCTATATTGTATCAACGAAGAGACTGAGGCACAGAGACTGAAATAACCCACCCAGAGAAGCCTAGCAAATGGCAAAGTGGAGACATGGAGCCAGTGCTCACAGGCTGCAGAAGAGCCAAAGCCAGGCAGCCGCCAGCTCCCTCAGAGGCAGGCTTGTGCGTGTGCCCCTTCTCTGCAGCCCGGGAGAGCCTGCACCACCACAGAGAGCCATTGTTTCCTCCGTCTGCATCTGTTTCTTTCAGACAGCCCGAGCTTCTGGAAGGTTGGGCCTGGAACTATCGATTGGCATCGCTGGCCTGGCTGAGGAGCCTGGGACACGCAGCCTCAAGTCGTCTCCAGGCACAGGCAGTCGGCGCTTGTTTGTTTGTTTGTTTGTTTGTTTGCTTATGTTTTGAGACAAGGCCTCATTGTAGCCTAGGCTACCTTCTAACTCAAGCTGTAGTCAAGGATGACCTTGAACTCCTGCCTTTGAGGGCTGGGTTTACAGGCATCGATCACACTCAGTTTATGCTCGGGCGGCTTGGGTCGGAACGTGGGGTACTGAGGATACCAGCCATGCTCCCCTCCAGTCAAGCCACTGTCCCAGGCCCGTGCCTATCTTACTCATATCTGCCCATGATTCTCACTTTGCAAAGTAGAGGTGGCTGTTTTCACAGGGACAAGCAGTGGACTGTCTCTCTCAGTGTTAACAGAGACATAATCAAGTTATGCCGGTTGAAAGTAATCAAACACATCAAGGGCCCAGGAGAGGGCTGGGCCTACCCCAGGCCCCGAGGTGACCACACAGGCCAGCCGGGGACAGCACCACCCAGTTCTCACTCTCCTTGCACTGCGGAGGTACATAAGAGAAGTTTCCTGACATCTCTAAACCTGGTTTCACACTGCAGTCCTCGCACTGCGACAGCTGAGGGGAAAGTCAGATGAGAAGGTGGAGCAGAACCAAGCACTCAAAATCCAGCACCTTCCATATGGCTGCCAACGCCCGGGACAACTGTTAGCTCTATAAGGAATGCATCCAAGGATCCTTGTGTAGATGACAATCATGACCCACGCCCTTATTTAGTAGAACACAACTGTACCTGCCCACTTGCTCCACATCCAGGCCTGCCGTCCCGCTGAAAATGTAGCCAGCCTCCTGTGACTGTAACAGAGCTTGCTCTCAGGTCACAGAATCTGAACTCTCTGTCCCTTTTTTGCAGCAAGGTTTTCTGGCCCTACTGGAAATGGAAAGGCACACTGTTGTGCCCAGCCTCGTCAGGAAAGCGTGCCTCCACCCGCCCAACGCTGACAGACCCCTCCCTGGTGGAAGATGAATCCAAACACAGAGGTGATGGAGTGTATAGGAAGAACCACATGGGGCTGGAGGTGGGATTAACAGGCAGGGTGCCCGCCTACACAAGGCCTGGGGTTCGATAGCCAGCGCTGCATAAACCAGGCACAACGGCATAGGCCTGTCCCCTCCGCTCTCTCAGGAGATGGAGAAAGGAGGACCAGAAGCTAACGGGCATCCTCGGTTATGCAGAAAGTTTGAAAAGCGCACAAAGGACCAGTCCAAGGTAGCACTGGCGTTATTAAAGTGTTAAGGAGCAGGCTTCCTGAGTGCTTTGTTCCCCTGTCTAGGCATCATGTCTACAAGCCTTGTCATGCGTAAACACAGCGCTCTGAGAGGTGGCTAGCATCTCAACGGAGAGTGGAGTCTCTTCTTCCTGCCACAGTCCAGCTCTGCTCATGGGGCAGGCTCGTTTGACCCGCTGATCTTCAGTTTCCTCACCAGAAGTGCCCTTCCTGGAGGTCACCAACAGTAAACTCTAAGTAGGCTGGGAGCCACTATGGGTGGTTGTGGTTCCAATGAGAAAGCCCCCCCCCCCCATAGGTGCCTATGTTTGAATGCTCGGTCCCCATTGGTAGAACTGGTTGGGAAGGATTGGGAAGTGTAGCCTCGTTGGAGGAGCTGTGTCACTGTGAAAGGGCGAAGAGGTTTCAAAGGCCCAGGGCAGGCGCAATGTCTCTCTTTCTCTCTACCTTTCTCTCTATCTTTCTGTCTGAAGATCTAGACCAAAGCTCTCAGGTACTGCTGCAGCTCCAGGCCCGCCTGCTTCCTGCCGTGGCCAAGCCTCTAAAACTGAAAGCAAGTTCCCAGTTCAATGCTTTCTTTGGCCATGGTGTCTCTTCCCAGCAATAGGCCAGTAACTGAGACTACAATAGACACTGTTAGAATAGCCATCTTGATCAAGCTTGTTTTCAAAGGTCCTATAGGAGTCCTGCTGGGATCCTAAAACAGTGCGCTGAGGCCCTTGGCCATGGACAGTGCAGTGCTTCTGGGACAGGAAAAGTATTTCAAGGCCCTGGAGTATGAAAGAGTCACCATGTGTGTTGGAGAGGTGGGGACTGCCCTGCTAACGCTGTCCCGTTTCCCAGCCCATCCTGGGCTCTTGGTTTCAGCCACAAATGATTTCAGCTGCGACAGCTGAATGCTGGTCTCTGTGCCTCGATTGGCTGAAGGCGGGGTGAATACAGGTGACTTGACTACACTGTGAAGATGGCACTGTGACCTGGAAAGACACTCTCGGGCCTCCAGGAATGTGGAGAAAGTAGGAAGCCCTTTGCTACACCGTGTCCCCTGCCACCTCCTTCCGCTGGACTCTCAGACAGGACAGCACAGAGTGTGTCTTCAACACATCCTCTGCTCCAAATGCAGCGCTGTGGTTTAGGCACCTGGGTACCACAGGCAAGTTCTAGAGCCTCTAAATGCTGGTTTTCTGGGGCAGCATCCGGGAAAGCAGCCACAGGCCAGCCCTCTGTGCTTCCTGCAACCACCCAGGCAGATGTTGCTTCTTACAAGGGCCAGAAACACCTTGAACCCACCATTAAAGTGAAGATGGAGATATCCAATGCCTTAATACTACTGTTCTTCCCGGCTTCTGCTGGGAGCCTTCGAATCTCCAACCCTCAGAGACCCCAGGAGTCAGTTTCATTAGCAAAAGAGTCAACTTAATTCCAGCCCAGCAAGGCAGCACTGAACCGTGCGGAGCATCTCCAGGCGACCCCCAGTGCCTTTTTTTGTCGAGGAAAAGATTGGACCACCAGCAGTTATTGACAGACATGGCAGACAGACATTGATCAAGAGCGGGAGAGAGTTGCCTTCATTACCACAGGCCAGCTACGAGCAGTATCTATCTGGCACGGCAGATCAGCCTGTCTCAGGGTTGATGGTTGACGTTGGAGGCCTGCCTCTCTGTCACAGCCTGCCTGTGACCTTTAAAAGGAACGAGATGAAGATAAAACTCGGCAGCACCCTGACTGGTGTGTGCGCAACCCTAGGACTGCAAACCTTTAGTGATGAGAAGTGGTGACCGTCTGCCTCCTGGTAGCCTGTTTCCCCGGGGCCACTCTGCGGCTTGCTATCCTGCCCAGCCAGTGGCTTGGAGTGGGGACTCCAGGAAGGTACAAGGCTGGACTACCAGTCCACAGCCTCCTGCTCTGAACCTCTCCCATAATGTAAGCTGATCTAGTGGGAACTGGTACCCCTAAATTCCCTGTCCCCTGCAGTGAGGTCACCAAGACCTCTGAGTCCACCCTACTCTGTCACTTGGGGAACAGAGCTGTGTCCCCAATGTCATCAAACCCCACAGAGAGCACTCATCTATTGAGCTTTTGAGAGGATCTGGAAAGATCTCAGGCCTGTGGCTGCAGTGATGCTTGCGAGCCCCGGTTTCCTCCTGCAGCGTTTGGATGTTGGCTCTTACAAAGCTCCCATCCACTTCCCTAGGGCCTCACACACACAATCCTGGAGGCAGAAGCTGATCAAGGCAAGGTACCCTTGGACAGCCAGAATCCCAGAGCAGAAAAGGAGTCTAGGATTTGCATGAAACACAAATGTGTCACCGGGAACCTAGAACTGACCAGTCTCCCCTACCTGTGAATCTTGTCCTACCTGAGAAGGCATGGGGTTCCGCCACAGAGCCTATCACTTCAAATGGAGACATCTGCAGGGCCTGGACCTGGGGGCAGGCCATATGCTCCTGCTTTACATGTGCTCAGCTCTGCACAGCCGAATGACTAAGTAGATGAATGAATGGCCACTTGCTCAAAGACCCGTGGCAATCTTAATAGGATGCCCACCCCCATGGGGCTGACCAGCCTCTGGAATCTGCCCTTCTGTGACTCTTCAGCACTGGGATGCAAGCTCACTCCATGGAGTTGGGAAAGACTTACTGACTAAACCTCCTCCCAACCCTCCTCTCTCCCATCTTGGAGATGAAGTGACAGATCTGATCACTGAATGAGGAGACAGCCTCCGAAGGCACTCACAGACACTTCGGGCCCACACCTGGTGGCTCAGATTTCCTTCCAGTGGAGACAACGGTGACCGACCACCTAGTCACGCAAGTGGGGACCCTGGAGATGGGGCCTCAGGCTGCAGAGCTTTCAGACTGACTCTGGGCAGGTTTATTATCCTTGGCAGGAGATAATTAACAGTGTCCCTAAATCAACAGTGCTGGACGAAGCCTGGCCTCGGCTGATATCTGAGGAGATTATCGCTGTGTATGAATATTTCATAAGTCTCTCCTGCCAGCCCTCCATGCCCGCTCCGTGGTCATAAATGTCATCCTGCAACCCAAATCTAAACTCAGCCGTGTCTCAAGTGGGCGGGAGAGCTTCCTGATCACTCTGGGACTCACACGGAAGGAGGGAGGGAAAGAGGGGGAAGAGAGAAAGAGAGAGGGAGAGAGAGAGAGGAAGAGGGAGAGAGAGAGAGAGAGAGAGAGAGAGAGAGAGAGAGAGAGAGAGAGAGAGAGAGAGAGAGAGAGAGAGAGAGAGAGAGAGAATACATCCTCTCTAAAAAGCCACACCAAAGCAGCGTGGATTAAATGGGCCCCCTCCCCCATGTCAATGTCTACAAAGCTTCAGGATTTGAGCATGTGAGCCTACATGGAAATAAAGGTTTTTGGACAGTGCCCAGTACAGTGAGGTCACACTGAGGTCTGTGGAGTCTAGTTCACTGATGTCCTTTAAGGAGAGGCAGCACCCAGGAAGAGGAGGGAAAGCCACATGCAAAAGGAGTGCCACAAGGCAAGGGAGCCACCAAAGCTGGAGGAGACTGGAGTTGCTCTTCTCCAGAGGCTCAGCGGGAGCCTGGCTCCACCCACCCTTAACTTGGGACCTTAGGCATAAGGACTGGAAAAGAATGGCTTTCTTTGTTTTGAGCCACTTGGTTCTAGCTGCTTGTGGCTGAAGCCCAGGGGTTTTCTGTGCAAAAACAGAGTTTCTGGAAGCTGGAGAGGTTCATTGTCCTTCATGCTGTCTCTCCCCAGCCACCAGCACCTCCTCAGCCTCCTCTGTCTCAGGGTCTCATCTCTCAGTTTGCTTTTTGTTGCTGTAATAAATCACGATCAAAAGCAACTTGGCAGGAAACGGTTTATTTCATTTTACAGCTTACAGCTCACCATGAAGACAAGGCGGGGACCTGGAGGCAGGAGCTGACTCAGAGAGGCCATGGAGGACCGCTGCTTGCTGGCTTGCTCCCCATGGCTTGTTCAGTTTGCTTTCTTGTAGAACTCAGCACCACCTGCCTAGGGATGGCTCTGCCCACAGTGGGCTGGACCCTCTCACATCAACCATAAAAGGAGATACAGCCATGCCGCAGGTCATTTGATGGAGGCAGCTCCTCAAATGAGGTCCCCTTCCTCTCAGCACCTGAGTGGAGCAAGGAGCTGGAGAGCTGAGGTAATTTACACAAAAAAAGCCTCAATCTTCTGCAAGGCAAGGTCACACTGGGGTCACCCTGAGCCCAGTGAAGAGGGCACAGAACCCCACAGAGAGGCAGTTTTGGGTGCAGACAGAACTGTGAACTCGGGGTGGCTTGAGATCCCGCAGCAGCAACTCAGTTCACAGCCCAGGAGGCAGCACCAAAGTCGTTGCCCAGGTTACACCAGAGCCACTCGGGACTCAGACTCAGGCCTGACCCCAGCCAAGGCGTCCTGTCTCTGTGACCTTGGGATCCAGCCCTTCACACTAGAGGGTCCCTCACCTGTGATGGAGGGGACACCGGGTCTCACTCGTGGACAGTGGATGCTGAGGAGTGAGCCTCTGTGACACAGCTGAGATTTGAGGAGACCCGGAAGGACTGTTGAATGGTTTTGAAAAAATTAAGTTCTCTCTGGAGATTCTGTGTGTGTGTGTGTGTGTGTGTGTGTGTGTGTGTGTGTGTGTGTGTGTGTNTGTGTGTGTGTGTGTGTGTGTGTGTCTGTGTCTGTCATTAATAAAAGAATTTAAGAAGTGACTCAAAAGGAAACTTAAGGGCGATTTTATTAACTTTTAAAGGAAAAACCCTCAAAGTTAGCAAGGTGTAAATCTGGGCAGCCCAGAGGGGCGAGTCTGAAAGGAGAAAGAGAAAAAAGCCCTGTGCTTGAATTAAGCATGAAAGCCAGCCACGTGACAAGCAGGCCATTGCAAAATGGTGAAGCCCTAAGTGTTGGCATTTAGTCGAGGTTCCGCCCCACAGTTACCTGGCAATAGCCAGCTGTGCCTGACTCAGTATGAAAGGGGCTGCTTGCCCCCTCTGCTCTCCCTTGCCCACTTGCTCTGTCCTCTTGCCCCTCCCCCTCTCTCCATGCTCATGGCTGGCCTCTATTTGTCTACTTTCTCTGTCTGTCTCTGTCTCTCTGTCTCTGTCTCTGTGTCTCTCTCTGCCTTTTTCTCAACTCCCCTCCCCATGCACTGAATAAACTCTGTTCTATACTATACCATCCTGTGGCTGGTCCCTCAGGAGGAAGGGCTGCCTCAGCATGGGCCCTCGGAGGCACCCCTTCCCCCACACCTGACCGCACCTCCATCAAACATACTCCCTCTCCCCTTATCTTTTTATAAAACACAAACTAAGTGCTGGGAAAGCATGCTCAGAAAAGAGAAAGGATGAAGGAAGGAGGGTTAGACTTTTCTGAGGGATCCAGCAAGGCGGGGCAACTGTGTGGCTGCAGTTCCATAAGAGACTGCAGTAGGGGCCTGGAAATGGCAATTGCATCATCTCCTTAACGGAATTATTATTCCTCCCCTCTCTTTAGCACGGTTCAAGGATCCTACCTTGAATAAGGTCCCGTGACGAGGTGATCAATTCTTTCGTGTTTTGGGTAGTTAGTTCTCTGTCGGAGCCCTGATCAAAGCCATTGTAACACCAGAGTAGCAGAACACAGCTAACGGCTGTTCTTGATTTTGTTTCTGCCCGACCTGCTTTGGAGGTAACTCACCTGTCCCCCAGCTGATGTTTAAGGGACCAAATTTATCCCAATTCATGAAGGACAGGTGGATAAACGAAACAGTGGCCCTAAAGGACCTCTTTATCAGATGAAGTGTCCCCGACCCCCACCCCCAGGTCCCAGTGACCCCATCTACCTAGGACCTGCCCCCATGGATTCCTACAGCCTCCTTGCCCAAGGCTGGTCCCCTCTGATTGCCTGTGCTCAGAGTCAGTTGTGGACTACAGAAGTGGTCCAGTCGGGGAGATGATTGCCAAGCCCATGAACCCGAGTTCCAGCCAGAGCAGTCACCAGCCTCGAGTTCATTGCTTAGCAACCCTGGTGGTATCTGCACCATGAGAGCAGATTTGCAGATGGACATCTTTACAAGTGTACGCTTTGAATCCGACGTGTCTCCATAGGTACCCGTTTGGGACCCTTTGCTCCTGGCCTGGGACGTTATTGTGGAAGGTCTGGGACCTTTAGGGGGGAGGTTTTGGTGGGGGGATGGTCAGGAAGGACCGGTCTTTGACAGTTAGATCTAGCTCTGGACTCCCACCTCATTCTCTACTTCCTGGGCCAGCATAAGGCACACAACCTCCACCACAAATTAAGCTTTTTCTCCCAAACCTTCCCAGAAGACCAACACCCATGGAGAGCGTGAGGCAAAGCAAGCCTCCACTCCTAGAGAGTTGTTCTTGCCAGGTAGTGTGGTCACAGTGACGCAAAGGTAAACACTCCAGCAAGAATTGGCTTTAGTGGTGTCGTGCTGTCTGCATGTCAGGCAAGGCTTCCCTTCCTAGCCTGGAACAGGAGGATTACTGTCTTAGTTAGGGTTTCATTGCTGTGAATAGGTACCAGGACCAAGACAACTCTTATAAAGACGTTTAATTGGGGCTTACTGGTTCAGAGGTTCAGTCCATTATCATCAAAGTGGAAGCATGGCAGCATCCAGGCAGGCATGGTGCAGAGGAGCTGAAAGTTCTACATCTTCATCTGAAGGCTGCCAGGAGAAGACTGGCTCCCATGTAGTTAGGCAGAGGGTCTTAAAGCCTACAGCCACAGTGACACACTTCCTCCAACAAGACCACATCTCCAAATAGTGCCATTACCTGGGTGAAGCATATTCTAACTACCACAATTACCAATTGGGAAGATGAAGGAGTTTCTACTCACAAATGTAACACACTAATGTGTTTATGTAAATATTATGCAGATCCTACATGCTATAGTTTTATTTCTACAATTAAGTTGAAATTCTTACTATTTTTATTTTAATATAATTAAGTTGTTTTCCTTGCTTGAAAAATTAAGTGCAGAGCTGGAGAGATGACTCAGCGGTTAAGAGCACTGACTGTTCTTCCAGAGGTTCTGAGTTCAATTCCCAGCACCACATGGTGGCTCACAACCATCTCTAGTGGGATCTAATGCCCTCTTCTGGCATCCAGATGTACATGCGGATAGAGTACTCACAACAAAATAAATGCAGAAATTTGAAGGTGTACTATCATTCCTCATGAACTCATGAGTTGGAGAAGCTGTGGAACCTTCAGGAGGCTGATTCTTGCAGGAGGAAGTGAATCTCTTGGGTTGGCTTTGAAGGTTCAGAGCCCAGACCCACTTCCTGTTGGCTCTCTGCTTCCTACAGATGCAATGTGACCAGCCAGCTTCCCACGCTTGACACTATGCCATCCCCATTTTGACAGACTGATATTCACAAATCGTAAGGCAGAAGTCTTGGTTATTTTCTCCACTGCTGTGAAAGAACACCACAGACCGGGCAACTTATGAAAGGAAGTGATGGGCTAATGCTTTCAGAGGGCTCAAATTCACGATAGCAGAGAAAAACCAGTCAAGAGCTCAATCTGGATCCACAAGAGGCAGGAAAGAGAGGAAAAGGGCTGGGAATTATAAGTGAAACTCCAAAGCCCACCCCAGTGACACACCCCCTCATCCTTCCCAAACAGTTCCACCTAGTGGGAAACAAGTATTCAAACATATGCGCCTCAGGGTGTGTGGGGGATCCCATGCAACCATAGCATTCCATTTCTTGCCCCCCCATATGTTTGTAGTCACATCATAATGTAAAATGCATTCAGTTCAACTTCACAGACCCCCATAATCCTTCAGAGTCTCAACACTATTTAAGAGTCCGCAGTCTCTTCTGAGACTCCCAAAAGCGAATCATATACTTTTAACACTCAATGTCACAGAGCATGCATTACTATTCCAAAAGGGAGGGGAGGGGTATAGAGAGAAAAGGCTGGACCGACCCAAGACCAAAACTCAGCAGAACAAACTCCTAATCCTGTACCTCCCTGTCTAATGTCAAAGGGCTTCCTTAGATGGCTCTGCCCTCCAGCTTTGCTAACTGCACACTCGTCTTTCACACGCTGGCTCCCCACCCTGTGTGCAGCTTCCCCTGGCAAACATGCCACAGCTCTGACTGGCATCTCAATGTCTCGGGGCCACCAATGCAACCCAGGTTTTACTTTCACAGAGTCACACAGTGGCCTCTCTGTGCCTCCATGAAGGGAGTTCCCTGCCACAGGGGCCACAGCCTGTCCTCCTAAACCACAAAGGATAATCCCACAACTTCTTCATTCATGAAACCCTTGTGACTCTAGAGACCAGGCCATGCACAGGCAGGACCCTGCCCAGTCTGACCACAGTTTGGGATTGAGTCTGGGCCCTGGAATCTCATTTGTGGAAACCCTTCCTGTCTGGTTGTCTGGGAGCAGAAGGTTCCACAGTTTCCTTTTTACCAGTTAGAGGCTGAGCTGAGCTGGGGGGGTGGGTGGGCTTGCTCTGAGGGGGCCACTCCCATCTTTCTGTTTTGGGTCAGACTTTTTACTTTTCAAACTGTACATTTTCAATGTCTTTCACCCCACTTGCTCTTTTTTGTGTGGATCGGGACGATGGTGATCACTGACCATCCTGCAGCAGAGTCAGTATCGGGCTGAAACCTCTCACGTGTCAATTCAGACTCAGGCAGATTCTCGGGACAAGGATAAGGAGCAGCCACGTTCCTTGTCAAGCCATCACAGTAGGCTGCTAAACTGTAGTTATGCCATCTCATGACAGTATGCTTAAGAATACTTTAAGTGCTAAAACTATCTTGGGTAAAAACGGGTCTCTGGACCAGCCCTAAATTCCCTGTGACCCTGAGCTAAAGGTTAACTGTCTGGCCATTTAATTGCTGTCTCTCTGCTCTGTAAGCAAAGCTTGCTTGCTACAGATGTCCACAGCTGCCTTTCGGTACGCGTCCCAACGGCAGGGTTTGCCCTTAAAATCTGGGACCAACTGTAGAGGCTGCTTCCCGCTAATCTGCTTGGGACAGTCCCAGCAAGGGTTAATAAAGACTCCATTTGACTTATTTCAGGTCTCTCTCGGGAGTTTTTCTCTCCAGGTACTTCATAAAAATATCAAAGTCTCCAGCCCAGGCGCGAATATTGTTCCCCCCCCCCCCAGAAGCCTCTTGAGTGAGGCCTCCATAGACCACACAGTTCTCAGCACTACTGTCTTCTCAGCTTTGCTTACAACATTCACTGCTTACCTAGTGGACATTCCAAATCCGGGCACATTCCTCCACAAAGCAGCAAGGTCAGGCCTGCCATGGCCGTAGCCCACTCCCTGGCACCACCTTTTATATGAGTTACTTTTCTATTGCTGTGAAAAGACACTGCAACCAAAGCATATAGAAGAAATTGGCACTTACTTAGGGCTATGGTTTCAGAGGGTTAATAATTCATCGCGACAGGCAGTGTGGCAGCAAGTGGCAGGCATAGTAGGTGCTTCCAATGGGAGCTCACATCTTGATCTGCAAAGGGGAGTCAGAGAGACGGAGACAGGGACAGGGAAAGACACAGACACAGGGACAGGGACAGACACAGAGAGACTGAGGATGATGGGCAGTCTTTTAAAATCTCAAAGCCTGTTCCTAGTGGCACACCTCCTCCAAAAAGGCCACACCTCCTAATCCTTACCAAACAGATCTACCAACTGTAGACCAAGTATTCAAATGTATGCGCTGCAGGGAGCCCTTCTCATTCAAAGCAGCCCATCAGAGCAAGGCTTCCCCTTCAGTGGTTTCTTGTCTGGTATAGGTTAAGCAGCAATGACAACAACAAGAAAAGCCCAGCCCTTAAATTGGAAACGAGAGCATGACCAATCCTAGGCACGGCTGAGGAGTTATGAGGGAAAGAACAGCCAGAGGCATTTGGAAGGGTCCAGACTGAACCGGGTCTTGGTCATGATGGGGATGTGGAGAGTGGGAGGGTGGCAAGAAAGGAAGAGAAGAGAGAGGAAGGAAGGAGAGAACATGGGGCCCAAGAAAGCAAGAGCAGAGCCAAGAGGGAGAGAAGAACCAAGGGACCAAGGAAGAACCAGCCAGGGCCAAGAGAGGAGCCAAGAGACCAAGGGAACACGTGAGAACCAGGAGAGTATATGGCCAAGCTGGCTGGGTTATATGGGAATCAGAGGAGCTGAGGGGAGGGAAGGGGAGTTGAGACTCAGTG
>NC_034592.1:155747129-155771507 GCF_900095145.1 Mus pahari
TGTGTGTGTGTGTGTGTGTGTGTGTGTGTGTGTGTGTGTGTGTATGTGTGTGTCTGTGCTGTGTGTGTGTGTATGTGTGTGTGTCTGTGCTGTGTGTGTATGTGTGTGTGTGAGTGTGTGTGTGTGTGTGCTGTCTGTGTGTCTGTGCTATGTGTGTGTGTCTGTGCTATGTGTGTGTGTTTGTGCTCTGTGTGTGTGTGTCTGTGCTATGTGTGTGTGTCTGTGCTGTGTGTGTGTTTGTGTCTGTGCTGTGTGTGTGTGTGCTGTGTGTGTGTCTGTGCTCTGTGTCTGTGCTCTGTGTGTGTGTCTGTGCTGTGTGTGTGTGTCCGTGTGGGTCTGTGCTGTGTGTGTGTGTCTGTGTGTGTGTCTGTGCTCTGTGTGTGTGTCTGTGCTGTGTATGTGTGTGTGTGTCTGTGCTGTGTGTGTGTGTCTGTGTGTATGTCTGTGCTGTGTGTGTGTGTCTGTGCTGTGTGTATGTGTGTGTCTGTGTGTGTCTGTGCTGTGTGTGTGTGTATGTGTGTGTGTCTGTGCTGTGTGTCTGTGTGTGTCTGTGCTGTGTGTGTGTGTATGTGTGTGTCTGTGTGTGTCTGTGCTGTGTGTGTGTCTGTGCTGTGTGTGTGTGTGTCTGTGCTGTGTGTGTGTCTGTGCTGTGTGTATGTGTGTGTGTGTGTCTGTGTGTGCATGTGAAGGCCAGAAGAGAGCAACTGGCAGCTTCCTCTGTCATTCCCTACCTTATTCCCTCGAGACAAAGGCTCTCATTGAACTTGGAGCCAGCCATTTTTCTGGCTGGCCTGGCTGGCCTGCTGGCAAGTCTCAGTGACTCTCCCCATTGTCTCCTCCCCACACAATGCTGGGGTTACAGGCAAACCCAGCTTTTTACCCCAGTGTTGAGAAATCTGCGCCAGGGTCCTCCTGGTAGTCTGGCAAGCGCCGTTACCCACTGAGCCCTCTCCCGGGTCCCCCATAAGCATCTCAAGGATATGTGAACTAAAAGAACTTTCAAACTGACAAAGAAACTGCAGCTCACACACTAAGGCACTGAACTCATGACATAAGTAGTTTTGAGTCACCCACTCCTTCAAGGGAGACTTGCGGCTAAAAGAGGAAATTCATTTCCATCGAGACAGAGAGTTTTTATTCCTGTTGGGTAATCTAGATTCTGTGGAAAATGAAGCGAGAGGCTGAGGTCGCGCTTAATGCTGGCTTGCATCACGTGATGCATAAGGAAAATATTTGGGATTGGTTTCTGGAGTGGACTCCTGGAGCGCCATGGATACAGTGGTTAAAATCAACACAATTTACCGCACGGGCATGAGTCACCCTGAGTTTATAGATGCGCCCGCTCTGAACCGTGAAGCCATCTCTTCAGCCACCCACCCCATCCTCCCTCTTAAAGATGAAAGGGGAAAGGAAACAGCTTTCTCACACACAAGCAGTTCCTGGAACTGGAGTGACGTGGGTATGGTTATACATTTCTAAAATTGAAAACTTCGTCAAATACACCCCAGGCTCACACACAACGAAGTGCAAACAGCTAGACTCAAATATGCAGTTAAGGATGAAATACACACTCGTAAAACATCGTGCCAATAACTCTATTATGCAGAAACGACAGTATCTTGAACATAGACACAGATTAAAAATTAACTTCACCTTTTTAAGGTTTTCTTTTTCATCATGACAGGCTCTTCCTGCATAGCCAAGGCCACCCCCAAACTTGTAATCCTCCTGCCTCTGCTTCCCACGTGCTGAGATTCAGTGTGCATATGTGGTGACCAGCAAGGTTGAGGCTCTGCCTGCGGTTTGTCTTCACGCTTATTCCGCAGCAGAGAGTTGCTCCATCTTTAGTCTCTGGATATAAGCTCAAGTCCATTTTAATAAAAGTTGCAAGACCCAAGCAACAAGTCTAATTCTGGCCAAGTTTAATGTTGAAAACACATTCATTTCTGGTATCAAAACCCAGGGGGAACTAGACACAAGCCTTGAGCTTTCGTAGACCTTCACAGGTCGGGGCCAGCAGAATCTGCTTGTCCTTGAGGTGACACCAGAAAAAGAAACCACAGCCTTTGTGACCTCGTGTGGCCCAGTGTGGGTTTGTGTGAGAGCCAAGGCCTGTGGGGTAGGTGCAGAGATTTAGTTGGGGGGAGGGCCTCTCTTCTCAACAGTCTGATATAGCTTAAATGAAATTTAAGAAATGAAATTTATGAAGACTAGTTCAAACTCGTAAAGTGAGACTCAAATCATGGACATGTTAATGCAGATTGTTGGCAAATCAGGGTCACATACATTCATATATCCACCAGGCTGGCCTTGAGCTCAGAGATCCAGCTGCCTCTGTCTCCTGAAGTGCCCAACTCTTTATCTCAAGTACCCAATGGACTGTTTCTCCTAGTGAGTGTTTTGCTTTAATCTCTGACAGTGCGCCCTCTCGTCATCTGATCCATTACGTCGTCCCTTTTTGAGATCCACTATTTGACTTACTAGGTGCTCTGACTGGCGTGTTCTTTTTCATATGCAATACAGAACATTTGAAGACACAGATTTCCCTCTGAATGCGGCTTTGGCTGCTTCTAAAATGTTGCTGTTGCCATAAATTGATGCCCCAAGTAAGCTAAAATTTAATGTTTGCTATCTCCTTGATCTAAAACTTGTTGAGGAGAATTTGTTGTAAAACTGCCTACTGCAATTAGCCATCGATTAGAAAAAGGTTAATTAACTTGTGGTAAAATTCACACAAACACTGCAAGGTCATAAGTGAGAACCGGAATGATGTTCACTGTACTGAATGTCCCTGGCAGCTGGACTCAGCAGCCTGGGGGTGCAGCCTCTGGAGAACGGTGCTGGCTGAGATGTGGAGCAGAGCGCCCTCTGGAGGTGGCCTGGAGGGAGAGCATCTGTGAAGGACCACTCTGGTGTGTGCAGACCACAGACACAGACACCATAAGGGTGACGATCTGGACTCCTCCAGATCCTGAGGTATCTAAAGCGTCTGTGTTAGTTGCTTCCTGCATCTCAGTGGCCAAGCAGCAACAAGAAGTGTCTTTTTTTTTTTTTTTTTTTTTTTGATTTTGGTTTTTCGAGACAGGGTTTCTCTGTGTAGCCCTGGCTGTCCTGGAACTCACTCTGTAGACCAGATTGGCCTCGAACTCAGAAATCCACCTGCCTCTGCCTCCCAAGTGCTGGAATTAAAGGCGTGTACCACCACTGCCCGGCTCTGTCTCACGTCTTAGAGGAACTGGAAGCAGAGGCCATACAGGAAGTGTATCTGGCCTATGACCCTCAGTGCAAACCCCAAGTGGTTCACATTCTCCGGTGAGACTGTACCCCCTAAGGTTTCCACAGCTTCCTAGAGAGGCTTCAGCATTTGGGGACTGAGCATTCAGGCACACAAGCTGTGGGGGACATTTCCTAACCAACTCATATTGGCATCGTTAGCAGAGAATCTGCCCTGTGACTTTCTTTCTGAAGTTCGTGACCATTTCCTCCCTGGCTGGAGTAATCGCCACTGTGGGCTCCTCAGAGGGTCGTTCCTTCCTCCTCTCCATCCCAAGAGTGACTCAGAAAGGTCAGATGGATTCAAACACGCGGCACTCCCAGGGAAGCTGCTACCCACCAGCTCTGGGGAGACAGGGGTGGAGATGTGGCTCATGAGCAGCTGTGGCCGGTTTTGATGGCTTCCTTTCTCAATCCACGTTTAAGCCCAACTGTTGTTCTTTCTGCCAACCCCGCTGATTCAAGGTGAGTAGGTGGCATCATGGGTCCAATCTGGCCTCAGGAGAAAGATGTCTATTCCCAGGGAAGGCAACTAGAGGCTTCTACTCAGTTGCCCTGGCTCACAATGGTTGGTATGAAGATGAGGAGGCACACTGGAGATAAAGGACTCACTGGGTGCTTTGAAGCAGGTCACTTTATACCTGATCCCCTGGGGGGGATGGCATCCATTTATAGGTATGAATGTGTGTCTGTATGTGGGTATGTACACAAGAGTGTAGTGCCCAAAGAAGCCAGAAGAGGGCATTAGACTCCCCTGGAACTGGACTGACGGGCAGTTGTGAGCCTCCATGTGGGTGCTAGGAACTGAATTCTGATCGTCTGTAAGAGCAGCCAGTGCTCTCACCACTGAGCCAGCTCGCCAGCTCCATTTAAAATTGTGTGGTTTCCCTTCCTTTAATCCTGGTTTCAGCCCCTCCAACGGAGGCTTTCTGCTTGTTGTAGCCAAACATCCCACTCTCAAACCAAGTGTGAAGCTCTGAGCAGAAGCCGTCCTACGGACCGAGGGACGGGGCATCTCCTTTGAAGTGTTTGCATTCATCCTTATTAAGTGACATTTATTACACCACCTGCTTATTCGATCTATGAAGTCTGAGAGGAACATCCAAGGCTGGCGCTATCACTGTGGCTTCGAAGAAGTGTCGCATTAGAGCCCTTCTCCTGCAAGAAATAGAGGGCCAAGTTCACAACCACCATGTCTTCTTGACAGGTTGTGGGTTTGACAAAGGTTGAATGCACATTTCGATGGTGGTTTATATTCATCCCGCATCCTGCTCACTGAGAGAAGCACATCTGCCTGTGGCCTTCCTCACCACCCTGCTCACCCTCTGTCACCTCTTACTTTGGGGTGTGTCCCTGATGGAGAGTTAGCTGAGAGTCAGAGCAGAGGACTCTGCCTTCCATCCGATGCACCTCGCTACCTCACCTGAGCTCCACTTCACCCTCTTTTGTTGTTGATGGTGTTTGGGGTTTCCTTCCCTATTTCCCCCTGGATTTGGATTTGACCACTGCGTCCCTTGAACAGTTCCGCCAACATCTCTAAGCCCGGATGAGTCTGTTATGGTCAGAACTACTCGGTGACCGATGTCTAGCCTGCTGCTCCTGCCTAGGCTAGCCCTCTGGCTGCTTCCTACAGAATAAACAGTGCTCAGCTGTGCCTCCTCATCCCTTGCCAGTCTCCTCTATGAAACTGATGGGCTTATGGCTGCAGATACCCCCCAACCCCCACCCCATCATTACCTCTTTCCACACAGTCACACAAGGGCGGGGACCTGTCTTTCTCTCACAGCCTGATGTGGCGGCCGCAGGACTGGGGCTCGTGCCCTTCATCAATGAGTATTCAGCATCTGGCCCTTCACCTCCCAGGTTGTAAGAGATCTGTAGGTTCAACCCTAAGACTGCAGTGTTTTTTATTGGTTTGTACAGTTTGCCCATAGAATAAGCTGAAGTAGTACGTCCTTATGTGAACTTAAAATAACTGGTTACGTCATCTCTAGGTTGGTGCAGCTGAGGCTGGAGAGATGGCCTGGAGCACTTACTGCTCCTTCAGAGGACTTGAGTTTGCTTCCCAGCTCCAAAAGATCTGGCGCCCTCCTGTGGCCTCCATAGACACTGCACTCATGTGCATGAATCCACCCTCAAAACACAGACAAATATAGATAATTAAAACACCAATTTTCAGGGTTAGATTGAACTTAGATTTGCCTCAAACTAAAGTCTCCTTCTCTATTAGTTTTCTCACTACTGTGACATATAAATGGTTGAAGTCACCTGAAGGAGAGGGCTATTTGAGGGTACACAGTCCATGATGGTGGAGAAGTTGGGGTGTCAGGAGCTAGCATCAACTGATCAGGTTGCTTCTGCACTCTAGAAACAGGGAGAGAGGAATACTGGGGCTCAGCTGGATTTCTCCTTTTTATTTCGTTGGTACCTCACCCCATGATGCCACCCACATTTAGGGTAAATCTTCTCTCTTTACCTTCTGGAAGCTTCCTCATAGACACAGCAAAGCATATGTCCACGGTGATGTTATGTCCCATAAAGCTGACAATCAAGATGACCACCAAACTCAACTAATCCCCCCCCCCCACACACACACCAGCAGCAGCAGCAGCAGCAGCAGCAGCAGGAGCAGGAGCAGCAGCAGCAGCAGCAGCAGCAGCAGCAGCAGCAGTGTGATTGCTCTCTTTATATCAGCTCAGGAAGTGACTGCTTAGATGGAGTGAGACTCCTCACATAGTCGTGACAAACACCACCACGGTCAAGGTCTCCATCAGATGTTCCTAGCTCCCATTAGCCTGAATGCATTGAGTCTACTTTAAAGATGTTCCCTTCACTCCCAACCAAACTGTCTCCCTTTAGGGCCATTTCATGTCCTCCTTGGCCCCTGCACCTCGGGCTGTGCCTGCCACACACTAGGTGACCTCAATCGCTGGGTGTGCACTCCTGAATTTGGCCTTGATGAATCCAGACCAAGGGCCACCTTCTCCATGTGAATTCCTGCTTTGAATCCGCACAGAGCCTCTTCCCAGCTATGAGAACTCTGGAGGGGGGGGGGACCATGGGAGCCCCTGAAGAAAATGCAGGCCAGGGCAGAACCTCCTAAGTGCTGCCCCCTTGTGGTCAGGGTGAATTGCTCCAGCCAGATAACCCATTGCAAAGCTGAGTCCTTAATTCCTGGTTTGGTTTCCAGCTGTCCATCCAGGTCCCCCTCCCAAAAGTCACTACACTTTGTGACACCCTTCAAATGCCCTCGCTGCTTTGCACATCATCAGGAGAATTGCCCGAGACGGCACAGCTCAGTTGCAAGTCAGCACATGCAATCTTTGGGCAACCTCAGGTTTGGGGCAGGTTTGAGACTGGCTTGTTTTCAGGGGAACTGATCCAGTTTGTTTTCTATTGCTGTGTTCAAACACCATGGGGCTGCTCTCTCCTACAGCCTACATTCCACTGTGAAGGGAAGCCCCATCAGGCTGAAGCAGAAGGTGTGGAGAAAGACGTCATGTCTTTGTTGGCTTGTTCATCGTGGCTTGTTCAAGCTTTTTTTTAAATACAACTCAGGACCACCTGCCCGCAGGTGTCACTGCCCACTGTGGGCTGGACCCCCCCCCCATAAATCATAACTGATATCACACAATGGAGAAAATGCCCCCCACAGACTTGCCCACAGACCAATCTGACGGAGGAATTTTCTCAACTGAGGGCCCTCTTCTCAGACGATCCTGCCTTGTGTCAAGTTGACAAACCACGATCCCACACAGATCCAGCAGTGAGGTAAGACCTGGCCTCTCTACTACGGCTCACATGTTTGTGGAAAGCGGACCTAGAGCTACAAATCCCAGAAGGCGCCGGGCTTGTCACCATGGTGTAAGAGCAGACATTGCATGTGGCAAGCCATGGCATCCCAAGCAGCCATTCTGTACCCATTTCAGATCACAGGAGATTGAATCTCTCGGCCAGCTTCTCTGAGAAGAAAAGCTAGATCCAGGGTTCATGGCCTAGGCTTGAGATGCAAACTGATCCTTGTTCTGTTGGTTGCATGCACCTAACTTCATCAAGTGCATGCTAGTCATAAGAGTGTGTTTTTCCTCATGTGGGCAACAAAGACAGTGGGAACAGCTCGCTGATAGTGTGTGCATCATACCCAGTGAGTATCAGACAGAGAAAAGACATTAAACCAGGAGGCGTCCAAAGCGCACAGCATGTGGAGCTGACTTCCTGAGACTGCCGCATGTATGCAGTAATGGTTTCTCTTGAACACTATCACTCCCTACTGTGGAGAGTCGGTGCTGGGGACAACACCTGGTCAGTTTCCTGCCCGGTGCCCAGCTCTTTCCTCCCTGAGAACAGTCCTCAGGCAGCATTCGGGCAGCAAAGGCCCAAATGTTCCTCATGATACACTGAAGCCTGTCTGCACTTCTGAATCACACTTTCCTGGCCTCTTTTTGCAGCATAAAACAGCCATATAATTCTCAGGTGAAGCTTGACAGTAGCTTTTCTGGGAAAAAAAGTTTTTCCCCTTTATAAGTAAATCATGCGGCGAGCACATTCTTTCTCTCACTCTTCATGCCCTGAACTCGGATGTCTGGAGCTGAGGTCATTATCGTGAAATCATGAGGCAACACTCGTAAGGAAGAAAAGTCAATATGATATAGATGATGAAGCAGAGTGAGAGCCACCTGGAGCCCAGGGACGTGATTGACATCTGGGCCCAGTGTGCCCACCCACTCAAGACCTGACTGTGTGAAGAACCCAGTGTGGACAGAATTTCAGTAAGCTACAGCTGAATGGCTCCTTGAGGCTCTGCTCCATGTGGTCAGTAAGAAGCTGGTCTCAGCCTGGGGACATTGCCAGAATGGTTCATCCTTCCCAGGACAGAGAAGTCAGATTAGAAGGCAAACACTTGATCTGCCCAGACGGACCAGTGGACTCCAAGCACAGGGCCAAGAAGGCTGATTATCCTGGCTGTGTGTCTGTCTCTCCAGGCCCTGCATTGCACCAGCCTGAAGGAAGATTCTGGGGCGATCAAATAAGATGCTCTGAGCCTGACGTCCCTACACCCCTGCCTAGGTCCAGGATTAGAAACACAGTCAACCCTGGAACCCAGAAGCAATCCCTGGGAAGCTATGGCCTCCCAGACTCCCACCACGGCAGTACAGGGCTCACCGCCCTCTGCCCAAGGCTCCTGAATGTTGTTATTAAGAATTTGTGGTCATTAGCCAAACATGTGGGCTGCAAAATTCCCAGAACGGGTGTAGTGGGGTGAGAGAGGACGCGACGAAATACTTGTACTGCTGTCATGATAAACAGAACTGAGCACCCCCAAAGAACAGCAGAGGGGCACCGCATGCTCTGCATATAGTACACCATCGGGGCAGCCCCAAGCTGCACACCAGAGTGTCTGCATGACAACCAGGATGCCCTCCACAGAAAGCCCACCAAGATCACTCTGCTCTCCAAGTCCCATATAGCATCCTTGGCTGGAAGGAAAGAGTTCCTGATGCCCTCATCCTGGTTGTGAGTACCAGCATCCACCCTGCAAGTGACGGGGAGCCACATATGACCTCATCCAGACATCAAGTGGCTCACCAGGCTTTCCCACTGTGCCCCAAACACCCGATGAACACAGATGCAAAAATTCTCAATAAAATTCAAGCACAATTAAATAAAATATGCTAACACATGAAAAATGAATAATACACTAATAAATGATGAGTTCATTCATTAACAGCTCAAAAAATTAAATTAAAAATTTTAGAATCAAATGGAAATACAATCTACCCAGAACTTGAGAGCATGCAAAATGTCATATATATATACATGAAGAAACTAGAAAGAAAGAAAATCCTTCAACATGATAAAAGCTATTTAAGACAAGCATGTACTTAACATGGGAAGCACGCAGGTTTCTAAAGTCAGTAACAAACACAGGTTTCCACTCTCTTGTGCTTAAAGACTTAGTCAAAGCAATAAGGCAAGATAAAGAAATAAAAGGAACACTAATAGAAATAAAACAAAACAAAACAAAAGTAAAATCATCCAGACCCACAGATGTCACAACCTTGTACCTAACAGACCCCAAAGACTCCGCCAGAAACCACTCAGCTCTCATGCATTCTTTCAGCAAAGTAGCAGGGTACAAATATCAAGATACAAAAAGCCAGTAACTTCTCTGTGTACCAATAACAAACTGACTAAGAATGAAACAAGATTTTAAAAATATCACTCACAGGAGTCTAATAGAAATAAAACACCTAATGAAATTGCTCTGCAACAAAAACTTTCTGTCACTGAAGAGACAAATCGAAGAACATGCTACAGAGTGGAAAGATATCACGTGTTCACGCAACCCTCACAAAAATGCCAGTGCTGTTCTTGACAGAAACAGAAAACAAAAATCCTAAAATTCCCATGGAAGCACAAAACATCCAAACAGTGAAAAGGATCCTAAATGGAAAGGGCAAGGCAGTGGGTAACTCAGTGCCTGACTTCAAATTATACTACAGAGCCATAGTAACAAAAACTACAGCCCAACAAAGCATAGGCACAGTAAGTGGACTAGAGAACCCAGGAAGGAAGCCATTCAGATGCAGTCTCCTGGTTTTCAATGGAGCTGTCAAAATATGCACTGGAGAGAAAGCAGCCTGTTCAAAATGCTGGGAACCTGGTGTGTCTGCAAAGGGGAGACCTGGAACCCTAAAACATGGGGAAAGCACCTCAAAATGTAGGGAAGGCAAGGGCTGTCCTTAAAAGACTCCAACAGCAAACATCAGCTAACGAAGTTTAATTTAATTGCATCAAATTAAAAGATTTTGTACAGTAAAGGAAATAATTACCAGAGTGAAGAGTCATCTAGCGGGTAGCACAAAGTTTTTGCCAGCTACATATCTGACAGATAATTAGCATCCAGAATATGCAAGAAACTCAAAGCATTAAACATCTCCCCAAAATAACTTAGATCGTCTAATAAACAAATGAGCTAATTAATTGAACATAATATTTCTCAAAGAAAAAAGGAGGAGGAGGAGGAGGAGGAAGAGAAGGAGAAGGAAGAGCAAGTTGAGGAGGAGAGGCAGTGCAGAGCCAGTTGTGGTGGCACACACTTTTAATCCCAGCTCTTAGTAGGCAGAGTTTAGTGGATCATTGTGTGAGTTCAAGGCCAGCTTGATCTATACATTAAGTTCTGGGACAGCCAGATCTATGTAGAGAGATTCTGTCTCAAAAACGAACAAAGAAATGTACGTTGTCAATAAGCATATGAAAAGTATATCTAAGCCATCAAGGAAAGGGAAATTGAAGCTATACTGAGATTCCATCCCGCTCTAGTGAGAATGGTCACCACCAAGAAAACTAACAGGAAATGACCATGAGGATGTAGACAGCAAAGAGCCTGCATGGATTAGCTTTAACTGTTAACTCAACAAACTCTAGAATCCCGTAGGACAGAGTCTCAGATGAGTAGCTCTAGATCAGGCTGGACTGTGGATGTGTCTGGGTCGATTGTCCTGATTGTTAATGTGGGAAGACCCAGCCTACTGTGGGCGTCACTATTCTCTATGAACTGTATGAGTGGAAAAAACTTGCTAAGACAAAGCAAGCAAGCAAGAAAGGATCCATTGTTTCTCTATGTTCTGAACTGTGGATGTGAGGGAACTAGCTTGAGTTCCTACCTTGACTTTACCTCAGCGATGAACAGAAATCTGGAATAGTGAGTCAATAAACTTTTCTCCCTGAAGCTTTTTTTGGTACTGGTATTTATCAGAAGACAACAACAAAAACCAAAAAAGTAAAACAAGCAAACACTAGAACAAAGTCCTTCCATACTGTTGGCAGGAATATAAGCTAGTGCAGCTAATGTGAAACCAGCTTACAACTTCATCAAAAACGAAATACGCCAATTGATGGTGTCCCTCCTTTAATCCCAGGATTCAAGAGGCAGAGACAGGTGGATCTCTGTGAGTCTGAGGCCAGCTCAGTCTACAGAGTGAGTTCCAGAACAGTCAGGGCCATACAAAGAGATCTTGTCTCAAAAAAAACAAAACAAAACAAAACAAAACAAACAAACAAGAGCTAAATAACATATAATCCAGCTGTACTATTTGATCATATACCTAAAGGTCTTCCAGTCAACAGTCCACGGAGGATGCCCACACAGCCATCTTTCCTGTGGTCCTTGTCATTTTAATCAAGGTACAGAGAGAAGTGGCCTAGATGCCCACCAACAAGAGAGTAGATAAAAGAGATACAACGAGTCCATGAGGATTATAATTCAGCTATCATGAAAAATGAAATTATGCAGGACATTGAACAAAACTGAAGGCTGTTGAGTTGTGTGAAATGAGAAGATAGACTCAGAAACACCAAAGACAGCAAGTGCGAAATCTAGATGGAAAATACAGTAGAGCAGAGGGGCAACCATGTGGGGAGGAAGGGGAGTAGCAGAAAGTAGCAGGGAGCAACAGGAAGTAGCAGGGAGCAACAGGAAGTAGTGGGGAGCAGCAGGAAGTAGCAGGGAGCAACAGGAAGTAACAGGGGGCAACAGGAAATAGCTGGAGCAACAGGAAGTAGCGAGTACCAAGACAAGGTGATCCAAGGTCCATGTGAATAAAGCAGGCGACGTGCATGTGTGAGAATTGTGGGACCTGTTTCCTCTCACTATGCCAGTTTCCAAAGCTGGTTTGGCACAGACTGTAAACAGTCAGGCGCATCAGGTGTAGTAGATTTCAGTCTTCAGAGCTGTGAGGGAAAAGCAGCTGGGGATTCAGATGTGGGGAACGAGGTGGCTGAAACTGTTCCAGCATTAACCAAAAGAAAGCCAGGCTCTAAGGCTTCCATGGCCTGGACCAGCCTCGGGCTCCACATTCATCACCAAGACCATTGGGGTGAGCTAGGAATGAAACCCTCCCAGGACACATCAGAGAGAGTCTTCTGCCACCCTGAACACAGGAACCCCAAAGACAATCCAGGATGCTTTAGGTAGGCAAACCAGACAGGTATGGACTGTAGGTGATGGCCAGCAGTGCTGCCTTCTCCAGGAGGGCAGTATACCAGTCTCTAGAAGGCCTCCAAATGCACTAAACTGGGATGGGAGATGGGAGATGGGGATGGGAGATGGGAGATGGGAGATGGGAGATGGGAGATGGGAGATGGGAGATGGGAGATGGGAGATGGGAGATGGGAGATGGGAGATGGGAGATGGGGATGGGAGATGGGGATGGGAGATGGGGATGGGAGATGGGAGATGGGGATGGGGGATGGGGGTGGGAGATGGAGATGAGGGAATGAGGAAGATGGCTGTGTCAGTAAAGTGGTCAGCAATCATAAGCACCTGACTTCAGTTCCCAGAAGGCACCTAAACAAGCCAAGTGTTGAGGGATTGGGTAGTTTGATTAGGTTTGACCACCCATAGACTCACTTGACTGAATGCTTGGCCCAGGGAGTGGCACTATTAGGAGGTATGGCCTTGTTGGAAGAAGTGTAGTGTGGAGGTAGGGATTTGAAGCTTTAAATGCTCAAGCTCCGCCCAGTTTAAAGCACAGTCTTCTCCTGGCCGCAGGACTCTCAGCTCCTTCTCCAGCACCATGCCTGCCTGGATGCCGCCATGTTCCTGCCATGATGATACTGGACTGAACCTCTGAGCCTGTAAACCAGCCCTAATTAAATGTTGTCCTTTATAAGAGTTGCATTGGTCATGGTGTCTGTTCATAGTAGTAAAACCCTAACTAAGACATTAGGGTTTCATTGCTGTGAGCAGACACCATAACCAGGGCAACTCTCATAAGGACAACATTTAATTGGGACTGGCTTACAGGTTCAGAGGTTTATTCCATTATCATCAAGGTGGGAACATGGCAGCATCTAGGCAGGCATGGTGCAGGAGGAGCTGAGAGTTCTACATCTTTATCTGAAGTCTGATAGCAGAATACTGGCTTCCAGGAAGCTAGGAAGAGGGTCTTAAAGCCCACACTCTCAGTGACACACCTACTCCAACACAGCCATACCTGCTCCAACAGGGCCAAACCTTCTAATAGTGCCTCTCGTTAGCCTAGCATATACTAACCATCACACCTAACTAAGGCAGGTATATTCTTGAAATTCCAGTGTTAGGGAGGCAGACAAGAGGATCCCTGCTTGCTAGCTAGCCCAAACTACTGGATAAGCTCCAGGTTCATTAGGAGACCCCATCTCAAAGGAGATATATGACATCCAAGATGGAACTTGTACCACCTGTTTAAAGGGACAAAGACAAGAGTGACTTAGTAATGTCACCTCAGTGTCCGCTGGCCAGCACAGCCCTTCTAGACACAACAGCCTAGCTCCCAAGCTTTACCCAATGGACAGCATTGTGTGCATGTCTGACATTTGCTTAACTGCTCATTATAGACAGGCATCTAGACTGATTCCCTACCTAGGTTCTTGTGAATCATGTCACAACCATGGCAGGCATGCAGAGATCTCTGTGGCCCACTGGCTATTGTCTCCTGTGTGAAATGGTATCAGTGTCTTGGATAGTCATTTATACTGATTTCCTTCCTGCTTTGGCCACTCGAACTCAGGTGGCTCTGTCCTCGTTCCCTCCTACCCTGAGAAAACGCAAGGAAAGAACCCCTTTATCCTGCTCCACAAAGCCAGCTTATACAGCATGGGGGGTGCTCCCCTGACCACATGGCAGGTGCTCCCCATAAGACATGGGGGGTGCTTCCCCATATCACAGAGGGGTATACCATCCCAGGTCACATGGAGGGGTACTTCTGAGCATGGTGCAGAGGAACATGGTCCTAAGAAGCACAGTGCTCCCAAGAAGTGCAGTGCTCACCCAGTTATGAGTAGGACCCACTAGGAAGAAGACAGGACAGGTTCTCACCCAGGCAGGTGGCAGAGGACACCCCAGCCTGCCGCCAGGTGCTGGCTGTGGAGCGTTCCGTCTCACTCTCTGAATCACTTAATTGATGAATTTTCATCAAGCAGCATTCAGATGAAAGGGGTTTGTTGGAATGAATCAAATGTTCACGGGAGACGGTATGTACCCAGTGCCACTTGGAACAGGACCTGCCAGTCAGGCAGGAAATAGCAGGGGGCAGGTGTTGATCTGTGTTCCCATGGGACCTCACACAGACCTCCCTCAGAGCAGCTGTCACCCTGTGTGGCCTCCAGTGAGTGACAAGTTTGTCTCCACCAACATGTGACCTCAAGAAGCAGGACCATGTCTCCCTGCTCCGGAGTCCCACTGACGTCCAGTGCAGAACCTGGGGCCAGAAGGTGCTGGAGACATGGGAGGGAAGGAGGGAGGAAGGGAAGAAGGAGGGAAGGAGAGGAAGAGAGGAAGAGAAGAGGAGACCAGGAGAGAGAAGGCAGTGAAGAGAAGGTGGAGGGCTGGAAGGGAAAGAGCAGGCTCTGTCTGCCAACAGAGCTGGCCGTGCACACAATTCCAGGGCTCACGTGCAGCCCTCCCATGGCTGTACTTTTGTCTCACCTTTCTGAAGACAAAATTGGCCCTTCCTGTGGAACAGGTCTCTGGGCAGCAGGGCACTGGAGTGGCTAAGACCTCTGACCTCCAGGCCTAGCTCCATGTGACCCCACTCATGGTCTTTGTAAAGCGCGGTGATGTTATTTATTTATTATAGCCCTGTCTCTCCTGGTCACTTTGTAGACCAGGCTGGCCTCGAACTCAGAAATTCGCCTGCCTCTGCCTCCAGATCTGGATACCTGGAGGCACTGTGAGTAGGGGACCTCCCCCCCTGCCAACCCCAGGGTCATCAAAGACCCGGTACCCAAACCTGGTGATACCAGAGAAGCGACAGTGCCATCTCCTCCCTTTTGGGACTTGCCTTTTGTTTTTTTTGTTTTATTTTTGTTTTTTTTGTTTTGTTTTTGTTTTTGTTTTGTCTCGGAGAGAATTTTTATGGAGGCCAACTGAGGACAAGGTCCAGGTCAGCCTCAGAAGGCTCCTTGATTCCTTTTTGAGGTAGTTTGCCACTCCATACCCCAGAGCCCAGCTCTGAAGAGACAGCTTCTGGGTGTTGTCACTGTCAACTGCTGTTTCCAAAGCAACTCCTCTTCGTCCCTTATGTAGCTCCTCCATCACATCACTTCATGTACTGCTCAGCAAGATACCTGACAGGAAGCAACTCAATGGAGAAAGAGTTCATTCTGGGTCAGTCTGAGGACACAGCACATCATGGAGGGAAAACATGGTGCAGGAGCAATTAGATTGCCCTGCTGGAACCTGCTGGAGCCTGCTGGAGTCTGCTGGAACCTGCTGGAGCCTGCTGGAGCCTGCTGGAGTCTGCTGGAACCTGCTGGAGCCTGCTGGAGCCTGATTCTTTATCCTGCTACTTAGCATGTGACTCTGAACTTCAGGTATCCAATCTGCTAAGTGGACATCATATTATTAATGCCTTCTGGGGCTATGGAGAGAAGTGAGAAAAGATTACTGCTAAGTGTTGGGTACAGTGTCTGTCACCTAAATATGTAGCATTGCTATTAACCCTCTGTGGCTGTCTTGTAAGGTGCTTTCAAAGCTTAACCCTCATTGGTGGGATATGCATGTGTGCATCTGCTGCATTCTTTTGAGACATGCACACTAACCCGTGTAGAGGCTGAAGTTTCTGTCACATGTCTTCCTTGATTTCTCTCTACCTTATTTTTTCTTTTCTTTTTTTTTATTATTTTCTTTATTTACATTTCAAATGCTATCCCAAAAGTTCCCTATACCTCCCCCCCGCCCCTGCTCCCCTACCCACCCACTCCCACTACTTGGCCCAGGCCTTCCCTTGTGCTGGGTCATATAAAGTTTGCAAGACCAAGGGGCCTCTCTTCCCAGTGATGGCCGATTAGGCCATCTTCTGCTATATATGCAGCTAGAGACACAAGCTCAGGGGGTACTGGTTAGTTTATATTGTTGTTCCACCTACAGGGTTGCAGCCCCCTTCAGCTCCTTGGGTACTTTCTCTAGCTCCTCCATTGGGGACCCTGTATTCCATCCAATAGCTGGCTGCGAGCATCCACTTCAGTGTTTGCCAGGCACTGGCATAGCCTCACAAGAGGCCGCCATATCGGGGTCCCTTCAGCAGAATCTTGCTGGCATGAGCATTAGTATCTAGGTTTGGTGGCTGATGATGAGATGGATTCCTGAATGGGGTAGTCTCTGGATAGTCCATCCTTTAATCTTAGCTCTAAATTTTGTCTCTGTACCTGTATCCTTTCATGAGTATTTTGTTCCTTATTCTAAGGAGGAATGAAGTATCCACACAATGGTCATCCTTCTTGGTTTTTTTCTACCTTATTTTTTGAGACAGTCTCTCACTAAACCTAAAGCTTGCCTTTACCAGAGAGGCCCAGGCACCCTCTTGTCTCTGCCTGACCAGAGCTGGGATTAAAGACATGTGCTGTCCTACCCTGCTCTTCATGAGTACCTGGAATCTGGATTCGGATCCTCCCGCTCATACAGCAAGCATGTTGCCAACTGAGTCATCCCCCTGCCCGTGAGATGCACCTTCATAAGCAGTTCTTGGCTGTACCTGGCACGGATGCCTACAGGACTTAGAGCAACATTTGATAAGGGGTGGCGGCAGCAGGCAACATTCCCCAACTTGCTTTTATGCCACTTCAGCTGATAGAGTGTTTTCATTTTCAATGATTAAGGAAAACTCAAAAGAAGAATGCTGTTCTGTAGTATTTAAAAGTGAAAGCCAGGTGTCCCTAAACACAAAGGCATCATCATGATGTCCCTTCCTTACTCTCTGTGCTTCTGTGACACAGTATAGAGGTGAGCTGTGACAAGCCCAGTGTGGCCTGGCATCTTCACCATTAATCTTTTACAGAAAGCCTCTTGGTTCCCACTCAAGGGAGTACAACTAATGTTTGCTCTTGAAGTCTTTTTTCCCCTTTTCCATTTCCATATGTGCATGTGCATACATATGCATGTTTTGCAGATATGTGGAAACATGTATGTGGGTGCACATGCACATGTGTACACATATGGAGGCCTGACCTTGGGACTCATTCTCAATAGCTCCTCTATATTATTCACTGGGGCAGGGTCTCTCAATCAAACCCAGAGCTCACTGATGTAGCTAGTCCCATCAGCAGCTTGCTCTGAGGATCCCTTCCCTGTCTTACCTCCCAGAGTAGGAATTACAGAGGAGCCACTGTGCCCACTCAGCGTTCAGGTCATTCTCCAGGGATCCAAACTCCAGCCCTCACATTGTGACGCAGGGGCTAAGCTGCGGAGGCACATCTCCAGCTCCCATCTCTGCAAGTTTTCTCCTAACCCAGTCAGTATTGAAAAGCTACAAGACATGGCTTCACCAGAGGGAGATGAGGAACAGCCAGGACAGCCTGTCTGTTCATTCACTTTGTCCCAACCAAAGGCACCCAGAGGGACTTAGCTGTATGGGGACAGCTCAGCTACTAGAGCCAAAGAAAGCTGTGCTTTGTCATCTGCAAGAAGGGTGACTTCAGGCTAGTGACCCAACCCCACTAAGCCTTGACAGTCTCACTGCCAGGCTGGCGATGTAGGCAAGCTGGGAGCAGGCACAAGCGCTTGCCTTTGGTCTCTAAAGCAGCACAATCCAGGTGGGGGCACAGCTCTGTAACCCAGGAGGTAGAAGGTAGAGGCAGGAGGTAAGGAGTTCTAGGTCACCCTCAGTGACTTAGTAAGTTCATGGTCAGTCTGGGCGACATGCGCCCCACACCCCCACACAAGCTTCCTCCTGTCAATGGGCAAGGTATCAGTCCCTTTGGGACGTGACTGTAATACAGGTCACACCTGTAAAAGAGCAGCCTCCCCACCCCCCACTGGGGGATGACAGCTACTGGTTTCCACAGCTTGCCTGGTGATCTGTTAAATGAGGGGCAAATCAAAAACTCAAACGCATTTCGTACTGTGGTAAATGTTGTGGTCCCCCAGCCTCTGCTTGGATATACAGAACTTATAGACCCTCACTGCCATCCTCATAAAGACGCAAAGACACCAGACAACGTGGAAACTGCCATCCTCACACAGACGCAAAGACGCCAGACAACGTGGAAATCATAGCCTTGCACGGTGTTCTTGGGAGAAGTGAGTTTTGAAAGCAGGGCCCTGCCCCAAACCAGCAGGGCAGAGGCAAGTCAAGCAGGGAGCCTTGGCAGCACGGAGACCACTGGAGCCAGAAACCCTGGAATAGCAGCATAGGGGTTTTGATCAATGCCAAAGGCTGCACAGAATAGTCCAGAATTTCTGACGGGGGCTTAGTGTAATCTAAGAGGGACCCCACAACCTCCTTAGCTTCATCCCAAGGAGCCCTCAGACCCTCTGACTAATGGGGAACAGAAAGAGTACATATGAAATATTTCCAGAATCATCTCTATGACAGAGTACCTCCTGCATGAACATGGCCAGAGCCTCGTCCTGCTGCAGGAAGGGTACATTCTCATATCAGCTCCTATCTACCACCCTGTCCTACCTAAGGATAGGGACAGCCTGTGCTCCCCGGGAGCCTACAGAGCACCCCACTCCAATCTCCCCACATGCAGCATGTTTGTGGGGTCACAGTGGAGCCTGGAGGAGAAAGCACTCAACACAGACTCTCCAAGAAGGTTTGGGAGGAGTTTGAGGTCAAGAATAAAGGGAGAAAAAGAATCTGGTGTGACAGTTGTTAATCCCACTGGATGAGAATAAGACGACTACCACCATTTTTGAGCCAAATTTGGAACAAGCTTTATTTTATTGGGGCACACCGGAGAGTTGACCAGGGACTGTCCCCTAAGTCGGGTTAGAGAAATGTGCTGGGTCTGTTTCTCAGGGCCCCTGTGAGGCAGAAAGGCATGAGAAGCCACAAAGCAGTTTTACAGAAGTAACAGTAGGGCAGTTGAGAAATACAGAAAAATCTCATAAAAACAAAAACCTCAAGAAAAACCAAAAACCAACCAAACAACAAAACCAGCCATCTTCATGTGGCCCCCAGACTAGGGAGGGTCAGGATGTTCTTAAAAAACAAGCCAGTGTCATGGGTTTGGGCAGGTCAGGTTCCGGGAAACAGAAACTTAAAACCTCAGCTCTTAGAGTAAATAGAAACTTATTTTTTAATAACACAACAGAATGGCTTCTGCCTTCAAAACAGAGTCAGGCAGACCCCTCGCGGCTTGAGTAAGAACATCCTCATAGTCTCTGCCATTTGACTGCTTGGCCCCCTGTTACCAGAGCTATTTGGAGAGGCTTAGGAGATGTGGGCTTGTGGGAGGAAGTGTGCCACTGGGGGTGGGCTTTGAGGTTTCCGAGCCATGCATCCTTCACAGTCCACTCCTGTCAGCTGCTTGAGGGCTGAGGTGTGAGCTCAGCTGTGCCTGCCACCGTGTCTTCCTTCTGCCAGCCATCACACACTGCAACCTTTGAAACTGTAAGCCTGATTAACACTTTCTTCAATAAGTTGTCTTGGCTGTGGTGTTTTGCCACACAATAGAAAACTAGCTAGTTCCAAAGGTGGCCTCTAAGAATGGCCTATTGCTATGACAGGCCAGGCCACCTGTTTTGGGGGGAATGTGGAAGAGTTTGGGCCTTTGAGCAAAAACAAAAACAAAAACAAAAACAAAAACAAAAAACCCAATGCTTAAACTCTGTAAGTGGAGGATGACTGTTGTTCTTCACAGGGTCTTGGAAGACAATAGTGCCATATCACTTTAAATGTAAGTGGTCTAATTATATCAACTAAAAACAAACTGCCAAAACAGAAAAGAAATGGGAGCCAATTGTGTAACAAATTGTATATTAGGAGTACATCTTAAAAAGGAGGTCAGAAGGATACAAATTGGTAAGGAAGAAGTCAAGATAGCACTATTTGCAGATGATGTGGTAGTATGTATAAGCAACCCCAAAAATTCCACCAGAGAACTCCTATAGCTGATAAACAACTTCTGCACAGTGGCTGGATATAAATTTAACTCAAACACATCAGTAGCCTTCCTCTACTCAAAGGATAAACAGGCTGAAAAAGAAATTAGGGAAACGATACCCTTCACAATAGTCATAAATAATATAAAATATCTTGGTGTGACTCTAACCATGCAAGTGAAAATACGTATGACAAGAACTTCAAGCCTCTAAAGAAAGAAATAGAAGACTTCAGAAGATGGAAAGATCTCCCATGCTCATGGATTAACATAGTAAAAATGGCCATCTTACTAAAAGCAACCTACGGATTCAATGAAATCCACAACAAAAATTCCAACTCAATTCTTCACCTAGATAGAAAGAACCATTCTTAAATTCATCTGGAATAACAAAAAACTATTCTCAACAATTAAAGAACTTCTGAGGGAATAACTATCCCTGACCTCTAGCTATACTACAGAGCAGCGGTGTACGGAGACAGGCAGGTAGATCAGTCAAATAGAATTGAAGACCCAGAAATAAACCCACACACCTATGGCCACTTGATCTTTGACAAAGAAGCCAAAACTACCCAGTAGAAAAAAGACAGCATATTCAACTAACGGTGCTGGTTCAACTGGCAGTGGGCATGTAGAAGAATGCAAACTGATCCATTCTTATCTCCTTGTACAAAGCTCAAGTCCAGGTGGATCAAGGACCTCAACATAAAACCAGATACACTGAATCTAATAGAAGAGAAAGTGGGAAAGAACCTTGAACTCATTGACACAGAGAAATTTTCCTGAACAAAACACCAATGGCTCGGGCTCTAAAATCAACAATTGACAAATGGGATCTCATAAAATTGAAAAGCTTCTGTAAGGCAAAGACAATAGGACAAAATGGCAACCTACAGATTGGGAAAAGATCTTTACCAACCCTACATCCAATAGAGGGCCAATATCCAAAAATATACAAAGAACTCAAGAAGTTAGACTACAGAGAACCAAATAAACCTATTCAAAATGGGGTACAGAGCTAAAAAGTGAATTCTTAACTGAGGAATCTCGAATGGCCTAGAAGCACCTAAAGAAATGTTCAGTATCCTTAGTCATCAGGAAAATGCAAATCACAAGGACCCTGAGATTCCACCTCACAGCAGTCAGAATGGCTAAGGTCAAAAACTCAGGTGACAGCAGATGATGGCAAGGATGTGGAGAAAGAGGAACACTCCTCCATTGCTGGTGGAATTGCAAGCTGGTAAAACCACTTTGGAAATCAGTCTGGCGGTTCCTCAGAAAATTGGGAATAGTTCCCAATAGACCCAGCTATATACCACTATTGGGCATATACCCAAAAGATGCTCCAACATATAACAAGGACACATGCTCTATTACATTTATAGCAGCCTTATTTATAATAGCCAGAAGCTAGAAAGAACCCAGGTGTCCCTCAAAGGAAGAATGGATATAGAAAATGTGGTACATTTACACAATGGAATACTACTCACCTGTTAAAAACAATGACTTCATGAAATTTGCAGGCAAATGGATAGAACTAGAAAATATCCTGAGTGAGGTAACCCAGATACAAAAGAACACACATGGTATGCACTCACTGATAAGTGGATATTAGAGCAAAAGCTTGGAATACCCAAGATACAATTCACAGACCATATGAAGCTTGACAAGAAGGAAGACCAAAGTGTGGATGCTTCAGTCCTACTTAGAAGGGGGAACAAAATAATCATGGGACATAGAGAGAGAGAGAGGGACCTGGGAGGGAGAGAGGAGGGGGAAGGAAAAGGGAGGCAGGATCAGGTGTGGGAAGAGACAGGAGAGAAGTACAGAGACAGGAAATTGAATAGAAATGTGTAGCAGTGAGGGACGATGAGCTGGGGGTACCCACTAGAAAGTCCCAGATGACAGGGAAGCAAGAGGTTCCCAAGAGCCAATGGGGATGGCATTAGCTTTAATATCCAATAAAGGGAAGATAAAACCTGTAGAGACCACCTCCAGTAGATAGGCACGGCCCCCAGTTGAGGGATGGGGTCACCCACACATCTCAAAAATTTTAAACCATAATTGTTCCTGTCTAAAGGAAATTCAGGGACAAAAAGATGGAGCAGAGACTGAAGAAAAAAGCTATCCAGAGACTGCCCCACCTAGGGATCCATCCCAAATGCAGACACCAAACCCAGACACTATTGCTGATGCTGAGAAGTGCTTGCTGACAGGAACTGTCCCCTGAGAGGCTCTGCCAGCACCTGACTAATCAGATGCAGATACTCACAGCCAACCATCAGACTGAACAGGGGAACCTCAGTGAAAGAGTTAGGGAAGGACTGAAGGAGCTGAAGGGGACTGCAACCCCAAAGGAAGAGCAACAATATCAACTAACTGGACCACCCAGAGCTCCCAGGGACTAAACCACCAACCAAAGAGTACACATGGGGCAACCAATGGCTCCAGCTGCATATGTAGCAGAGGATTGCCTTATCTGGCATCAATGGGAAGGGACCTGTGGAGGCTAGACTCCCCAGTGCAGGGGGATGCTAGGGTGGTGCAGTAGGAGTGGGTGGGTGGGTTGGTAGAGGAGCACCCTCATAGAGGCGAAGGGGAGGGGGAATGGGATGGAGGATTTGTAGAGGGAAAACTGGGAAGGTGGACATTTGAAATGTA
Organism: Mus pahari; assembly: GCF_900095145.1. Taxonomy (NCBI): domain Eukaryota; kingdom Metazoa; phylum Chordata; class Mammalia; order Rodentia; family Muridae; genus Mus; species Mus pahari. The sequence continues at coordinate 155,769,933 of NC_034592.1, forward strand.
GATAAATAAAATAACCAGTAAAAAAAAAATGGGGCTTCAACAGCCGCATTAATTTCAGGCCATGCCACCTTCACCTGTAGGAAAATTATCAGCGGCATAAACGTAGCATTGCATAGCATTAACATGGATCAATTCTCCAGGAAGTGCAGCGGGCCTGGATGTGCATGCCCAAGAGCATTGTGAAGCATTGTGGCAAGGGCAGACAGAACGAGAAGGCGAGATGGACAACTTCACTATTACAATCTGCGACTTCCGCACCCCGAATCAGTAACTGATAAATCAAGCAGGCAGGAAATCAATAAGGTCGTGGATGACCGACCGGGAGAGTGCCATCATCAGCAGACAACTGCAGAATTCATCATCGTCATCATCAACAGCAGAATCGTCAGGTTTATCCTCCTCCTCCTCCTCCTCCTCCTCCTCCTCCTCTTCCTCCACAGCAGCAGCAGCACCGCCACCACATCCCAGGCTCACAGGAAACACAGTAAAAGACCCTATTCTCATCCACACAGCACATCTCAAAAAAACTGACAAGAGGGCTCAAGGAGACGGCTTAATTTCTAAAGTACTTTCTGTATAAACACAAGAACCTGACTTTCTATTTTTTTTTGGGGGGGGGAGAGGAAAAGTTTTATTTTTCTTGCGCTTTTACATCACTGTTCATCAAAGGAAGTCAGGACAGGAATCCAAACAATGCAGGGACCTGGAAGAAGGAGCTGATGCAGAGTCCATGGAGGAGTACTGCTTACTGGCTTGCTCCCCAAGACTTGCTCTGCCCACTTTTTTATAAAATCCAGGACCACCAAGCCAGGGGTGGTCCCACCTACAGTGATCACTATATAAGAAAATGCCTTACAGCCAGATCTTTTTAAAAAAATTTTATTATTTAAATACATTTTATACATCAAACATATTAATAATGCTGAGTATTTTGAGAATCAAATAATACATAAAATTTGTTCAACATTTATACTCATATCCTTTCATACTCTAAAATATCATTAATGAATATTTAATATATCCATAACTGAGGATCCTATATCTAATGTTGAATACTAAATTGTTTCAAAACATACAGAATATTCTTTAGGAGTTAAACATAGTAAAAGAGCATAAAATATTAAAAATGAATAATTAAGAAATATACTCAAGCCAGGCAGTGATGGCGCACGCCTTTAATCCCAGCACTTGGGAGGCAGAGACAAGGGGATTTCAGAGTTCGAGGCCAACCTGGTCTACAGAGTGAGTTCCAGGACAGCTAGGGCTACACAGAGAAATCCTGTCTCAAAAAAAAAAAAAAAAAAAAAAGAAATATATTCAAAAACCCTTATATGATACCACCTGACATATTGAGAGAGCATTTAAAACATATTATATATCTGTGTACATTGTCTAACAATCCGTTTACTTAAAAATGATTATCAGTGTTTCTAGGAGAGGAATTATTTTATCAGTAAGTGTATTTTAAAAATTTCAAAATAGCAAAAACTCTTTGAAGTTAAATATTAAGAAAATGCTAAATTCAAACCAAGTGAGAAAAATTATCAATAATATTTCCATGACATTTGTAGAACA
>NC_034592.1:155774272-155775779 GCF_900095145.1 Mus pahari
TGGTGTTTTGATTATTATGTGACGGGAGGAATTTCTTTTCTAGTCCAGTCTATTTGGGGTTCTGTAGGCTTCCTGTATGTTGACAGGCATCTCTTTCTGGTGATGCCAAGTAACCTTGGTTTCTGTTGCTCATGTTCTTATGCTTGCCTCCTGACATCTGATTAACTCTAGTGCCTCCTGCCCTCACTCTATCTGACTGGAGCCTGTCCTTCCTGTGATCCTGGTTGTGTCAGAGCTCCTCAGAGTCCAGCTTTCTCTGTGATCCTGTGATTCTGGGATCCTGTATTCCTGAGATTCTGGGTATGTCAGAGCTCCTGGGAGTCAAGCTGCCTCTGGGACCCTGAGATCCTAGTGTGACCAAGCTCCTTCGATCCTGGGATCTTGGAATCCTGGGATCCTGGGATCCTGGGATCCTGTGGTCCTGGGTGTGTTAAAGTGCCTGGGAGTGGAGCTTCCTCTGGGTGCTGTGGGACTGACTGTGGAGTTCACACCCAAGGTCTGCTCAGGGCTCTGGTTCAGAACGGAAGGAACCTGTGCCACTGGTTGGGTGGCGTTCCTGGGTGCCTGGGTTCCACTGGTCCCAGTTACGTCCAGATGTTGGGGCAGATGTTGTGTCCTCCTCACCTCTGATCCTATGATCCTGGGTGTGTTAGAGCGCCCGGGAGTGGATCTTCCTCTGGGTCAAGAACCTGACTTTCATCCCCGAACACTCACGTAAAAAGCTGGGCAAAGCGGGACTTAAAGTAGCAGAGCAGAAGAGACTTCACAGCCAGCCAATCAGGTGCAGGGAGAGACCTTGTCTCAAGAAATAAGGTGGAGAGAGAGAGGAGGAGGAGGACATGGGACAATGACCTCTGCACATACTCCCCATATTGAGAAAAATCAGAAGCTACACAAAGTATTACTGATATGATAAATTAAACTAGAGATCATTAACAAGGGGTGATTAAAAACAAGACAGTTTGAAATAACAATAAATACACTGAATACACATATTACTTTAACATAAATATATTAACTGTAATATGAATATACCCATGAATATGTACATGTATCTTATTAATATTTTAAGATCTATATTGTTCATATGATCTTATGATGGAAACTTAAAGTAAAACAATAAAGAAATGTAAAGATCAAATAAAGAGATAGTTTGCATGTTTTGGAAGGAGATGAGACTGGAACAAGCACAGGAGATAGAGCAGAGGAGGAGATCAGAGAGAGGCTTCCAGAATCATCTGTACATTGGGAAAGAGGGACCTGGCATGGACAACCCAGTCTTATACTGCTGAAAGCTCCAAAAAGAAACAATTAAAGTCTGAAGTCAACACAGGAAACGCAAAAACAAAAAGGAAGGGGAAAAGAAAAAAATCAAGGGACATAAAAAAAAAAACAAAAACAAAAACAAAACAGCAGTGAGGGACTGGAGAGACGGCTCAGTGGTTAAAGTGTCAGGGGCTGGAGAGACTGCCCAGTGGTTAGTGTCGGGGGCTGGAGAGATGGCTCA
>NC_034592.1:155776194-155798688 GCF_900095145.1 Mus pahari
CAGCTGGATCTCATGGAGGCATTTCCCCAACTGAAGCTCCTTTCTCTGTGATAACTCCAGCTGTGTCAAGTTGACACAAAGCTAGCCAGTACACCCCAGTTCAAGGAGTCTGATGCCCAGGACCTCAGGACCAGGTGGCAGGAGAGAACTGACTTCTGAAAGTTGTCCTCTGACCTCTATGTGTGCACGATGGCATGTGACCCCCAAATAAGCAAACAGAAATGTAATAACATTTCTAAAAAATCAACCGAATCAGGGAGGACATTGTCCAGTTCACTCTGTGGTTCCAGGGTCAGCCAGACACCAGAGTCAGAGAAAGATACAGCAATGGATGTCTCTCATAAACACAGACAGAAATCTTCAATAAAGTCGTCTTTGATCACATGGAACATGTTTGTCTGTGTACAAAACACATAAAGGTAGACAAGAGCATTAACAAGTTGAATCTTGCAGGACACCTATCGTCAAGTGGGATTTTCCCAAGACTGTAAGGATGGTTTAACACTCAAAAATCAGCTGTAATTCACTGCCACCAGAAGCTAGAGGGAGATAATCGTATAACCATGGTGTGAACACAGAGAACACTTGACAAATGAAATCCACGTTCATGATATCTCTCAGCACACAAGGGACAGAGGAAATTTCTTCTATTTATGAAAACCCACATTTCATATCCCAGTTAAGCTGATGTTTTGTTTCTCAGGTGCCATGAGCCAGCTTCTCAGCCACAAGAGAACAGAAAACACAAGACCAGCAGATCTCGATGTGTGGGTCGTGACCCCTGGGGGGGGAGGTCAAACATCTCATTCACAGGGGTCGCCTAAGACCATAGGGAAACGCAGATATTTACGATTTATAACACTAGCAAAATTACAGTTATAAAGTAACAATGAAAATAGTTTCTATGGTTGGGGGGGGTCACCATAACTTGAGGAACTGTATTAAAGGGCTGTAGCATTAGGAAGTTTGAGAACCGCTGGTCTAGAACATGCCAATGGCTGCTAGTCTAGCAATCCCTGACTCAAATCTGTTGAACTACCCTCCCTCCAAGCCCAAGTTTAGAGAGAAAATTATTCACAGCCAAGCTGGCCTGCAAGGTCGAGAATCTGACCAGCTTTAAAATAAGCAAGACGTAAAATGTGGAGGCAAATCTGCTCCATCCTTCATGAGGAGAAGAGACATGAGAGGCTGGAAGGATGTCAGCAGTTAAGACACTTGTTCGCAAAATGGACCAAGAGTTTTGCGAAGTGAAAGCGTAAGGGTTCTTTGGAGAGTCAGTTGTGTTGGCTGGTGTTTCCCCGGGGCAAACATAAGGAGTGTTTTCCTAAAGTGGACACAGGTGAAAGGCTAAGGCAGACTCATGAAGGAACGTTTCACTGAAGCAGACAAAAGATAGAGGATGTTCTGCTAAAAGCAAACACATTGTGCTGGCTGGTTTTCTGTGTCAACTTGACACAAGCTGGAGTTATCACAGAGAATGGAGCCTCCCTTTAGGAAATGCCTCCATGAGAGCCAGCTGTAAGGCATTTTCTTAATTAGTGATCAAGGGTGGGAGGGCCCATTGTGGGTGGTGCCATCCCTGGGCTGATAGCCCTGGGTTCTATAAGAAAGCAAGCTGAGCAGGGCAGAGCATGCAAGCCAGTAAGTAACATCCCTCCATGGTCTCTGCATCAGCTCCTGCTTCCTGACCTGCTTGAGTTCCAGTCCTGACTTCCTTTGGTGATGAACAGCAACTTGGAAGTGTAAACTGAATAAACCCTTTCCTCCCCAACTTGCTTCTTTATCATGATGTTTGTGCAGGAATAGGAACCCTGACTAAAACAAATTGGTACCAGCATAGTGGAGTATTCCTGTGACAACCTGACCATGTTTTAGGGAAAACTGTGGAAGGACTTTGGAACATTGAGGTAGAAGAGCCATCGGGATGTTAAGAGCTCTGTGGAATGTTGTGTAGGAGCTCCAAAGATAATGTTGAGAACAGTGCAGAAGATGGAGGCCTGGCTTGTGAAATTTCAGAGGGAANATTAAAGACTCTTTTCAGGGCCATTGCTATTTTGATTGTGAAGATTCTGTGGTTCTGGTTAGCTGGGGCTGAAGAATCAGCTGTGATTAACAAGTTATTAGAACTAGTAAAGCAAAAACTTTGTATTTCTGTTACTATTGATGCTGGTTAGCTGGAACTAAGAAGTTGGTGGTGATTAAGAAGAAACCAGCATCATTGAGGTGACATCTTCTGGGAAGTGGTTTCTGAAAGCACAAAGAGGCTGTGTTCCAGAGATAGCCAAGGTTGTATCTCATGCTGCAGCAGGACTTGGTAATGTGTAAGAGTCACCCAGGTGGTACTGGTTTTGAAGGCATGAAGGGGTCATGCAGAGCAGCTGAGGCCATGGAAGCACTGTGAGAGGCCAGGGAAGGCCACTGGTGAAGGTGCAGCCTCAGTTGCAATTGAGGACTGAGGACTGAAGGGGTCATGCAAAGCAGTTGAGGCTTTGCACCATGAAGAGAGCCTATGAGAGGCTATTGGTGAAGTCTAGTTGCGTGTTTTGGAGATGCCAGTACCATAGATGACCACCAAGAACAGCTGCAGCAGTGGAGTACAGGCAGCTGGAGCCTAGAAGACAAGGTGTGTGCTACAAAGGGTAGGGCTGCATAAGTGATCCAAGTCCTTAGAGGAATCCGGAAGATCGTGGTTGGATCCCAGACATTGGCCGGTTGGAGTTTGATTTTGCTTTTGATTGTGACTGTGCCCAGATATTTTTCCCTCTTGAAGTAAGAAAGTATTTTAGTGGAGCCCACAGTTAAGAGACTTTGAATTGTATAAAGACTTTGAATTTTAAAAGAGATTGGATATTTTAAAGGGATTGAATTTTTAATATGTAAGAATTTGCAAAGACTGTGGGACTTTTAAAGTTATTTAAATCTTGGGGATGAATAAGAAAGTAAGGGTTGAGGCCTAATAGTGATATGCTTGTGTGTGAAGTTGACAAAGGGTCAATTGTACTGGCTGGTTTTGTGTGCCAACTTGACACAAGCTGGAGTTACCACCGAGAAAGGAGCCTCCCTTGAGGAAATGTCTCCATGAGATCCAGCTGTGGGGCATTTTCTCAATTAGTGATCAAGAGGGGAGGGCTCATTGTGGGTGGTGCCATCCCTGGGCTGGTAGTCTTGGATTCTGTAAGAAAGCAAGCTGAGCGAGCCAGGGGAAGCAAGCCAGTAAGGAACATCCCTCCATGGCCTCTGCATCAACTCCTGCTTCCTGACCTGCTTGAGTTCCAGTCCTGATTTCCTTTGATGATGAACAGCAACTTGCTTCTTGATCATGGTGTTTGTGCAGGATAGAAACCCTGACTAAGACACACGTGGAAAGACATGTGATAAGGGGTTCTTTGCTAACAACAGGCATGTATTGGTCCTCCTTACACTACTTGGCTGAGCTGCCTTTGGTGGGAGGCAGGACTTCGTTTGTTGCCTTGGACTCAGGCTGATTGGATGCACATGATGAGGCAGACCCCTGCTGAGGTAAGGCATGTGGAGGACATGTGATGATTGAAGTGACAGAGAGAAAGCTTGGCTTGCTGTGTAACATTTGTAGGTCTTGAACCTTTACTGATCTTCTCTTCCCCGAGAAAAGCACAGCTTAGAAGTTCTCCTGGTGGCCCCTCCTGCTGACTTGAGCTGAGGTCAAGACCTGGCTGTCTCTGGTAGGTCGTGTCACCGCTGTCGCTAACCAGTGAACTGAACTGCCAATTTCCAGACAACACAGACAGGATTTCCTCCAAAGAACCTTTCTAAACAGGTTCACTTCTCCCATATCCTTTTTTCCCCATTACCTCTGGTGGGTGGTGAGCTACAAGGGAGGTTAAAGCATTTAAGAACCACCATTAAAAATAGGATTTGAAAAAAAAAATGACAGTTTTGTTCCCAGCACCCACATGGCAGCTCACAACCACCTGTATCTCTGGTTCCAGGGCACCCAGTGTCCTCTGCAGACATCAGGCACACACATGCAGACTCATACATGGCACACATGCAGGTAAAACACTCATACACGTAAAATAAACACATAGAAAGGCATAATGGCGTAGGTGACTGGAAAGACTGTATACTCACTGGTTACTAAGTGGGGGTGTGTGTATCTGGGTTTACAACCTGTTCTCTCTACTCAGTCAATGCACTACCATTCCAGGTAGACTTTGTCATGAAACTAACTGCTTTCTTTAGGACTGACTGTTCAGGACCCTTATTATGAAGTGAGGGTCAGTCTTTGTTCCTCACAGGGATGAGGTAGAGAAACATTGAGTATGCAGAGCTACAGAAAGATGTGGGGAATGCATTTTTAGATGTGTGTTGATTGGCGGGTGGCTGTAATAACATGTTATACATATTTTCAAGTAATAGTCAGTGTTGACCCTCTCACAATGAGACTGTCAGGCAAGTGAGGCATTGACAGAACAGTTATTTAATGTATCCATTCCAGCCTGCATAATATACTGAAAGATCACCACACATACCAATACGATACATATACCAATAGACCCCATGAGTGTACTGAAAAATAACCAGTAAATTTAAATAGCACCAAAAAGAGGAAGATCAAGATACAGAATCAAATGAAGCGCACCCCTGTGTGCAGAACTAGAAGTCAACACACTGAGCCTATGGGCAGAGATGGGCGGTGACTGAAATGGGAATGGCCAGAGGCCTTATGGACTAGAAGGCCCACTGTGGGCGGCACCATTCCCTGCCTGGGATCCTGCACTGCGTAAATGGAGAAAGGGGACTGAGCAGCAGCCTGAGTTCACCACTCTCTGCTTCTCAATCACTGTGCCCTCATTGCTCTAACGAACCAGACCTCGAACAGTGTACCGACTGCACCAAAACAAACACTTCCTCTCTTCCGTTGCTTTTGTCAGAGTGTTTCATCAAAGGCAAAAAATAAAACCACCAGGACACTGTCTCATTAGTAAAGACAAACAGACAGTATGTAAGCACGTAAAAAGGTGTCACTCAGCACAGGGCCACAGGTCAGCTGAGAACCGCGAATGAAGATAAGCATGAGAGTAGCACTGTGCACCTGTAGGCATGGCTGATTAAAAAACACAACTTTACAATAAAAAAGAAACCTTGGCACCATGCTGCTGAGGCTGAGGAGGACTGGGACTCTCTGCCGTGGCTGCTGGGGATGGGACAGTCAGATGCACTCAACCTACAAGGAGTGGCCCCATATCCACACAGAAAACTATATGTACGTCAAAGTCACTCTTGCTTGTTAATCTCCAAACAATCGACGAAACTGAGATTCAATTTAATCCATGTAGTAGTAACTACGGTACATCTATGAAGTGGAATACAATTCACAGAAGAAAAGAAGTGAACTGTGAGGCCCTGAGGTGACAAGGACTCTCTCTCCATGTATACTGTTAAGGGGAAAACAGAAATGCCTTTAAAAGTTAAAGATGGCCTGATGTGGTGGTTACACACCTTTGTATTCCCAGGACTACAGAAGTCAAGGCAGGAAGATGTCATGAGTTTGAAGCCACCCTGGGCCATATAGCAATTACAAGGCCACTCTAGGCTTGCACATATATGCAAGGTTGTAGACTATGTTATTCTAATTCTCAACTCTGTTAAAGGAAGGCCTTCAGAGATAACAAAGTGTCCAGTGGTCACCAAGGGCCTGGGGTTTAGAAGGAAAAAAAGGAGTAAGTTGAAGAGATGTGGGGACAGTAGGACTCCCCCACACCCCACATAAGTATAAGAGATGTGGGGACAGTAGGACTCCCCCACACCCCACATAAGTATAAGAGATGTGGGGACAGTAGGACTCCCCCACATTCCACGCAAGTATAAGAGATGTGGGGACAGTAGGACTCCCCCACATCCCACGCAGCCTAGGAGGCGTCTAACCCAGGGAACTTCCTAACACAAGTTGTAAAGCTGGGTGGTTGGAACTTTCAAAGAACTCAGGGGCTGAAGAGATGGCTCGGTGAGAAGGGCTTGCTGTGCTGCCATGAGGACCTGAGCTTGAATCGCCAGTACTCAGTATAATCCAGGAAAGGTGGTGCATGTCTGAAACCTCAGCGCTTGAGTGCACAGAGACAGGAGGACCCCGGGGTGTAGGAGGCGTGGAGGTGAGTGCACAGAGACAGGAGGACCCCGGGGTGTAGGAGGCGTGGAGGTCCTGTGCTCACAGGTAAGCACTAGGAGAACATGAGCTTTTAAACACCCAGGGTTCTTTCTGTAAGGGAAGGGTTACAAGCCCGCGCTGTCTGCCCAGAAGGCTGGGATCCGATGTGGCTAAAAGCCTGGTGACACTTGAGCTCTCTGTGTGGCTGGAGATCATGCCGGAGACTTCCCCAGAGCCTTATCACACTCTGTTTTCCTCAGTAAGTCTACAGAGTCCATCTCCGTGCTTAGAGAGTCCTGATGTAGATCAGTGTCGTGCCTCACCTTTATTTATCGTCTTTGTGCTTTGCTGTACACATGAGATTGAGTTGTGCTTAAGGATAGGGCCAGACTCTCAGAGTTTGAAAAAACACAGGATACTTAGCTGTGTTGGACAGAATTCACCTCTTGCCTCCTGCTTACTCAGCTGGCTGTGGTAGTCACAGCACCAGTAGTTCACTGCCTGGCCAGGGAATACTCATGCCCAAGGGTCAGAGGGATAATGACTCAAAAAACACGATGAAGGATAATAGAAGTCACTCTATCTCAACCTCTGGCCTACACACACACACACACACACACACACACACTCACACACACATACTCACAGTCATACACACTTACACACACATATACACACACTCTCACACACACATACACATACACACACTCACACATACATACTCGTAGTCAACACACACTTATACACACACACTCACACACATACATACACACACACNCTCACACACATACATACACTCACACACACATACTCACAGTCACACACTCACACACATACATACACACACACTCACACACACATACATACACTCTCACACACATACACACACACTCACTCACACATACATACACACATACTTTGGAAGTTGGACTAAATGTATTTTGCATTCATTATGCTGTTTAGGTGTGGCCCCCATAGACTCATATGTTTGAACAAGCCTATGGGGGCCAGGGAGTGGAATGTGATGGTTTGTACATGCTCAGCCCAGAGAGCAGCAGGATTAGAAGGTGTGGCCTTGTTGGAGTAGGTATGTTACTGTGGATGTGGATTATAAGACTCTCATTCTAGCTGCCTGGAAGCCAGTATTTGGCTAACAGACTTCAGATAAAGATGTTGAACGCTCAGCAATTCCAGCCCCACATCTGCCTGGATGCTGTCTTGCCTGGATGATGCCTTGATTATGGACTAAACCTTTGCACCTGTAAGCCAGACCCAATTAAATGTTGTCTTTATAAGAGTTGCCTTGGTCATGGTGTCTGTTCACAGCAGTAAAACACTAAGACACACACTCACACATATACACACTCACACATACACACATATACACACTCACACATACACTCACACAAACACACACACACACACACACACATGCACACACGCAAATGCACACACGTTAAGAATAACTCAGTTAAGGAAGTCGGTCCTCAGGCAGCTGCGAGGGGAGTCTACCTGGAATAGAAAAACAAGCAACTGCAGAGAAAAGACTGACCTCTGTAACTATGGAGATGTGTGGAACCTGCAGCATGATCCTTGAAGATGCACCAAGATCCTTGCTCTATGAAGATCCTCACACCAAGGAGCTTGCTTACTAATGGACTGAACTGTCAAGAGAGCCACAGACAGGGACAAGGTCCAGGTTTCACATGCTACCTACAGTGGGAGGTGGTCTAGGTGGTCACAAGTTAACTCAGAGACATCAGCATGAACTTATGTTTGGCTTAGTGTAGACATGGACAGTGACATGTAGTGATATTTAAATATGCAAGGTTTGAATCTCCTCTCTAGCTGCTAAGAATAAGCAAATGCAATAATGCCAATACAGAAAGCCGTCTAGAGGCCAGAGCCAACTTTGTTTCCTTCCTTCCTTCCTTTCTTACTTTTCTTGCTTTCTTTTCTTTTCTCTTCTTCTTCTTCCTCTCTCTCTCTCTCTCTCTCTCTCTCTCTCTCTCTCTCTCTCTCTCTCTCTCTCTCTCCCTCTCTCCTTCCTTCTCTTTTTCTCTCTCTTTCCTATTTTCTTCCAGTACTAAGGGTTGGGCCTCCACCTCAAACATGCGAGTAAGAATTCTACCACCAAGCTGCATTCCCAGTCCTCTTATTACTCTTTTGAGACAGGATCTCACCAAGTTGGCCAGACTGACCTCAGACTTGCTGTATACCCAGACAAGCCTCGAACTTGCCATCCTCCTGCCACAGCCTCCTGAGTAGCTGAGATGCAGACCTGCACCTCAAAGCTGGAACATCTTAAAATTCCAATGTGTAAAGATGGGTGGGGGCAGAGAAGGAGAACAAAGATTCCTGTTTGGCTTTCTGCTGCCAAAGTTAGAATAATTTGAGAAAGAAGATAAAAGCATCATTGGGGACCAGGAGCCACGCCCCCTCGTGTCTTTGCTGAATCCTGGCTGTTGAGGTGACTGGCATCTGGAAATAAGGCTTTGGGTAGATTGTCTGTGTGGATGGGGGCCAGTTGATGGGACCAGTGGCCTTCCAAGAGGAGAAAAGGGGAAATATCACCCCACACACCACTTTCCTCAAGAGCACAGTGGAAAGGCCACATGAAGACAGAGCAGAAAGGCAGCCGCCTACAGCCCCAGGCTTTGGGTCACTAGACAGCAACCCTGCAGGAAGCCTGACCTTAGCCTAAACTCCTGATGGGCGATGCAGGACACACTCACTACATATGGAACAGGAAAGAACACTGGGCAAAAGTTATAGAGACTGGAATAAATAATGTGTTAGAGGAAAGGACAAAGGACCAATATTAGTTTATTCTCTCTCTCTCTCTCTCTCTCTCTCTCTCTCTCTCTCTCTCTCTNTGTGTGTGTGTGTGTGTGTGTGCATACATGTGTGCATGTGTATATAAGAATATGCATAGGGAGACAGAGGTCAATCTCAAGAGAGATTTTAAAAGTCAGAAGGACCTTGACAGATGTCTTACAGACTCTAAGAGACCACAGATGTCAGCCCAGACTACTGTACCCAGCAAAATTTTAATCACCGTAGATGGAGAAAATAAGATATTCCATGACAAAGCCAAATTTAAACAATATTGTTTGACTGATCCAGCCCTACAAATGATACTAAAAGGAAAATTCCAACTCAATGATACTAACTATACCCAAGAAAACATAGGAAATAAATAACTCCACACCAGAAAACCAAAAGAAGGGAAGAGTGTGTGCATGTGCACACACATACATGCACACACGCACACACACACACACACACACACACACTACCCTCACTAACACCAAAATAACAGAAATTAGCAATCACTCGTCATTAATATCTCTCAACATCAATATATTCATTTCCACAATAAAAAGACACAGGCTAACAGGATGGATATGTAAATAGCATCCATCACTCTGGTGCATACAAGAAACACACCTCAGCTACAAAGATAGATATTACCTCAGAGAAAAGGGCTGGAAAAAGGTTTTTACAGACAAAGAGGCCAAGGAAGAAAGCTGGAATAGCCATTCTAACATCTAATAAAATAGACTTTCAACCAAAACTAATCAAAAGGGATGGGAAGAGACACTTTATATTCATCAAAGAAAAAATCCATTAAGATGATATCTCGGCTTCGAACATATATGCCCCAAATGCAAGAACACCCACCTTTGTAAAAGAAACATTACTAAAGCTTAAATCACACACTGAAACCCCACACACATCAGTAGTGGAAGGCTTTAATACCCCACTCTTACCAATTGATAGGTCATTGAGACAGAAACTAAACATAGAAATAATCAAACTAACATATAAATGAATCAAGTGGACCTAACAGATATCTACAGAACTTCTCAGCACCTCATAGAACCTTCTCTCAAATTGACCATATAGTTGGTCACAATTCAAGCCTCAATAGATACAAGAAAATTGAAATAACCCCTTGTATCTTATTAGACCACCATAGGTTAAATCTGAACTTCAACCACAACAGAAACAACAGACAATCTATAAACTCATGAAAACTGAACAACTTTATACTCAACAACCACTGACTGGATCAGGGAAGAAATAACGAAATTACATTGATGGATTTTTGTATGATCAAACCAGGGATGCAGGGCTGGTTCAACATACAAAAATCCATCAATGTAATTCACCCTATAAACAAACTGAAAGAGAAAAACCCACATGATCATCTCATTAGATGCTGATGTTGGATTTTGACAAAACCCAACAGTCCTTCAGGTTAAAAGAGAGAGCAGCGATACAAGGCGTAAACACAGTAAAGGCAATGTACGGCAAGCCAGTCGCCAACGTCCGATCAAAAGGAGAGCAATTGCACTAAAAGCAGGGACAAGGCAAGGCTGTCCATGCTCAGTGAAGACCAGTTTCAGAAAAACCCAGTGAAGACCAGCAAAGGGTGGGGTTATACTTAGACCCTTTCCAAACATCAAGTACCCTCTCAAGCATTGGCTCTAGCAAAACACCACGGGCCCCTTTCCCAGGGAACTTCCAGGAAAACGCCACATATCTATTCTCCACAAAACCTCCTCCCACGTGTCTGCTTCAGCAAGACATCCTCTTATATACATCCTCTCATAAGACAGTTGCCAGAAAAATATCACATGACACAGCTGAGTCTCCAAAGAAACCAGAAATTTCCACTTCCCAACCAGGAGTAGGGTCTCCTCCTCACTGGACAGAGGTTGAACAAAGGACCCCAATTCCTACCCCCACAGTGACGAACTTCACCCAACAAGACCATACCTCCTAATAGTGCCACTTCCCATAGGCCAAGCACATTTAAGCCACCACACCCATCACGAAGCAGAGCAGCCATGGTGGATAGAAGAGCAGATGTTTTGCAGCTTCAAGCCTGAAAATTCCCAGGACTCTCACGAGAAATCCTATGACAGCAGGACATGCCCCAACCCCCTTATTAACCCTACTGGCTCCTGGATTTGCCTCATCAGGTTTCAATACCATCCACACATTGCCAGAGCCACCCTGTGATGTTTGAGATGTAACTTGTGAGCCTATGAAGTGGCAGGTATGGCTCCTATTAAGATTTCTGAGTCTCAGAAGGAGCTGAAGGGGCTGCATGTGTGTACATATGTGACTGTGTGCATGTGTGAGTGTGAGTGTGTATGTGAGTGTGTGCATATGTGTGTGCGTGTGAGTGTATACATGTATGAATATGTACATGTGTGCATGTCTGAGTGTGTAAGAGTGTATGCATGTGTGTACATGTGTGAGTGTGTGCATGTGTGTACATGTGTGCATGTTTGAGTATATGAGAGTATGTGTGGTGTACATGTGTATGTGTGTGTGTGTATGAGTGCATTTGTACATGTGTGAGTGTGTACATATGTGCCTGAATATGTATGTACATGTGTGAGTATATGTGTGTGCATGTGGGGGGAGTGTGTGTGACTGTGTGTGACTGTGTGTGTACAACTAAGGAGGAGGAAGAGGCCACAAACATGAATGAAAGGTTTGGGTACATAGGAAAGGATGGAGAGAGAAAAAGGAAGGGAGAAAATGATGTAATTACGTTTTAATCTCAAAAAATTATTTTAATTAAAAATAGATGATTGTATGTTCCTCCCTCCTACCCCTCCCATTCCTGCCCTCTTCTCCCATATTTAGAGCCTCCTCTTATTTAACCATTGCTGTTACATTTATGTGTGAATGAATAAATATTTACACACAAAATGAATGAACCAGCAATTAAACCATAACCCCACCGCAGAAGTCCTCCACCACATTCTCAGGTGGGCATGTTCCATTTTCCCCCTGTAAGCCTTTCTTTCTGCTTCTCATGAACCCTGTGGTGGGTTAAATATGCTTGGCCCATAGACAGTGGTACTGTTAGAAGGTGTGACCTTGATGGAGAAAGTGTGGGGGAGGGCTTTGAAACTGCCCAATGAGGATGGCTCAGTGTTCTCCTGGATGCAGTTGGGTCAAGAGGTAGAAGTCTCTCCTCACCCTGTGCCATGTCTGCCGCACACTGCCGTGCTCCCACCTATATGATAACGGGCTGAACCTCTGTACCTATAAGCCAGCCCCAGTTAAATGCCCTTTATAAGGGTTTTCTTGGTTATAGTCTCTCTTCACACCTATGGAAGCGTCCTAACTCCGCATCTTGCAGCCTCCTTTTGAAATTCTTTTTCTACGGTTGGTCAGGAAATCCAGTTTTACTGGAGTTGACGTCCCTGCAAGATTCCGGAACACATTAGGCTGCTGCAGACCACAGCCTAGGGCTGTGCCTCCCAATGTCACCATCCAGTGATTTCTGGGGCGAGAGATTAAATGACAGAGTAGGAAGCAGGCTCATCCTAAACACAGGGTTCTAGACATGACAAACATGTTTTCAAGGCAGGTCTGAAAGCTGAAGCTCCCTGAGTGTGGCGACTCCTAGCCACTGCCCCGGGTCTGGTCTTCGGGAGCCTGACCCTTAGGAGCAAGTTTCACTGTTGGCTTTCAATTCTCAGTTCTCCTATTAAGGTTTCCTAAAGGCTTCCCAGTGCCCTCCTAAGAACATCACACCCATCTCTTGGCTTACAGGATCCTCCACGCTGTGCTCTGGACCAACACAGTCTCTGCTTACTCTCACCTTCCCAGCCAGGATGTTTTTGGGCATATTCCTAAAGTGATCTCGGCTACTTTTGAATGAGGCTGGGCACCGTCCTCAGCTCTCAGCTGCCGCGTTGGCCACTGGGAACACTCCATCCATGCGGCGAGC
Source organism: Mus pahari (assembly GCF_900095145.1). Taxonomy (NCBI): domain Eukaryota; kingdom Metazoa; phylum Chordata; class Mammalia; order Rodentia; family Muridae; genus Mus; species Mus pahari. Next base: position 155,789,085 of record NC_034592.1, read on the forward strand.
AGTCCTTATCCTATCAGGCTCCATCACAGCGGAGGGGAACATGAGATACAGTTCTGGCCCAGGATGTGTGAGGGTCATTTTGGTGGAGGCTTCTGGGAAAGCCCCTCTGTCCCCCCATCTCTCCTAGAGGAATGCTTTCTTCTCTGTCCCATTCTCTGTGATGCCTGGAGCTTCAGTTGCCACACAGGGAGTGTATGTATGGGCTCATTCACTGATTTCCTGGTGTGTCAACTGAGACACTAATGTGTCATAACTGTCACAGCCCACTGTTGAGCCCAAAGTCTCAGTGGACCCGGTCACCTGTGGGCACTGGATAGATTCATAATGAATGAGTAAAGAATTTGATGGGGCGTCTGCCCGGGGTTGGAGGTGATAAAGTAAGCTAAACCGTAAAGAGGAGTCAGAGGTTGCATTTGGAAATGCTGTACGCTGCCTAAGGCTGAACCGCATGCTGAGAAGTGACCAGAGATGAGGGCACATATGGATGGGGTCCTTTCAAGGTTTCTATTGCTACAATGAAGCACCATGACCAAAAGAAGCAAGTTGGGGAGGAAAGCGTGGCTAGGGCATCAGCTTACGCTTCCAGATCACTGTTCATCATCAAAGGAAGTCAGGACAGGAACTCAAGCAGAGTTGGAATCTGGAGGCAGGAGCTGATGCAGAGGCCATGGAGGGATGCTGCTTACTGGCTTGCTCCTCATGGCTTGCTCAACCTGCTTTCTTATAGAAGCCAGGACCACCAGCCCAAGGGTGGCCCCACCCACAATAGGCTGAACCCTCCCCCAGCAATCAATAATTAAGGTTTGCCTGCAACCCAGTGTTATGGGGACATTTTTTTTTTCAGCTGAGGTTCCCTCCTCTTTGATGACCATACCTTGTGTCAAGGTGGCATAAAACTACGGGTGGTGTCGATGACGTGGAGGCAGACAGAAGCAATACCGGAGGGTGCCACTTGGAGGGCCTTGTAAACCCTGGGACAGTTCTGTTAAGACATTAGAAAGCCTTGGGAAGCTGGGGGTTGTGGATCTGGATGTAAATGATGGCATCCGACATGTGGGCATCCACCTGTTTGGGCAAATTGATCGTTTCCTGTCATGGTCTTAGGCTGCTGGAAATCTTCAGATCAGACTCACCACTCAAAAGCTTCAGGCCAACTGGGCTGGTGTCTTGCACCCTGAAGCCTGCAAAGATCCCAGAAGATTCTTCCCAATATTTTTCCACAGCTTTCTGTGTCTCAGTTCAGCCTGAGGGACCAACATGTTCACGGCAGTGACTCGGATGCTCATGGTACCTGGGCCTTCCAGTTTGGAAATTCCAGCAGCAAACAAATGGGTGTGCTGTGTGCCAAGCCCCGGAGATAAAGGGGAAGGCAGATGTCCCTACCAGGGGAGAGCACATGAACAATGCAGGCATTAAACACACACATACACATGCATGTATACACACGTATGCACATACATAGGCTGTCACACATGTGCACACACCAGCCACACACTAGGAACTTTTGGCCTTATGTATCAACCTGAGCCTCACACACGCATGCATGCACACACTCACATGCACACACACGCAGTCATGAATACACTTGTACAAATGCGCTCATGTGCACATGCATGTATGTACACACATGCAGGCACACACATGCACACAGCAGCCAGACACTAGGAGCTTTTGGCTTTGCGTACCAACCTGAGCCCCTGATGCTGAGAGTGCTGTGCCCAGAGGTTCTGAAGTTTGACTTTTCTTTCCTTGGGCTTTTGTAGAATGTTACACCCATTCCTGCTCTGCTCAAAGCATGCACAGTATGCACAACAGGCCCAGGCCCCCTGCATCTTCCTCAAATGAAGCCTGTGGTGCTGGGGAAGGCCTCAGTGTCAGAGCCCAGTAGACTGACCACACATTGCTTGATGGTCTATGCAGCCTACGCAGTTGAACTCTCTTGGTGTCCTGTGGCTTGCAGGGATGTCACAGGCTGCAGTGCCTCTCAGACTAGATAGTCAGTGATATGGAAGTGTAAGCCAAATACACTTTTTCCTCTCCAAATCACATTGGTCATGGTGCTTCATCACAGCAATGGTAACCGTCACACACACCAAGGCACCACAGGCACACAGCAGAACCACAGCAATGAAAACCCTAACACACACTAAGGCTGTATACACAGAAGAATGCTGTCGCCATGTTTTTCATGCCTGAAAGATAACCAAAGACTTACAGAACACTTGATTGTCAACTTGACTACCTCTAGAATTAACTAAAAGTCAAGCAGCTGGCTACATGTGTGATGAATTTCTCTTAATTGGGATGACACACTTTTACCCTTAATCTTTGGAGGTAGGAAGAGCCACCTTTAATCTGTTCCACACTTTCTGATGGCAGTCTATATAAAGGACATGGAAGAAGGGAGCTTTTCTTCTTTGCCTGCTTGCCCTTGCTCTTGCTGGCAAGTCTATTCCTTCACCTGCACTAGAGCCTACTTCTTCAGAATTCTGTCGTATACTGAGGACGAGCTGAGACGACCAGCCTTGTGGGTGGAATTGCTACTGGATTCTTGGATTTTTTTTTCATTAATATGCAGGCATTGTTGGACAAGCTAGACCACAGACTGTAAGCAACTCTTATATATCCTATATGTGTATATGTGCATATACATACTGATTTTATCAGTTCTATTCCTCTAGAGAATCCTGCTTTAAAATACTGTCTGGGATCGTTCTCCAAAGCGAAGAGCCCTAGCAAGGGACGAGGGCATGGACAACTCACTTGGGGATGAGTCATTGAGGCAGAGGAGCAAGAGAAGGAGGAAGCAATCTCTATAGCATCCAAGATGAGGGTTTCTGAGTCAGGGTTGTGGCATATGCTGGGAGAAAGCTATCCAGGACCAACACAGGCTACATAGTTGGGAACCAAACTCCAAAAGGCAGTCTGTATATCTCAAAATGAACTTAACGTGAGCTGTAGGAGAATTTCTGGCAGAAAAAAGCCAGCATTCCTCAGGAATGTGCTACTGGTTCCCATAAGCCAGCCATAAGCATACAGAAAAAAGGAAAGAGGGAGAGAATGCATGGTGGGGAGGGTGAGAGAAATTAAAATAAGATAGAACAGGCATGGCACCTGTAGTGGCTATTCCTGGTTGTCAACTTGACTATATCTGGAATGAACTACAATCCAGAATTGGAAAGCTCACCAGTGACCCTAATCTGGGGGCTTGGAGATAGAGGTTTATGACCTGGATCTTGGTATGGAGATCTTGAGGCATAGTGGCTATGAATTCCAGAAGATTAAGACAGGGAGATCTCCGAGTTCAAGGTCATCTGGGATTAAAGGTGTGGTGGAACACCTTTAATCTGGGCTACACCTTCTGCTGGAGACCATATAAGGACATTGGAAGAAGGAGTCTCTCTCTCTCTCTCTCTCTCTCTCTCTCTCTCTCTCTCTCTCTCTCTCTCCCCCTCTCCCTCTCTCCCTCTCTCCCTTTGCCTGCTTGCCGTGTGGGACTGAGCAACTACTAGATCCTTGGACTTCCATTCACAGCTTCTACTGACCATTGTTGTGAGTTGGACTGCAGACTATAAGTCATCAATAAATTCCCTTACTACACAGAGACTACCCATAAGTTCTGTGACTCTAGAGAACCCCGACTAATACAGCACCCAATAGCCAAAGACCCTGATGTAACTTTTATTGGAAGGGACATTGTAAAGAAATTGCCAGTATGAGTGTTCCACGGTATGTTCAAGGAAAAGGTTTTTATTGTAGATATGAGAGAGACCAGCCAGAGGAATCTGGAGGAGTCCAGCGTGGGGAGGGAAATAAGTGGACTGAATATGACCAAGGACTGGGTGTGGCCAGCGGCATCTATGAGAGAGGGGAGGATACTGGGGAGAGAGAATAGAGAGGGCACAATGAGAGGAGCAGGAGCAGAGGTTATAAGGATGAGTCACCTCAGGAAGGGAAGAGCCAAAAGACTGTCCCATGACTGCAAAGTGTACAAGAGGTACTTCTGAGTAAGGACTAAGGGAGCCTGAAGCCTGGTGTGGACCTTGACCTGCTCATATGCACCACAGGTATATGTTCATGGGAGAGCCATTTGTCCCCTCTGCCAGAGGCAAGAGAAACGACTCATTTTGGTAGCAAGACCAGGCTTCACAAGTCCCTGAGAAATGCTGGCTTTTATCCCACTGCCAGAAGCCCTCTGATACATAGTCCAGGCTAACCTCACTTCTGGATATTTGGGCTGCCTTTTGGTGTTGGGGGATTGGACTTTTGTTTGGTCCAACAACAGGTAGGTTAAAAGAATTAAAGGAAAATATAGCATTCATGACCAAATCCAGACTCCTGAGAGCTGAAAGCAAGTTACCTAAAAGAGTCAGATGGAAAATTCAGAACTGAGATATTAGAATAACTGAAGTTGAAACTCCCCAGGGTATTTAACACCATTTGAACATGCTAAAGGAGCTGAACTTTGAAGGTCTTCAATCTTAGACAGTCTGAAGGACAAAGTGAAAGGCGTTGAAGAAACAAAGGAGGCTCAATATTGGAGATACTCAATCATACGGTCTGACATATGTGACTCTGACATCTCAAAAGAGGAAGAGGAACAAAAGCACGATATACATTTGAGTAAATGGCTAGAAGCTTCCTAGAGTGGATGGGAAATGTTGACATACAGATTCCAAAAGTTTGGCTAACTCCAGCCAAGATGAACACAACTGTACTGGCTGGTTCTGTGTGTCAACTTGACACAAGCTGGAGTTATCACAGAGAAAGGAGCCTCCCTTGAGGAAATGCCTCTGTGAGATCCAGCTGTAAGGCATTTTCTCAATTAGTGATCAAGGCAGGAAGGCCAATTGTGTGTGGGGGGCATCCCTGGGTTGGTAGTCTTGGGTTCTATAAGAGAGCAGGCTGAGCAAGCCAGAGGAAGCAAGCCAGTAAGGAACATCCCCCCCCCCTTTGCCTCTGCATCAGCTCCTGCTTCCTGACCTGCTTGAGTTCCAATCCTAACTTCCTGTGGTGATGAGCAGCCATGTGGAAGTATAAGCTGAATAAACCCTTTCCTCCCCAACTTGCTTCCTGGTCACGATGTTTGTGCAGGAATAGAAACCCTGACTAAGGCAACAACACACTGGAAATTTTTCCTGGCCATGTTATAGTTTAATTGCTAAAATACAGAAAAGCCCACTGGACATGGTGATGCGCGTCTACAATTCCAGTGCTTGAGAGGCAAAGGCAGGAAGTCTTCAAGTTTGGAGTCAGCTTGGGCTATGTAGCAAAATACTATCTGGAAAACTTAATTAACTGACTGATTTACTAAAAATAAAAACACAGAGGAAATCTTGAAAGCAATCAGAGGAAACAGCCACTTTGTGTGACCGAGGAGCAAAGAGGAGGTTGCCTGCCTTTCTTGGAAACAAGGCTAAAACTCAACAGAAGGGCATTTTTACAGTTCAGACACCGCCTCAGATCCATGATCTCGAAGACGAACCCAAAGAGTTGTTTCCACTTCCCTGGGTTCAGACTCTCCTGTACTCTCAGGACCAGGATGTGAGTGTGTGTGTGTGTGTGTGTGTGTGTGTGTGTGTGTGTGTGTTGGACCACCAAGCTCCTGCTGAGGTCTGCAACATCAGCGCCTCCCAGGGCAGGGCAACAGTGGTTACGTGGCACACCCTTAGTCTAGATGCTAAGAGAGGGTAGAGAGTCAATGCTTGCATGGAATCCACAGCTTACATGGCTGAAGCAAGATACTCTAAGTTGGGGTGTCCAGGACATCAGCCACCCATGTGTCAGGCTGAATATGGGTAGTTGATGTGAGTTGTCCCATCACATTCCCATCAAGGTGACTCCTCAAGGCCACCATGCCCCCTGCTTCCTGGTACAGTGAGGACTTTGTGAGTCGTGGGCTAGGACACATGTCCAGCAAGTGCAGAAGCTGGTATAAACTTAGTCTGTGTGGCACTCAGGCTTGGGGACACAGTCTAACATTGCTGGTGGACATTCTATACAAATTCACTGTCACCCCAGTGGGATGCTCAGACCTCTATGTGTTCATCCAAAGTCAGCATTCACATTCACACTTAACTGCTGTGGTGAGTGTGAATACACACATGTTCACACATACAGAGGGAAGGCTATGTGCACATAGATAATCACACACCACGCATGTATGCAAGAATGCATTTCACAGGAAAACACTCCAGCTTTGTTCTTGGTCCTGCAAGTGGTGAGGCTGGGCCCACCGCAGCCGGAAACTGGAAATGGGGCCCACAGACGTCCCCCTCTCTCCATCCCCCTTGCTGTGGCTGAGCTGCCAAGGGCTTCATTCGTTTGCCACCTCTTGCACACACCCTGTCTTTGTCTTGCCCATCTCCCTCTTAGCCCTCACATATGCCTTCCAAAGTTTCCACTTCTGTTGCCAGTACTGCTTCCATGGTATTCATTATCCCATACCTGGAGTTAGCCACCCTGGAGGCTGGAAAGGGGCCTCCACAGATTCTTGTGAGCAGGACAAATGATCACCCTCAAACCCCAAGGCCTTCTTTTTTCTATTCTTCCTTAGCCAGGGTGGGGAGATATGGAGACATTCGTTAAGTACACCATTGGCTTTATCCCATGCTCATTCAAAAGTAGCACTCGATGTCTCTGCTCCATACCGGGTGTCAGTCAACAGGAGGTATTTTTGTTGCTTGATTCCCTTGGCATGTGACAGGTATTCAGCTTGTATTGGATGGATGAAAGCATGCATGTAAGCATTGATAAATGGATGCATGGAGGGGGGTTGGGTATATTGATGGGTGGCTGTAAGTTTTGATACAAATACATGGATGGATAATATATTTCTTAACAGATGGATGGATGGATGGGTAGATAGATAGATAGATAGATGACTGGATGGATGGATGGATGGATTGCTGGGGAATGTGTGGATGGATGGTGGATAGATGAATTCTTAGGTAGTGGAAAGATAGCTGACTATATGTCTGTTTGCAGGGATGGGTTGACAGCTACTTGGAGGTTGCAGCTGATAAATAAGGTGGAGCTTGCATCTCTAAAGAACCTACCCTTTGATAAGAGAAATCTTTGTCACACATTCTCTGGTTACAAAAATGCCAGGGGTGGGAGGAAGAAAACAGGAAGAGAACTAGGAAGGAACATGACCCTTCCCAACTCCACCCAGCCTGGCTGGAAGAGCACTAACCATTCCTAACTTTGTGGAGTGACCACGGGACCCTGAGCCCACCTTAAAGGAAACGTCATAGGCTGGTCTGACTAAGGTGCAACTAGCACTGGGACCCACAGGGTGTGTGCTCTCTGGACACCTGCCCACCACATTCAAGGCAAATATACACACCAGAGCATCCAGCACTGTGCCATCACCCAGGTCAGCTATAGGCATGTGCAGCCTTCACATGGGCCTCATTGGGTGTAGCGAATCACTCATTTTTGTGTGAGCAGCCTCATTCCAGTCACACACACCTCTGCAGACACACAGTATTTCTGGTGTGGTCAGCACTTAGATCTGCTCAAACTAGATTCTAGGCCACCATAGACATCCAATGAGACCTCAAGAAAGGCCAGATTGTGACCCACCACAGTGGAAGCTGTTCATATGGGCTAGCACTGAAGCAGGGGTGGGGGTGAAAGTGCTCTTGACCGTCCCTCTGCAGAATGGCTGGACACTGTTTCAATGTGTCCTGGAGCATCTGTGCTGAGATCCTCCTTAGGAATGATCATGCAAAACAGGTATTTAGTCTCCCTAATTGTCGGTGCGAACATTTGCGGATACCATCGCCAAATGCACTTCCTACCAGCCTGTTAGTCTCTCCCGAGCTCCAGGCTTACTGGCGTGGAAGGGTCTGGGTGGTGTACAGGCTCATTTCATGGTAAAACTGATTAGAACCATCCATTTGCTTCCTTGGCCTATGGGGTGAGAGTCTCAGATCACAGACAAATCAGCGAAGGCACCACACTCTTTCGTGCCTCTTGATGCCGACGCCCCCGTTTTGACTTTGAGCCAGCTTTCAGTGGCCAACAGTTCCTCACACTGCATCTTTGGTGGATCATATGCTGGCTTCTGGAAGGTTTCTGGCGTGGTTTGAATAAGGATGTCCCCCACAGGCTCCTCATAAGACTTAAGTGCTTAGTCACCACAGAGTGGCACTATTTGAAAGAGTTAGAAGGATTAAGAGGTTTGGCCTTGTAACTTTAATATTTTATAAACTCTACTTTTAATGATAGTTCTTAAATGCTTTAACCTCCCTTGTAGCCCACCACCCACCAGAGGTGGTAGAAAAGAAAGGATATGGGGAAAGTGGACTGGTTTGGAGCAGCTCCTGTCTGTGTTGTCTGGAAATCAGCAGTTCAGTTCACAGGTCAGCAGCGGCAAACACTTCACAGATACAGCAGCAGTCAGGCCAGTTTGGTGGAATAGGAATAGCCGTCAGGAGTCAGCTGCGGTGGCACTATCTAGCAGAGAGAGCCAGCCTCCAGCCTCAGCATGAGTCAGCAGGAGGGACCAGGAAGGACACCAGGATTGGGACCAGGAGGACACCAGGAGAAGGACCAGGAAGGACACCAGGAGAGGGACCAGGAAGTACACCAGGAGAAGTTGTCGACTGTGCCTCTCAGTGAAGCTAAGCCGTGAAGACACAAGACCCAAGCGTTGCACAGCTAACTATAAACAAGCCATGCTCGGCCGCCATCACTGTCTGTCTAATCCTTTTTATACTCCTTCCAAACATCACATGTCCTCCACAGGTCTTGCCTTAACACGTGCAACTGTCTCAGCTGACATCACTCTGCCAGTCAGCCCGAGTCTGAGGACTCGGCAAGGAACTGCAGCACACCACCCAAAGTTTTTGGTGCATTTCTTTTCAGAGTCCTGACAAATGCAGCTCAACTATGCAATGTGAAACAGACCGATACATGCATGTTGTCAGCAAGGACTCCTTCATCGCATGTCCTTTCACGTGCTTGCTTTAGCAGAACATCCTCTCTCCTGTGTCTGTGTCAGCAAAATGTTCCTTCAGCGTCTGCCTCACCTGAGTCTGCTTCAATGAAATGTTCCTTCATGTGTCGGCCTTAGCAAAACACTGTCCAACACAGTTTCCAAAGAACCCTTAAGTTTCCACTTCATGACCTCATTGGAGGAAGGTGTCTCTGGGTGTTTTAGGGGTCTTCACTGTCTCAATGAAACACCATGACCAAAGAAGCAAATTGGAGAGGAAAAAGTTTATTCAGCTTATACTTCCATATCACTGTCTATCATTTAAGTAAGTCAGGACAGGAACCTGGAGGCAGGAGCTGATGCAGAGGCCGTGGAGAGGTGCTGATTCCCGGCTTGCTCCTCATTGCTCGCTCAATCTACTTTCTTATCCAGGACTGCCAGCTCAGAGATGGCACCACCCAGAATGGGCAGGGCCCTCCACCAACAACCACAAAATAAGAAAACATCTGGAGGAACAACAATAGGAACCAACCAGTACCCCCAGAGCTCCCAGGGACTAAACCACCAACCAAAGTGTACACATGGAGGGACTCGAGGCTTCAGCTGCATATGTAGGAGAGGATGGCCTTGTGGGACATCAATGAGAGGAGAGGCCCTTGG
>NC_034592.1:155798721-155806335 GCF_900095145.1 Mus pahari
GAAGGAAGGAAGGAAGGAAGGAAGGAAGGAAGGAAGGAAGGAAGGAAGGAAGGAAGGAAGGAAGGGGTCCTACAGGCTGATCTTCTCGCCTCGGTTTCTCACTGGAGGCTCCCTCCTCTCCAGTGACTGTAACTTGTGACAAGTTGACCTAAAACCAGCCAGTATGCTCAGGGTGGGCTGTGAGGTTTCAGAATCCCATGTTAACATGATCTCCCTCCACACCCTCTGCTTGAGAACCAGGATGTAGCTCTCAGCTTCTGCTCCAGAGCCTGCCTGCATGACACCATGCTCCCTGCCCTGATGGCGATGGACTAAACCTCCAAAAGCTGTAAGCAAACCCCCAACTAAATGCTTTCTTTGGTAAGAGTTGCCTTAGTCACGGCGACTTAAGACAGTCACCATGAACCTCCAAGAACCAACAGGAGAAAGTTCACTCTCTCCCTGGGAACTGCCCACATCCACCCTCATCTCTCTGGCCAGGCTTGTGCCATAGCTGCAAGAGCATTTACTGCAAGGTTATAGACTACAAACAGCTCCTTCATGGTTCCCACGTCCCTTGACTGCCCCAAAGAGTCATCCTTCCCCTCTCTGTTCCCTCTGAGCCCCAGAACACAGGAGCTGAGACTCCCTTCCTTTCTCTTTGCAGAATGATCTGTGTTTCCTGGATCTGTTAACCCTATGCGCTGAAGACAACAGCTGGTACCATTCTGCAGTCACCAGCTCAACTATCCCCCCTCCCGCCCCCCGTGTGCGTGTGTGCATGCATCTGTGTGAGGATTCAGGCACACAACTGTGCACATGCATGTGGAGGCCAGAGATTGATACTGAGTGTCTTCCTCATTAATTCTTCACCTTATTTATTTATTTTTGAGATGTCTTACTGAATCTGGAGCTTGCCCAGTGCAGCTAACCTGGCTTTTCAGGAGACTTCAGGGATTCTCCCTGCATGGATTATAGGCGCTTGCTGCCCCACTTCCTAATATGGATGCTAGAGGTCAGATTTGGGTCCCATGCTTGTGTAGCAAGTACTTTACCTGCTCAGCCGTCTCCCTGCCCCCATTTTCTTCTCCCTCCTTTTCCTCCCTCCTCCTCCTTCCTCTTCCTCCTCCTTCCTCTTCTTTTCCCTTCTTCTTCCTCCTCTTCCTAAAGGAATCATATCTTCAGGAAATCAGACCTTGGGATGTGTGTGTTAATCCCAAAGATGAAAGGAGAAAAACCATTGGCCCAAATCATCGTGACAAAATTAGTTAAAGCAAGCAATCAATTAGAGCGAGCTTTTTTATTTGTGTACATGGGCTGCATCCCCCTAAGGTGGGATTTCGGAGGCCAGCGTCATCAGCATTGAATATGAGGAAGACACAGCTTTTAGGGTTCAGGAGTAGAAAGTTTATGAATTGGGGGGGGCTGACAGACCAAATAGACAGGGTTAAAGGAGAAGAATCATAAGCATATCAAGTCTTAACAAGTCATAACAAGTCTTAACAAGTCATAACAAGTCTTAACAAGTCATAACAAGTCTTAACAACCTCCTGAAACAAAGACAAGGTTACATAAGGTGCGCACAACAAGGAAGTCCTAGGAGGCCACAGAATCTTTTGAAACAAAGGTATTGTTGGGGTGTGGTTATAAACAACTTTGGGAAACAAAGACATGGATGTTTTTTCTGGAACAGGCAGCACAGAACACTTTGTAGTTACAGTTACAGATGGGATGTGGCCCAGTCCTTGAGAAGCTGAAGTTTAATCATAAACAGGAATGAACCTAGTTTATCTATACTATAAGGTGGCTTTTAAGCCTAAGATGGAGGCAGGCTGGTTCTTCAGGTGAGCTGTGGGTAAGCAGACGAAAAGAGATAGGGCTTATTCGGGGTGCGTGCGATACCATAACCAGCTGGCTGTAGAACTTCAAACAAGTGATTTCTCTAAGCCTGGATGCCCTGGTAGATAAAGTGATCACAAGGGGAATACCTACGTAATTGTGTGCACGTGTGTCATCTAGTCCAGGTCCGTGAGAAACAGCTTGGTGACCCAAGATAGGCTGTACCTGTGTGTTACTAGGACCATAACTTCCTTGAGGACTTTGAGGTACTACTGTGCTGGCTCCTCGCCGGCGAGAGGAGAGAGGTCCTGGTCCCACCAGGGTCTCTCTGGGGCTGAGAATGTCAATGGCCCAAAAGAAACACACCAAGCCAGGAGGAGGAGGAACTCAACTTATAGCATCAGCCTCCCGCTTATGTAAGTTTGGAACATAGGGAAGGGGATTTTTGGTGGGGTTAGATGACATAGGAGGCGGGGAAGGGTCACAGAGGGTATGGAGTGACTGACAGGGCCAATGACAAAGCTCTACATCAGCAATGGCAGGGCAGAGGCAGGGCCAAACAGGTCTTGCTGAGTCACCCCAATACGGAAGTGACTGAGACAGGTCTCAAAACTCGAGCCAGGCTCGAGTTTGTCCTCAAGGCCCAAACCAGGGCCAAAATGAGGCCCAACACTACTGTAGGTGTTGGTGTTGTTAACTGGAACCAGAGTAAAGTGTCTTCATGCTTCCGTTCCGGGTTATATTCCCTCTGTGTTCCCTCATTTCCTCAGCATCCCCTTAAAAGGTCAACTTGGCATCGGTTACCAAGAGTTACAGATTCCCATGCCTGAATCCCTGGCCGAGGAACACCGGCCCCAGGATGTGGGAGTGAGCTGCAAACACTCCTGATTCTGCTTTGCAACCACCCTGTGCATGTGGTCCTCGCTACCCCACTGCATCACAGGGGACCCTAGCCTGGGAACTGTGGCACAGACCTTCAACAGCCACGCAGGCATCGTGGAAAGCCACACCCTCCCTCTTGGCCTAGGCACCGGATACAGGTGCAACTCAAAAAGAAACAAAGCACTCTTTAGGTTTGGCTTGGGCTCGACTTTAATACGTCAGCCAGCTCTGGAACAGCTCAGAGGTTCTGGCTGCCACCCTGGCCCCGAAAAGCTGTGTCCTTTGAGTCGCAAAGGATATTTGAGGGGCCCCTAGTCCCCTAAACCCAAGGTTTCACCTGCAGCATCCCCTCCCTTGCTCCTTTCCTCCCTCCCTCCCTCCCTCCTTCCTGTCTTTTTTACTTCTTTTTGAAAATTCCCATATACAACTGAAAACAGAGCTATGCACCACCACATTTATAAAAACAGATACATATCATTATTTTTTAAACCAAAGCTTTTTCAGGGGCTTCTCAAACTTCCGTGGGGCCTTTGCAGTAAGAACCAAGCCCTTCGTGGATTCCCAGCTGCGGTCAGGGCGGACACAGCAACTGTCTGCTTGCTTTCCTCTTTCCCCTTCCCTGACTGGCCCAGCCCTACACTGACAGAGCTTTCTCTGGGCTTTGAACCTGGCTCTTTGGGAAAGCTTGCATGAGAGAGGAACTCTGTCTTTTAGATGGTTTACCCCTCTGGGCAATTCTCCTATCTCCTGCTCTGAGCCCCTTGGTAACAAACTGTAGTATCTCTTTTCCTTCTTTGTCTGAGCTGTTACCTTATTTATTTGTTTGTTTATCTAACATCTGGATCACAGCATCCCCTCCCTGCTCACCTCCCAGACCTCTCACCACCCCCATATACCTCTCCTCCCTTTTCCTCAGAAAGGGGAGGTCCCCCAAGGATATCAACCAGCCCTGGAATATCAAGTTGTGCTAAGAATAGGCACCTCCTCTCCTATTGAGGCTAGGCAAAGCAGCCCAGTTAGGGGGGGGAATCCAATGAGCCAGAGACAACCCCTGCTCCTGCTGTTAAAAGTCCCACATGAAGACTAAACTTTAGAATGTAACCTATGTGCCAAGAGCCTAGGGTCAGTCCCCATTAAGGCTCTCTGGCTGGCTGTTCAGTCTCTGTGAGCCCCTATGGATCCAGGTTAGTTGGTTCTGTATGTTTTCTTGTGGTGTCATCCTTGACTCTCTGGCTCTTTCAATCCTTCCCCTTTTCCAGAGGATCCCCCAAGCTCTGCCCAATGTTTGGCTGCGTCTCTGCATCTGTCTCCATCAGTTGCTGGGTGAAGCCTTCTGACGACGTCTATGCTAGGATCCTGTCGGCAAGTAAAGTAGAATAGCATTAATAGTGTCAGGAGCTGGCTCTCTCTCATGGTGTACAGCTCACATGGGCCAGTCATTGGTAGGCTATCCCCTCAGTTTCTGCTCTATCTTTATCCCTGCACGTCTTGTAGGCAGGACACATTGTGGGTTGAAGGTTTCATGAGTGGGTTGGTGTGTCCCACTGGAAGTCTTTGCTGGTTACAGGGGATACCAGTTTAAGCTCCATATTCCCCATTGCTAGGAGTCTTAGCTAGGGTCACCCTCATAGATTCCCGGGAGTTTCATTGTCCTAGGTTACTAGTTCGTCCAAGAAATATTCCCCATTCCAACTGTCCCTCCCAATGCTCTCTCCCTCCATCCTCGCCCAGCTTGATCCTTCCTGTCCCATCCCCACCCTCTCCCCACTCAATCCCATCAATAGGGCACTTGCTGCTGACAGTGTGGGAGAATCTTCAATGCTGATCTCTCCTTGGGAGACTGCAACAAGGCTGCTATGAGACCAAGACAGGAACGGTATTATACCTTGCAAGTTAATGGGAGACTGTGGTGGTTTGAATACACTTGGCCCAGAGAGTGACACTATTAGGAGGTGTAGCCTTGTTGGAGTGGGTGTGGCCCTTGTTGAAGGAAGTGTGTCACTGTGGGGGTGGGCGATGAGACCCTCCTCCTTACCACACATGGAAGCCAGTCTTTTCCTAAAAGCATTTAGCTCCTCATGCACCATGCCTGCCTGTACGCTGCCATGCTCCCACCTTGATGATAATGGACTGAACCTCAGAACCTGTAAACCAGTCCCAATTACAAAGTTGTCCTTATGAGAGTTGTCTTGGTCATGGTGTCTGTTCACAGAAGTAAAACCCTAACTAAGACAGAGACCAAAACCTTGTAGGTTAAGGGTTCTGTTTGCAGTTACATTGGTTAAGAATAAGTTCCTGTTGGTCCTGTGTTAAGTCAGTGAAAGTTAAGGTTTCTATTTGTATTTAAGTTCCTGTTTCTTAGATCTGATATAAACTACAAAACATGTTTTTCAACCTACACTAAACTTGTGCCCTATCACGTGACCAGTCACGTGATGTCTATCCTTACTCTGTTTATTCTCTTTCATTGAATCTGTCATGTGTTTGTCTGTTTTGTTTTGTTTTGTTTTGTTTTTCAAGACAGGGTCTCACTGTATAGCTCTGGCTGTCCTGGAACTTACTCTGTAAAACAGGCTCCTGTGAACTCACAAAGATCCACCTACCTTTCCTGTGATTAAAGGTATGTGCCACCACACCCAGCTCATTTTATCTTTCCAACAATGTATAACAACCAACACTCTTGTGCTTGTAAACAACTTTTCTCCCCCTTTAAAAAGTTACCTCAAGAAGCCAGTAGGAACTGCTCTTTCAAGGTAAGATAGCTCGATGGCCAGGCCTGACGTACCTCAAAATATAGCTTGCTTTAATTGAGCCATCATGGAGTTGGTCTTTTCTTCCCGAGATTCTCAGGTTTAACACAGCCACTGTCCTCATCCCTGAAATACCAGGTGGGAAGCTCGGATTGGGTCTGTACACTGATACCTTGAGACATTTGGATTGGGCTGTGCATAGACACTGTGGGGAAGAACCTCACCAGCTTCTTGAGTTCTGCCATCTGCACCATGTACTGAGCTCATCGAGGTAGGGCAAGCTGGGCACCTATCCTGGGGCAGTAACTAAGAGAGAGAATCAGAACACACCGAAGGAGCTGAGGAGACAGCTCAGTAACTGAAGTGCTTACTACAAAAGTACACAGATCTCAGATCCCTGAGCCCACATAAGAAGTTGGGTACAGTAGTGCATAACTGTAACTGGATCCCTGAAGCTCCCTGGCCACACAGAATGGCCAAACCATCGAGCTCCGCATTCAGTGAGAGACCCTAACTCAAAAAATAAGGCTGTGGGGCTAGACAGACGGTTAGAAGCACTTGTTGATCTTGCAGAGAATCTGGTTTGGTCCCCAGCACTTTGAGTGGTTCAAGATGGCCTGTAACTCCAGTTCCAGGGGGTCCTACACCCCTTCTGATTTTTCACAGGCTCTTGTGTACACAAGGTACACACACAAATAAATAACATTTTAAAAATAAGATGGAAAATAATTGAGGAAAAACACCCAACACTGACCTCTGTCTTCCACACACATGTGCACACATGTACTCACATGCACATACATGCACACACATGCACACACATGGGTGGAGCTCATGGCAAGAGTCTAGGCCTAGATATGTTGCAGAAAGGTACTAGGTAGGCATAGAAGAAAGGTACTAGGTAGGCATAGATGGGATTAGTATTGGGAATCTGAGAGCATATCTGAAGGAGAGGTCTGAAACAGGTATAGGGAAGCAAGTGCAGAAAATGTATCCCTCAGGATCATGATGGGACATATGCACATGTGCATGCACATGCACCACAAAGAATCAGGACTCTGGGGGCTGGAGAGATGGACAACTGTAAGCTTAGAATTTTTTTAAACCTACTTTATTTAGGGTTCTTTAACACTTCCACCTCCCTTTTGCTCCACCCACCAGAGGTAGGAGAGAAAGAAGGCTAATAGAAAAAGGGGGTGTGGACCTGTTTAGATGTAGTTCCTTAGGGTGATTCCACTCTTCGTTGTCAGGATACCAGCAGTCCAGCTCAGTAGTGAACACCAAACATGAATCATTAGTAATGGCTCGACCCAACAGTGACAGCAAGGTCCCACTGAATCGGCAAGAATCTGCAGAAGTGGCCAGAATCCGCTGGAGTACCATGAGAAGTTCTTTGGAGCATTTCTCTCTATGAAGTGAAGACCAACGAAGACCAGAGAAGAAGTGAGACCAGCTAAGACCAGCAAAATGTTACATGACATGGCAATACACACACACACACACACGCACACACACACAATATTTTTAATAAAAGTAAAAGTAAACCTCTAATCAGGACATTGAAACACTGCCACTGCCCTCTGGCATTCTTGGAGAGACAGCTCATTGGAAAGCATCATTAAGACCAAGAACACACATCCCGAAAACCTTCCTGTTCCAAGTTCAATCTGCCCCCATCAGTGTAGGGGAGGGTTCCAGGAGTCCCTTGTTCTCAGCCCCAATTTCTCCAGTGCTCAAGTCTTCCCACGCACCCATCCCTGAACCACATCAGACTCACTTGAAGAGGTTGCCTCTGAGAGGCACTCAGGGGTGTCTGCTGTGGTTACACTGATTTCCCAGCCCATCCCTGACCTCCCTTTGCCTTCTGCAGTGACTTGCCAATGGGCAAACTTTTCAGGGTCTAGAAGGAAAGTACTGAGATGGAATAAAAGAGGAGATTTTTGATGCTCTGGTCCCAGACCCTCCACTCCACATCTGGACTTGCCAGACACCAACACTGTCTCTCCCAGCAGTGTCTAGGCTTCACCAGCTTATTAACCCCTTCTGTTATTCAAAAATGACATGCTGGAAAAGAATTGAGGGGCTGGTGAGATGGCTCAGTGGGTAAGAGCACCCGACTGCTCTTCCGAAGGTCCGGAGTTCAAATCCCAGCAACCACATGGTG
>NC_034592.1:155806525-155819025 GCF_900095145.1 Mus pahari
AAAAAAAAAAAAAAAGAATTGAGGAGCTTGGGAGTAAGGAAGGATGGAAGGAGAGAGGGAGACCGGGAGAGAGGGAGGATGGAAGCAAGCAAGCAAGGAAGGAAGCAAGGAAGGGGTATTTAATTGTCATTGGTCACAACCAAATTTCTCTAACTATTTTAGACCACTTTTAAATACTTCACAGACAAGTCCACATAACGTAAACAGAACTGGATGTGGGATTTGACTATGTTTGGCCCCCATAGACTTATGTGTTTGAGTGCTTGGCCATATGGAGTGGCGCCATTAGGAGGTGTGGCCTTGTTGGAGGAAGTGTGTCACTCTGAGGGTAGGCTTTGTGGTCTCCTATAATCAAGCTCCACGCAGTGTGGTACACAATCTCCTTTTGCTGGCTTCAGATCAAGGTGTAGAACTTTCAACTCCTCTGGCACCATGTCTGCCTGCAAACTGCCATGCTTCCCACCATGATGATAGTAGAGTAAACCTCTAAAACTGTAAGCTAGCCCCAAATTAAATATTTTCCTTCATAAAAGTTGCTATGGTCATGTTGTCTCTTTACAGCAATAAAACCTTAACTAAGACATTGGGAATCTGGGGAAGTTTGGCATCAGGAGTAGTCACACTTGCTTACATCTGAGCAGCCCTCTGAAGGCATGGCGACTGGGCAAAACCGAACCGTGATGTCTAGAAGCCTGAAGGGTGACTTCTCCAACACAGTGATATCACATTAGTAGCTTTTGTGTGTGTGTGTGGTGGGGGAACAACAGATGGAGGGTAAGATGATTCAGGAGATGCACATCAAAATTCACACCAGTGTGAATCATGGCATGTAGAAGGCCAGTCACACACCTAAATACTATCTCAAAACAAACAAATGAGCAGTGGTGCTGCAGACGTGGCTCAGTGTTGCAGGATTTGCCTGGTATGCACAGAGCCCTGGGTTCATCACAGAAAGAAAGTCTTAGAGACAGTCACACACACTCACTCACACAGTCACACATACACACACTCATTTACATACTCACACTCATCCACACTCACTCACACACCCACACCTGTTTACATATTCACACTCATTCACACTCAAACACTCACACATTCATTCATACAGTCACACATACTCACACTCATTTACATACTCATACTCATTCACATTCGAACACTCACTCATACAATCATTAACACAGTTACACACATTCATTCATTCATACATTCACACTCATTCATTCACACACACTAATACTTTCACACACTGATTCACATGCACATACTCACACTCACACATAATCACACACTTATTTACACACTCACATATTCACTCATACTCACATTAA
Source organism: Mus pahari (assembly GCF_900095145.1). Classification (NCBI taxonomy): domain Eukaryota; kingdom Metazoa; phylum Chordata; class Mammalia; order Rodentia; family Muridae; genus Mus; species Mus pahari. The sequence continues at coordinate 155,807,860 of NC_034592.1, forward strand.
CACACTGATTCACATGCATGTACTCACTCACACACTTACACATACTCACAATCATTAATACTCACTCATTTACATATTCACACTTTCATTTATACTTACTCATACTCATTTACAGTCACACATATCACACTCGTTTACATACACACTCATTCACACTCAAACACTCACTCACACACACATTCACACAGTCATACATACACACATTTACATACTCATACTCATTCACACTGAAATACACACTCATTCACGCGCTCAGACACTTTCATACATTCACACACTCATTCATTCATACACACTACTAATACATTCACACACTGATTCATGTGCACGTACTCACACATCGCACACTCATTTATACACTCACATACTCATTCACACACTCACACATATTCACTTATACTCACATTAACATACTGATTCACATGCACGTACTCACACACTTGCACATACTCACACAGTCATTAATACTCACTCATTTACATACACTTTCATTCACACTCACACACACTCACTTATACATTCACATACTTATTCACACATTCATGCACATATTCACACTTGCACACTCATTCACACTCACTCATGTACTCACACTCTCATTAATACTTACACACTCATTTACATACTCACACATCCAATTACACTCACACACACACTCACTCATACTTTTGAATACTCTTTCACAGACATGCACATATTCACTCACATATTCACACTCATTCACACTCATTCATATACTCACACTCACTCACACACTCATACTCACAACTCTCTCACACACAGTGCCTCCTTTGGAGGAGGAAGGGACTTTGAAACATTTACTTTTTACTTTAAACACATCAGGACTATTTGCGGTTTGGTAGTGTGTGGAAGTTAACCTTTGACCCCTGGTTGCTGGCATTTTTCACAGGTGTCACTAGTGTATTGCTCCCTGGCACCTTCTGCACACAGGACCCCACTTCCTAAAGGCCAGCTTTAGTCTTCTCTCTAAGGCCAAGTTTTCATCTGGGTTGGGAGGTCTAACTCCACCCATCAATTTCTTGTAACATGTCTTTGTGTTGTACTGTTTAATTATTCTAGAGCTTTTATCTATCTACATGAGTGATGGGTTTTTCATTTCTTCCATTTGCTGGAGAATACCCACTTCCTGAGTTATGGTTGGAGCCCTGCAGAGCTAAGTTCTTCACTCACCAACACCAGCTCCTCTCCTGAAAGGCATGGGCTGATAGCTGAAGGCCCCCTGCCATCTTCCACATTTTTGCAGCCCTTCTGAGAGTATTTAATCTTCTACACAGATTTCGAGATTTTATTTTTATTTATGTATGCATTACTTCAGTAATTTTATTTTCCAAATAAAACCTTTTGTTACTAAAAGGGAAGGCTTAGTGGCCAAGTGATTATCTACCACTAAAAATAAGTAAAATAAAAAGGGGAGAGAGACAAGACCAAACCCTGGTAGAGACCCCAGAAAAGATCAATCATTGCTGATTGAAGACCAAACAGAATATTCTAGAACACAGTCTGACTTTTAGAAAAGCCAACATAGCTGTGCCACATGGTCCCTCGATGATGGGGCTCCAGGGGATAAAGGCAAACAGATGGCAATCCTGCATTCGGGAAGTACGACAGTTCCACTTGGAAGCCACTTCCGAAATGTCCTTCTGAGAGGGAGCAGACGACCAGCTGTGGCGTGCCCAGACCACGGAAGTGGACCGCGGGGGATGATGCTGGTCGTGGGGAAGCTATGCAGGCGGGAGCAGGCGGTGATGAGGATTCAAACTCCCATCATGCTGTGAGCCTAACACTGCTCCCAAAAGAAAACTTTAAAGCAAGTCCTACTGTCGCTTCCTGCCACATCTGGAACTGAGATGTGCAGACCCCCTGAGCAGGAAATGGCTGAGAGTGCATCTGGCAAAATGGGCCTCTCATCTGCTTGGCTTATCTCTGAACCTGGAGGCGAGGTTTCCTGAGGGAGAAAGCGCCTCCAACTTCAAAGCCCTCACCTCCCTTAGACTCAGCCCCTTCTGCCAAGGCCGCCATGAGAGACCTGTATGAGGTGGCACAAAGTGAGCGTGGCTGGGAGCTCAGCCATGCTTGCTGGAACACTGAGGGCAGACATGACAGCAGATAAGCCAGGAGCTTGAGGAGAAACTAACATCGGCCCCCAAGTGCAGACTGCATGCGGCTGAGAAACAGCCACCAGGACAGAAGGCAGGAGACAATAAGAAATAAATAAATAAATAACCTGACAAGACCTAAGTCAGAGGAGGCTGTCATCAGGGCTCAGCCTTGTGACACATGTCCTGCTGACAGTGGCCCTGCCCCACAATCCACCTCTATAAATAAATGGCTTGGAAATGTCAGTTATTTGACAATTGTTCACACTGCTGGGCCCTTGAGATGACGGTCCCTTCCAAACTCAGACTGCCACCGCTGGAGGAGCAGTCAGACCACAAGCTGCCACCACCCTGGAGGGAGGCACCTGAGGTTCTCTGTGTGCATCCTTTGGGAATGGAAAAACGAATACAGTGCTAATGTGAATCCACACACAAGAGTGACAGAGCCTGGGTCACCCACCCACCCCTGGAGGAGTGAAGAGGTCTCTCCAACACTGGGAGACAAAGAGGGACCCGAGCGTCAGCCTTTCTAGTCATCGGGTGTCTGGATCCAGCTCTCTGCTGCGGTCTAGGGGCGGGGGTGGTCTGTGGTTGTGGTCATGCATGGCAGAGGTTAAGTTTTCAGTTGAGTTTCCTGCTCACCGTAGTGCACGAGGTTTCTGGGGAAGGGTGGGGGGAGAAGCCAATGAAGCACTCCAGCTGCTTTTCTGCTTGGGACTTTAAAAAAAACGTTTAGTGTCCAAGTGACTTGACATACCCAGTCCCTCACAATATTTGCGTAGAACTCTGGGATCAAAATATAATTTCAAAATAATATATTTTTCTGACATCCCCTAAGAAAAAAATAATTACTAGTTTCTTCCCTCTAAAAGGATTTAGATGGAATAACATCTGCGCTGAGAATTCTGCAGATACGTTAAACTGACAGGCGGTCTCTAAGGCGCTCTGCTCATTAATGTTCTGTGCATAAAATTAAAACTTGAAATATATTTTTAAATCCATTTTGAATCATTTAAGCAATTCTCCCGCAAAGAAACTATTGTACTGAAATAATATATTTGGAGCGAGGAATATGAAAGGCATTAAAACGTCTTAAGACCTCCTGCCTTTCACGGGCAGAGAGCGGGAGGGGGGCTCGCTGCCTCCTTTGAAGCATGCTCTGTGTTCAGCGTGCCCACCTCGAAGAGAACGGCCTGGGGGAGCGCTGAGAGTGTACCTTGAGCCCACAGGTGGAGGCCTGCTGTTGATCTTCGGAGTGAGTGTGGTGTGAGTTGTGAGGACCCACCCAGGTTTCCCCAAAGAGGGCAGAAGACAGACACAGGGCACGGCACGGCACAGCGGCGGCGGCGGGCGGCCTCAGTGTGAAGCAGCAATGCAGCAAATGTCAGGCCTGGATCCTGAGATACTACTTTTTGTTGTTTCTGGGAGTAGCCCCCTGATCAACCAGTAAGAGAACCTCAAAGCACTGGTACCGCCATTGGAGTCTGGATAACCTCGGTGCCATACAAAACTCTTTAGCTGTGCTTTTTTTGGCTAGGCTGTGAGTTTCTGGAAGACTGGGACAGGACTGTTCAGGGCATAGTGAGGTACCAGGGTCCGCACATATAAAAGACCCAGTAACATTTGTTGAGAAAGATAAGAAGAATGGGGGTCTCCCCATGCCACTTGATACACGACAAAGAATAACACCTGTGGGGTAGAATGTAGATTCCACCCAACTCCTCCCCCTTCAACCCCATGATCTCTTTCCCTTCAAACCCATCTTAACCCTACCTGTGGGTAACACCTCTTCCTGGACTGCATAGCTCACTCCTGAGACTAGCCCTGGAAGGAGGAAGCCATCATTATGTGCCCCTCTGTAATAGCTTGTGTTCATCATCAACTAGACAGGAGATGAATCACAAGGCTTGTCTGTGATTGGGTTCACTAAAGTGGGGAGACCCAGCCAAATGTGGGTGGCACCATTCCGTAGACAGGAGTGCCAATGGAGAGGGCTCAGCTGGTAGAGGCGGGTACAGTCAAGCCTACCATGAGTTTGATCTCCCAGACTCGGATATTAAAAGGAAGTGAATGAACCAACTTCTGCAAGCTGTCTTCCGTCTTCTGCACATACACACAAATCCACTTGCGCATACACACACACACACACACACACAGACACAGACACACACTCAAACACAGACACACATACTCTCAAGCACAGACATATACACACTCACACACTCACATACACACTCTCTCACACAGACTCACACACACACACATTCACACTCACACTCACCACAAATACATGAATGTATAAAAGGAGAAGGAGACAGGGAACTGAGCACCAGCACCCATTCCTCTCTGCTTTCCGACTGTGGACAGAAGGCAGTCAGTTTCCTCAGGTCGCTGCCTCAGGACCTCTCTCCACCATGGCACACTATACCATCACCAGCCAAATCACGCACTGTCTTCCCTAAGTCACATCTGCCAGGGCTTTATGAAAGCAGCGAGCCAAGCAAAGAATCCGTCACCCAGGATCAGTACTGGGCACTGGCCTTCAGAGCGTGAGCATCTCCATCAGGAACTCCCCCAGGGTGGGACACGTGGCTGGTGGAATGACTGTCCATCAGGAAGCCGGGGCAGCCGGCGTCTATCGCCTTAGATGGCCAAGGCTGTACCCTTCACAGTTGAGTCCAGGCCAGCCTCTTCCTGACTCAGCTCACTCTACTCTGCAGGCACTCGAGCGTACCCCATATCTGAGGGACTGAACGAGGCAGATTGGAGAGAAGGGTCTAGGAAAGGAGGAAGCAGCTGCTTGCCCTGAGCCTTCCGGGTGAGTGGGAGTGCGGGGCATAGGGACTCATGGATGCAGGGATGGATGATAATAAGGCCAACTGGGAAGGACCTGTGAGGGAGTTTCTAGGGATCCATAGAGGCAGGCAGTCTTTCCTTCCTCTATAGGGCCCTAGAACCATGTTACCTGTTGCTGTAGGTGTGGGGAGGAGATGTCTGAACCCAGCCAAGATAAGCTCTCTGCTCCTTCTACTGCAGCTCACTCGAGTCATTAGATGTACGAAGCAAACATGCTTTCAGCCAAAGCTCACGGGCCTTTGTTGTACAGGTAACAATCACCATGTTGTGGGGAAATCATGCTGGCAGCCAGGGCAGGCTGGGAGCAGAGCCTGCTCCTCCACAAAGCATTCTTTGGTTTAAGAAATAAAGGGGGGAAAAAAAAAACCTCATCCAATTAAAAAAGAAAACTGTTTAAGCTTAAAAACTAAAAAAAGAAGCAGTTGGCTCCTGTTGTCAGAATGTTTTATGGAGCAACAGAAAAATGAAAAAAAAAAAGAAATAAAAATTAAAAACGAACTGTCCCAGAGAACTGAGAAAAGGCCAAAAAATATTAACACAGGAGAACATGGAGACCCTAAAAGCTGTAAATATTTTCTGGGTTTCCCACGTGTGGCCAGCAAGCGTAGTAATCCTGTCCCCTGTCTTCTCTCTCTCTCTCTCTCTCTCTCTCTCTCTCTCTCTCTCTCTCTCTCTCTCTCTCTGTTTGAAATCTACTCGGAAGAACAAGTTTGCCAACGAAAACAAAACAACAAAGAAATAACCCCCCCCCCAAAAAAAAACTTGTTACATAAGGAATCTCTCTACCAGAGGCTGGGAAAATGTTTGTTTCAAATATCAAAGGGAAAGGGATTTGAGCCTTGGAACCGAGGTGGGGGTGAGGGGGTGAATAAGAAACAGAGAAAGGAGACCTTGCTCACAAGGACAGTGGAATACAGTATGTGGGTGCACATCAACCCACCAGGCATGCCCCCAAAACAGGCATTTCAGAAACATACCTGGGTAGATAGGCTAGGAGATAGCGGGGAAACAGGATTTTTAGGAGCCATAATGCGCAGGCAATGGGTGCTGGGGACAAGGTGTGTGTACAGGGACATTGTGTGCACCCTATGTCCTGTGTTTTGATTAAGTTTACTCTTGCCATCTTGCTGGCGGGAGGGTATCATAGGTCCCTAGGTTCCTTTCTGTGGCTGTGACAAAGACCTTGATCAAAAGCTACACAGGAGAAGAAAACGTTTACTTCAGCTCACACTTGAGATCACGGTCTGTCACATATCACACTTGAGATCACGGTCTGTCACATAGGGGAGTCAGAGCAGGGACTCAAGGCCCCGGTATCAGCTCCTGGCAAGGAGCTCCCTTCATAGTCAAGGAAATACAGCAGGGCACGCTAGCCGGCCTGTTCAGGCTCATGCTTAGTTTGCTCCCTACAGTCCAGGACTGCCTGTATAGGGAATGGGGCTGCTCACAGTGGGCTGGACCCTTCTACTCAATTAGCAATCAAGACAACCCTCCCCCTGCCCCCAGACATGTCCACGGGACAATTTGATCTTGGCAATTCCTCCTTGAGCCTTTTCTGTTAGGTGGCTCTTAGCATTAAAACTAACCAAGACAGAGTGACTGCACTCCAAGGAAGGACAGTTCCTAGTGGGGCTCATAGGTGTACATAATCCCACAGCAAGTTCCCAAGGTGATTCTGTCTAGGGCAATCAAGGCCCTGTTTGGTGGTTAAATTCCTTCCCCAGTCAGCCTTGAAGAGCACCCAGCTCTGTAGGTTCAGCTGCCTGGGGTAGCCTGAGATGAGAAGACTTGGCCTAGATACAGGAGGCATCACCACACAGCTCGAGGTCTGGACTGAATAAATGGAGACACAGCTTCCCGGCTTCCTGATTGTAGATGTGTGAGGGGGTGCCTCCCGCGCCGAAACGTCACTGCTGTGATGTAAGTCAAACCGTCCTTCAGTTAGGTACTTGTCACATGGTGAGGAAACAGTAAACCTGCCTTCTCTCTTTAAGAGATTTGGGTATCAGTGATGAAATCCGGGGCCATGAGCTGAGCCCATCTGAGACTCCAAGCCTGTCCACGTGACCACAGTCCTCTTCGGAGCACCCTGCGCACAGGGCCTTTGCACTGCTCCTGCACAGAAAACGCTCTGATCCTTATGCATGATCCTTATCCCTCAGCACATGTCCCCAGCGATCCTCTCTTCAGAGAGATCTGCCCTGAGCGCCCTCCCACGAGGGAGGGGAGTAGGTGTAGGTGGGTGTGGATGTGCAGGTTCATGTGTATGTGGGTGCACGTGTGTGCAGAGGTCAGAAGTCCACCTCAGAGGTCGTTCTTCAGCCACTGTCCAACCTGTGTTATGAGACGAAGTCTCTGAGGTGACCTGGAGCTCTGTAATTGTGGTAGTCAGGGAAATTTAGACATATCTCCTGTCTCCACCTTCCCAACGCAGGGACTGCAGGGGTGTGTCACCATGCACAGCGTTTTATATGGCTCTGGGAATTGAACTCAGCTCCTCATGCTTGTGTGGAGTCTCCCTGCCCCCACGGCCACCGTTCTAGAAACCTCCATGACTGTTAGCATCTGATCTATTGTGACCTTCATCATGGCTGTCCCCTGTGACCTCGGGATGTGTGTGTGCCTCCTATATACTTGCCTGTCTGTCCTGTATGTGTATATGTGTTTCCCTTCTGCACCCTCAGTACCCAACCAGAATCAAGCACAGTGGGGCTCTTAGCCAATGCTTGCAGGAGGGGCGGGGCTCTTAACAAAGCTTGCAGGAGGGGCGGGGCATAAGCACAGCATTCATTCCGCAGAGATACCTAGACACTTGTCAAAGCAGGAGCAGAGTTTGCCTGGAGTGCACAGCGGATCTTTCTTCTTAGGCACCTTACACAAAGGCTTCCACAGCCACTGGACCTGGGAAAGGGGGACGGGAGATGATCCCAGCCCACCTGAGGACCTACCCACCCAGGAGCAAGGACACCTAGTAGTGGCCCATTATCAGCTTATCGTGAACGAAGGCCAGGTCTTTAACAGACCAACTCTGTCCTTGAGCAGGAGTGAAATACGATGCAGCAGTGGAAAAGCACACGTGGAAAAGCAGCATGAGTGGGCTTCCCACGGCTTTAGCAGGAAGGAGAAGCCTGGCTAGAGTCCTCAGCCTGTATTCGATGGTGGAGGCCTAGCCAAGCTCCACAAGGAGGTGGAGGCGGGGCAGAGGGTAGTGTTCTCCGCAGCCACTGAAGGTGGCTGGCAGCGCTATTCCGTGATGCCCAGGGTCTGACAGGAGGCTGTGTTCTCTCAAATAGACATCACCAAGCTCTGTGCTCTTGGGGTTCTGCGCCCGGGTGAGTAATCTAACATCCATGTTTATGTTTAAGTTTGAAAAGGGCCAGGGACCAGGGCAGATGGTACAAGCCAGCCTGCTACTCAGGGAACGGCTACAGGAGCAACTGGAAGCATAGGTCTGCCTGGGTTACAGAGTGAGTTCAAGGCCAGACTGAGCATCTTAGGGAGCTCCTGTGTCAAAATTGTAAACAAGGGCTGGAGAGATGGCTCAGCGGTTAAGAGCACCGACTGATCTTCCTGAGGTCCTGAGTTCAAATCGCAGCAACCACATGTTGGCTCACAACCATCTGTAATGGGATCTGATGCCCTCTTCTGGTGTGTCTGAAGACAGCTACAGTGTGCTCATATAAATAAAAATAAATAAAATCTTTTTTAAAAATGTAAACAAGTAAAAAACAAAAAGCAAACAAACAAACAAACAAAAAACAGAAAAACAAAAAACAAAAAACGAGGGTTGGGGATATAGGTCCGGGTGGAGCGTGCCGAGTCCTGCGAGCAATTCTCAGTATCGAAAGAGGAGTGGGGATCTTGGTGCTGAGTCTAGAGTTTTCTCAGAAGAGCATGTGACAAGATGACTACTGGGTGCACAGAGGGCGGAGGCCAGGGGCAAGTTCTAGGGACCTTCTTCCGCTGCAGATGTGCCATGCTCCGGCTTCCGCTTCCGCTTCCTTGTCGCGCTTCCTTGTCGCCTGTGACCTGGCAACCGGTCTCCCAGCAACGGGACTACAATACAACTAAGGACGCAGAGTCTAAGGCAGGAGCACAGAGTCTAAGGCAGGAGTTTGGGTTTGCGGAGACCGCGGGAGCCATGGCGCAGAAACCGCTCAGCACCACGGCCGCAGAGCGCATGAACCTTGTGGCCCAGGACGAGATCTGGTAAGGCCCATTGGGCTGGGTCCTTCTCACAAGGCACGTATACACCATGGTGGCCTCAGTTTCCCCACCAAGACCAGAAGACAGTCGACTCCTGGGAGTAACAAGAGTGCTCTAAAGATAATCAGGGTCACAGTGTCACGTTAGGGACACAGGAATACCTCAGTCTTCCCACCCTCCCCTCCTGCCCACAGCGGAGACTGGAAGAATTCTAATAGAAAATTTAAAAAGAAGAAACAAAATTAAAATACTAATTTTTGACAACCTCGAAGGAGAGACGATTTGCCCTTTCTTGATTTTCCCTGATTCTTTTAAATGAGAAGGAAGTTTAATTTTACAAGATCCAGGGCAGGAGCCAGGTGTGGTGGCCCACGCCTTTAATCCCAGCACTTAGGAGGCAGAGGCAGGAGGATTTCTGAGTTCGGGGCCAGCCTGGTCTACAAAGTGAGTTCCAGGACAGCCAGGGCTATACAGAGAATCACTGTCTCGAAAAAAAAAATCAAAACAAATCAAAACAAAACAAAAGACCCAGGGCAGTAGCACACAGGTCTCGGGGTTTGCAGAGACCTGGGAAGCCATGGCGGCAGCGCGGAGCTGCAGAGACAGGTGGATCTCTGTGAATTCAAGGCCAGAGAAGTCTACACGGTAAGACCTGTCTCAAACAGCAACAGCAGCAGCAGCAACAACAACAAATCCATTCCCTGAAAGACTTGTCTCCATCAGGCATCTACAATGGATATTTTTGAGTGCTAAATAGTATTCCGTTATTTGGCATTTTAACCATTATAGTCTAATTTAAACCTTAGATGCAAGAAACATCTGTCCCTCCCTCCCTCCTTCCTTCCCTCCCTCCCTCCCTCCTTCCTTCCTTTCCTCCTTCCTCTCCTCCCTCCCTCCCTCCTTCCTCCCCTCCCTCCTTCCTCCCCTCCCTCCCCTCCCTCCCCTCCGTCAGTCAGCACTGGGTATGAATCTGGAGCCTCAAGAATGCTGGGCATGTTCTCTGACACCTTGAGTCTCACTCCAGCTTTCTTTATCTTGCTTTTAATCTTGAGTAACCCAAGCCGGCCTAAACTCATTCCCCAACAGTTCAGGCTGGCCTCAAACTCACCACTCTCCTGCTGCAGCTCCCTGATACCTAGGATGGCAGGCTCCTGCCTTACCTCCTCACTTAAGCTCCCTAGTAACTGTCTCTGTGACTTTTTTCATCTTTTTTGACACCTGTGTGGTTGGCTGAGGGTGGAGACGGATGAAGAGCCGGCTTTATATTGGAACTGCTACATTGGGTTTGTTTTATAGAAAACTGTATAATTCTCGTAAGTGGAAAAGGGTCATTTCCCACAAACTGTACAATCTCAGTGTTTTAAATGTTCATTATCACCCATGAACCACCACACACACCCCACCCCCCCAGGAGGAAACAGTATCCTTTCTTCCCCACTCCAGACAAACTCCTACATATCCTTCAAGACCCAAGTCAAAAAGCCCCTCCTGGATGAACAGGCCCTCTTGAGCCTCCAAACTCTGATTTCCAGTACGCAACATGGTTCCTGAGCATTGGAAGTGAACGAGGTCAAACCTTGGATTAGCTGGGGATAAAAAATTGACAAATTTCAAAGATTCACACCAAAAAAAAGCAACATGAAAATTAATGCCTGTTGGCTATTTTTACTTCTGCTGTGATGTGGGCATGGGGAATTTTACAGCTACTTCTGCAGCTCCCAATGAGTTCATGTTAGCTACATCCATGTGAGAATTAGATTCTGGGGCTGGAGCAACGGTTCAGCAGCCTGTGTGTGTGTGTGTGTGTGTGTGTGTGTGTGTGTGTGTGTGTGTTCACAGCGAAAGCCCTGGGAAAGCTGAGCTGTCTGGTCCTCTGGCCTGCACACGCATGCACACACTCAGGCACAGAACGTACACGGGCGCGCAGGGAAACAGACTCCACGGCTGGGAGAGGGCTCAGCCTGGAAAGTGTTTGCACACAAGAATG
>NC_034592.1:155821525-155841907 GCF_900095145.1 Mus pahari
GCACTATCTAGACACTCATAATACCTACAGGGCTTCCAGGGGTGGCCTGTTTGGGACATAACTACCTCTAGCTAGATACCACATGCAGGGAAGCTGTGACCAGAACTGCACAGTTCTGAAGATTATAGCTCACAGCAGTGGGAGCCCCACCCGCAGCTCACCCAAGGCACGACTTGGAAATTATGTCATTTGTAATGAGGTTTTGAAAAAAATTCCTAGACAGTTATACGGTTTGAAATTCGATGCATAAAGTAAGGGCCTTAATAATGTACTGTTCGCAAGTGATCTGATATTAATATTCCTTGTGTGTAATTAAATTGGGTTTCCAGGGAGTTTTAAATGGCTTTAAATTATCCCAGAGTGTGGGGCGTTCCTTTCTGGTTGGAAAGCCCGGCCTTGGAACTGGCATGGATATTTTTTAGTTTAAATTCTTGACCAGGGAAGTCTTCTCTGGTCCCACGGTAGGAGTGCTGGTTCCTGGGCTGCAAGTCTAGCAGAAGGACCTCATCAAGGGCTGCTCGGGGCTAACTCAGCAGCTCAGATCCCACTTCCACTGCCTTATGCTTGTCCCGGGACCAGGAGCGCCTCTGCACGGGGCCCCACTGGTACCGTCTATCACATGTGACTTCTGGGATGAATGAACAAACCATGTCCTAGCCTTGGCCTGAAGTTCTGGTCTCTGGGGTTCTGTTTCAGCTGCTTGAGGGTGAAGAGGGGCCACAAACCCCAAAGACCAAGATTGAGCTGCCTAGCCACTTCTATGTTCGTCCAGTGAGCCCCATGGATAAACACATCAAGGTTTGCAAAACCCTTTTTACACCACTTTCTGAGAGAAAATAAGTCCCACTGCAGACTGTGTTCCCTCCAGCAGCCAGAGGTGAGGGCCTGACTATGCCAGAAAGGCAAAAGAGACCCGGAAGTAGTCTGGGAACCTCCCTGGTAAGCACATGAGGGTCATGTGTGAGTGCGCGTGTGCGTGTGTGCGCAAAACACACACACACACACACACACACACACACACGGATGCACATACTCACACATACATGCACATATAAACACAAACATTCCTGCAAACACATGCAAGTATAAAAGTGTGCACACAACTATGCATGTGCACATATAAACACACACAGGCACACGCATGTTCATACAGATATTCACACATATGTACACACACATTACCAGACCAGGTAAGCAGGTGAGTCTCAGATTCTCAATGAGATCTGAACCTGAGTTTTGCTGTACTGTTAAGCTCCTCCGTTGTCTTGGATGAGTGGCCTGGATCCCTGTGTCTCCACTTCCACCCTGGTCACTGTATCTCAGGGTTACCAAAGCACCTGCCTTAGAGACCTGGGTTCTGTGCTCGAATGACTGGGGGCAGGAACCAGCATTTCTCAGATTTCTGAAGAATAGCTCTCTTCTCTTTGGGAGGCCAATACTGGGTGCTGGGGGGAGCAGTCAGAGGCGAGCAAGAAGAAGATCCTCAGTCAACAGAAAAGTCAGGCACTGCACGGGGCAGGCAGTGCTCCAAAGGGTTGCAAGAGCCATGGGCAGGCTCCTCGGCCAGCCCATCTGTCTCAACCAGTTAGCTACAGAGTCAGTGAGACGACGTAGGGAACCACCGAGGAAGACACACGCCGTGCCAGCTGGTTTCCTATCAACCTGACACAAGCTCGGGTCATTTGAGAAGGGGGATGCTCAACTGAGAAAATTCTCCCCTAAGATTTGTCGGTGGGCAAGTCTGAGTGTATTTTCCAAATTATGGGTTGATGTGGGCAGGGGTGCTACCTGGAGGCATGTGGCCTGGGACGTGTAAGAAAGCAGGCCGAGCAAGCCACAAGCAGCAGGCCGGTAAGCAGCACCCCTCCCCTGGGCCCTGCATCAGCTCCTGCCTCCAGGCCCCTGCCCTGACTTCTCTGGATGATGGGCTATAAGCTATAAGATGAAAGGCACCCTTTTCTTCCTAGCTTGTTCTTGGTCATGAGGTTTTATTAGAGGAATAGAAACCCCAACTAAGGCATTTGTCAACCTGACACAGCCTACAGTCAACTGAGGAACTGCCCGGACCCCATTAGCATACAGACATACATGGTGGGGGAGTGTTCTGGACTGTCAATTGATGTTAGACGCTTCAGCCCACTGTGGGCAGCACCATCCCTAGGCTAGTGGCCCTGGGCTTATAACACAGCCACCTAAACATGACCCTGTGAGTGAGCTAGAGAATGAGCTGGCAAGCAACATCCCTCCATGGTCTCTGCCTCAGCACCCTGCCCTGACTTGCTCTAGTGATGAGCTGTCACTTGGAAGTAGAAGTCAAATGCACCCTTTCTTCCCCAGGATGCTTTTGGTCAGAGTGTTACCACAGAAACAGAAAAGAAACCTCGTGAACACCCCAAAGCTAAACTCTAACCTACACACACACACACATACACACACACACACAAAAATATGTACACACATACACATATGTGCACTCACCTCACACATGAATAAAAACATACACACATGCACATACACACATTTGCACACAAACACACACACACACACACACACACACACACACGCACCTCAAACTCTGGCTGGTGGAAAGTGGTTATTTCATCACACACTGCTTAATACTGGCTTCTCTGGCTTATCCATGCTAAGCTTCATTGGCACCCTAGGCACCCTGTGGCATGTGTGGTCATTTGCCTTACAATGAGATTCTTGTCTTCCTCCTATCAGCACTTGGGCAGGACGGAGTCTTCCCTTTGACTAACTCCTTACATTTCTTCTTCAGATTCTCCCATCGCCCCCAGTCCCAAAGACCACCCAGGGCTTCATCGGATGGCGATCTGGGGTGCCAGCCCTGTACTGCTTGGAGAAGTACTCAGAGGTTTGCAGCTGCAAAGGGGCTTATGCCCGAGAGCTATGCTGGCCTGAGCAAGGTGTGCATTGAGCAGCACGGTCCTCTGCCTCAGACAGGGTGTATGCTGTGCCTGGGTGTGCATCCCTGGTGCTCTGAAGAGCAACAGTTTGCTGTAGGCATTGCCATTTGTTGGTGTTTCTGGCATTCTTGGCTAACTTAAGGTAATATAGAAACCCTGGCTTATTTGCTTGTTTGGATGTTTGTTGATTCTGTGGGAATTCCTAATTGTGACTTCGAAAAGCAATACTGACTAAACTCTAGGCATACTTGCCTATGGCTGGGGTTGCAGTTCAGTTGGTAGATGGCTTGTAAAAAAGCCACAAAGCTCACCTCAGAAACTGGGATTACTAGAGATCTGCAGTCATGGCATACGGGGCATGGAGACAGAAGAAATGAAACTCAAGAAGGAAGACCACAGTGTGGCTACTTCGGTCTTTCTTAGAAGGGAGAACAAAATACCCATGGGAGGAGTTACAGAGACAAAGTTTGGAGCAGAAACTGAAGGAAAGGTCATCCAGTGACTGCCCCACCTGGGGACCCGTCCCATATACAGTTACCAAACCCAGACACTATTGTGAATGCCAACAAGAGCTTGTGGATAGGAGCCTGGTACAGCTGTCTCCTGAGAGGCTCTGTCAGTGCCTGACAGTTGCAGAAGTGGATGCTCACAGCCATCCATTGGATTGAGCACAGGGTCCCCAATGGAGGAGCAAGAGAAAGGACCCAAATTGCTGAAAGGGTTTGCAGCCCCACAGGAGGAATGACAATATGAACTAATCAATACCCCCCAGAACTCCCAGGGACTAAACCACCAACCAAAGAGTACACATGGAGGGACCCATGGCTCCAGCTGTGTATGTAACAGGGGATGGCCTTGTGGGACATCAATGAGGGGAGAGGCCCTTGGCCTTGTGAAGACTTGATGCCCCAGTAGGAGAATGTGTAGGAGAATGACAGGACAGGGAAGTGGGAGTGGGTGGGTGGGTTAGTGAGCAGGGGGACGGGGGATAGGATGGGTTTTAGAGGGGAAATGAGGAAAGGGGATAAAATTTGAAATGTAAGTAAAGAAAACATCTAATAAAAAAGGGGGTTCCTTGGTGTCTTAGTTAGGGTTTTACTGCTGTGAACAGACACCATAACCAAGGCAAGTCTTATAAAAACAACATTTAATTGGGGCTGGCTTACAGGTTCAGAGGTTCAGTCCATAATCATTGAAGTGGGAACATGGCAGCATCCAGGTAGGCATGGTTGCAGGAGGAGTCTGAAGGCTGCTAGCAGAACACTGACTTCCAGGCAGCTGGGATGAGGATCTTATGCCCACACCCACAGTGACACACCAACCAGGTCACACCTATTCCAACAAGGCCACAGCTCCAAATGGTGCCACTCCCTGGTCCAAGAATATACAAACCATCACACTTGGCATATCAGGTTTGAAGCTAGCTTGAGTTACATGGCACGTTGTCTCAACAAGGGAAGTCCTTGAAAGCATCCTTCCTGCATCAGGCACAGTGGCACAGGCCTGTTAGCACAGCGACTCGGGAGCCCTGAGGGGACAGGGTCACAGATTTAAACATGACTGAGAAGCCTGGGAAATCCAGTAAGACCAGTTCTCAAAAAGTGTGTGTGTGTGTGTGTGTGTGTGTGTGTGTGTGTGTGTGTGTGTGTGTGTGTGTGAGTCCCCAGGAAACTCCCATGAAAACGTCTCTCATCCCCCTCTTGACAGTGAGATTACTGTGTCCAGACCCCCAGCTGCTCTTCAGGAGGAACGAGGTAGCTGGAGGCTCCTAGTTGAGTTGCTTCAATGGCTTCAAGTCCACAGTTTCAAGGGCAGAAAGCAGGCCAGGGCCACCAAGTGGATTTCCCCAAATCCCTTCCTGAGTTTCCTGAGCATAGCTGCCTCGTCCAACGTCCTGGCCATTCCCACCCTGTGGACGCCTGCCCCTCAGCTGTCAATTTCCTCCTCCCCACACCCTGCCTCCTGGTGGGGGAGGGGTTCCCTGGTGGCCAAAGAGGAAAAACATCAGGTGACAAGTCGTCGTGAGCTGCACCCTCACAACCATGCCAGGCCGAGGAGCTGCTTCTGGTCTCCCCAAGTAGGGTTTTGTGGAGTTTAGGTTGGCATGAAACCAATAGGTAGCTGAGGCTAACCTTGAATTTTTGATCCCCCTGCCTCTACCTCCCAAGTGCTAGGATTATCGACATAAAATACCAAACCAGGTTTATGCAGTGCCGAGGGCAAAGCCCGGAGCCCCCTGTGTGCTAGGCAAGTGCTCAGCCACAGCCCCAAACCTGGACTACTCTGATGGTCGATCATCTGCTCCACAGTGAGACGTGTGTCCTCCTCCTATCTGCACTGTGGGCAGGACAGACTCTTCCACGACTGCCTAGGGGGCTGGGAGAACTTTCATTTGGTGGAGCCATTGCTGAAGTCCCTCCTCTTAGGAAGATTCAAAGTCCTTTCCCAATCCTCAATGTGGGCCCCACCCCTCCACCACTCTCCAAAATGGATTTCATGGCTACTGGGCACACAATACCAAGAGACAGAATCCCTTCAGAGAATCCCCATATGCTAATGGCTGGCAGCCTCCCAGTCCAGGAGCCTAGCAGACAAGCTTCTCTCTGAGAGCCTCCAGACAAAGATTAGAGCCAGCAGCTACCTGACCCCCAAGGTGCTGACCCTCCAGAGCCAGCCTCTTGGGGCTAGGGCCAAGCTCGGACAGAAACCACACTGGGGCTCCTGGTGGGGTTGCTCTATCTCCCCACACACTTCCTCCAATGTATGGAGCCTCGTAGGCTTCCCAGCCCTGAGGGCAGGTTTCCCAAGAGCACAGCCCCTTGGGGTGGAGAACCCACCTCTAAGTATGGCAGCCATGGTCACCATTCACAGTGTGTGCCAGAGCTGCAGCCGGAAACGTCAGGTTGAATGTCAACTAGTAGGTGGAACCACTCCCCACCCTACAAAAAAGATTTGTCAAAGCCTTCAGTTCCTTCAAACATGCATGTAACTAGAAATAAAGCCATTGCAAATGCAGCCAGCTGAACTAACATTAGAAGAAAACACACGCACGTACACACACACACACACACACACACACACACACACACACGTTGCATTACAGCCAGGTGACCTCAGAAATTGGAGGAGAACATCTCTAAGCCAAGGGTGGCCAGAGCTCACTATTACCCACCAGAGGAAGCTGCCACCCCACCCCCCCAGCTTCCAAGGGAACATGCCACTTCAACCTTGACTCCAGATCCTTACCCTCCCCAGTGATATAACTCTAAATTCAGGCTGCCATCTTGTGCCTCTGTAGTGTAGCCACCTGGGACAGGAAGGCAGATGGCACAGTTTCCTTCTTTTGCCCTCCTGGTCCAGTCTTCTGTCTCCTGACCCAGCTATCTCTGGGAGAAGCAGTCATGTGGTCCATTTGGCTCTGGAGATGTCCCCAGCCACCAGCCACTCAGCCTGATGTAGACTGAACAATCAAATGCCTAGCCAAGCCTGTCCCTGGCTCCATCCAGTATCGTGGCACCGCAGTCAGTTCTGCAGGCAAGGCATCTGCCCGCGAAGAAGCACACATCCCTTCCTGTGATCAGATGCCCCCACAGTGAAGGCAAGAGGCCAGAAGAGCACCAGTTTGCCCTGTCTCCCCTTCAGCAGGTCAAAGGTCATGTTTCCATGGATTTCCATACACGAGGCAGTACACAACTTAGTGGGGATGGCGGCATTTGTTCTCTCAATAAAAAGCTGCATCTGGGAGTGGCCTTCTTGTTATCTGTGTGCCCCGAAGCCATTGAGCAACTTGAAAAACCCCACCGAGTTAGATGGAATTGCAGCTGAGGCTGGAACTCCACGGTCAGAGCACTCTCCCAGCAAGCACAAAGTCCCCACTGTATAGACTATATAGAGCCCTACAGCTGTATAGACCACTGTATAGACTGTATAGACCACTAACACTCTATAGACCAAGTGTGGTGGTACACACCTGCAGTGCCAGCACTTGGGAGGCAGAAGAAACAGGTGTATAAAGTCATCCTTGGCTATGTAGCAAGTCTGAGGTCAGCCTGAGCTTTATGGAACCCCAACGGAAAGGGGGAGGGCTCTTGGATCTGTCTCAACCTCCAACTAACAGGAGACGGGAATATCCATTTCTGGCTCGGGAAGATAGCATCCACTAACCAATAGCCTGGTTACCGGGTGGTGGTGGTGGAGAGAAATGGATCACAGCATGGTGAAACCTTCAGGAAAACTCAGGGGCTCCATGGTGACCATCCCGGGGCTCACCCGATGCTTGCATCCAGTTTGCACCCATGAGGAGGAACATGGGTGTGGCTCTCCTCACTCACCCAGAGTCCTTGTGAGGAGAAAGTTTCAAGAGACTCAGCCTGCAGCCAAGCCTTATGGTCAGGCTCCTGTCAATATCTAGATGTGTTTGCATTGTGTAGAGTATGTGTGTTGTGTTTGTATATGTGATTGCGAGTGTGCGCATGTGGAGGCCAGAGCTGGATGTCAGGTTTCTTCTTCAGTTGCTATTCATTTTACTTTCTGAGACAGGATGTCTCACTGAAGGGAGAGCTTGCTAGTTATGGTGTCTAAAAGGCCGCAGGGGTCCTCCTGATTCTGTTGAAACCCCTTTCCCTCCGGTTCTGGGATGACAGGTGTGCACCAGAGTGCTCAGAACTTATACGGTGCTAGGTGTGAACTCGGACTCACACGTTGGCTCAGGGTCTTCCCAGTCCCTGCTTAGATGTCTTTAAATTATGGAAACCCTTGCAGTTGCAGGTGTCCGCCTTAGCGTTTCTATTGCTGTGGTGAAACACCATGACCAAAAGCAGCCTGTGGAGGGAAGGGTTAATTTGGCTCACGCATATCCTGGGTCACTGTCCACTGAGGAAAGCCAAGGAGGGAACTCAAACCAGGCAGGAGCCCTGATGCCTGCCGAGCAGGAGCTGATGCAGAGGGGGAGGCTGTTTACCAGTGCTCCCCATGGCTTGCTCAGCTCCCAGGACCACCAGGCCGTGGGTGGCACCCGCAAAGGACCAGGACCTCCCACATCAGTCACTAAGAAAATCTCCTACAGGCTTGCCTGCAGCTGGATTTTATGGAAACATTTTCTCGATTGGGTTTTATTTTCTCGGACGACTGTAGCTTATGTCAAGATGACATGAAACTAGCCAGCAGACTGTCTGTCTGCAATAACTTATCCATCAACTAGCCACATGTGTGCTTGGATTTAAAGAAATGAACACGAGCTGTCCCTCTGGGTGTCTTGTGTCACTATGCCACTCTCCCACCCCCACCCTCTCCCCCCACCTGCTTCGCCTGGGCTCCAGACTGACCTCTGTCACAAGACAAACCGTCCTGGGCTCACTAGCACCTAATGAGACCCAGGCCCCAAGTCAATGGCCCAGTAGAGAATTGAAGTGGACAGAGCTCCAGGATTCAATTACCTTGGACCATTGCAAATTTGACATTTAATCTATGGAAAGCCACCTCGTTGTGGGTGTCCAAGCAGGCCTATAAATGTCACCGCACCCTGTAAAATACCATAGCATTTCCAAGGTCGAGACGCGGCTAGCAAACCCATGTGGGTGATATTGACATCATTTCAATAATGAACCTCCAACGGAAGTCAGTCCAAATGAACAGGCTCCGAAATGCTGCCAAACAGGACTGGATCAGGGACTCGGAACAGACCCGATTCGAGCACATTTCAGCCCAACACCAATTAGAAACGCCTGTGTTGGATTTATAAGAAAGTACAATTGAACACAATCTGAAAGCCGGGGGACTTCTGAGTTCGAGGCCAGCCTGGTCTACAAAGTGAGTTCCAGGACAGCCAAGGCTACACGAGAAACCCTGTCTCGGAAAAAAAAGCAAACAAACAAAACCCTTTTTAAAAAATGCATGTAGGTAGTTTAACTGCATGTATGTCTGTGTGAAACATGCACACAGTGCCCTGGAGTCCAAGAAAATGCGAATCAGATCCCCTGGGACTGGAGTTCCACATGGTTGTGAGATGCCGTGGCAACGCTGGGAGCTGAAGTCCAGTGGATGAGCTGAAGTTCTCTTAGCTGATGAGCCATCTCTCTGATCCCCGTCATTTTTACTGAAACTTAAACACACTAAAGGAAAGGTTCTAAGGAGCCAAATGTCAGTTTGGTGGAACTTTGTCCCCCAAACAATCGTTTGTGTCAAACCAAATGAGCACTCCTGGGCTTTGGTGCGGTTTAGAGTTTGGAAACAACAAAAAGTCTTAGAAATGAAAGGTTTCTGTCACAGCAGACATCGTGGGAGCGAGTTCTTCAACCCTGCCTGCCTTCATGAAACTATTCAGGGGTTCTGTTGGTTGTAAACAGAAGTGACCCACCCTAAGACAGCCAAGCTAGAGATGACTGTATTATCTCAGAACTGGGAAGCCCAGGGGACATCAGACTTCAGGCATAGTTTTATCAACTTTTCAAAGGCTGGCTGGCTCTAGAAGACAGGATCTTTGTGCCCAACTTACTTCAGCTCGCTCTAACTCTAGCTACAGGTGACCCATCTCTGTGTAGTTAAACCATAAGGAAGTTTCTTAGATTCCTGGGAAGGCCAGAGGCAATCAAGCCGGGAGTAGAAAAGGGAGCTGCTTTCTGCTCCTCTCAAAGGCAGGGAGTGGTTCTTGCCTCTGTAATGGAAGCAACCTCTGCATTAGCTCCTTCGAGCCAATAATTCCTTCCCGTGACGCATTGTAACTCCTGGTAGGAGTGCAGCAGGCACACAAGAGGGATCAGCCGGGTGTCACCCTCAGACAAGCTCACTCCCTCATGGTCACAAGAGGGCTGCAACTGCTCCTGCCGTTTCTTATTCTCTGACTATTTCCCAGGATTCCCAACCACTGTCTCACTGTGTCCAATCAGCTCTGATTTGATATCGTGTCTGTTCCTGAGCCCGTCAGAATGGCCCCCAAAATGTCCACCTGGCTTGAGCCTTAGCGCAGTAGATGGGATTGGGGGTAAAACAGAGGAAGATGTTCCCCCGGATGGAATCCGGGTCCTAGTACCCAGAGCAGGGAAGCGGCTGATTAATGATGAAGCGGTAAACACAACAAAGCCCGGACCAAAATGACCTCTCCATCCCGCACCACCCAGTTTGAGCCCTGTGGCAGGCAGCCTCCAAACGCCCCAACGATCAACTCCTCTGCGGTCAAAGCTCTGTGTTGTCTCTCCCTTGGAGTGTGGTGGGAAGCCCCTGCGGGACTGGACGTGGTTTCCTAGGTTAGCT
Source organism: Mus pahari (assembly GCF_900095145.1). Taxonomy (NCBI): domain Eukaryota; kingdom Metazoa; phylum Chordata; class Mammalia; order Rodentia; family Muridae; genus Mus; species Mus pahari. The sequence continues at coordinate 155,831,701 of NC_034592.1, forward strand.
CACTAAAGCCTGACTTCCGTCTCCCCGCTTCCTCCCTTCCCCTTCTGGCATTCTCCAGGAAACCATTTGGCACCGTGCGCGCATGCCCAAGGGTGTCTCCACATAGCAGAAATGTAGCCTCGGTCCAGCGGCTTGCTGGGAACCAGGTGCTGCCCGCAGCTGGGTGAAGGGGCCTCTCACTGCACAGCCACACCCCCATCAGGAAAACAAGCATAGACAAATGGTGTAATTGAGCCCCAAACCCTCTGGAGTCCCCCCTCATTGCCCCCTTCTGCATTCTGAGGAGGCCGTATGGGGAGGGTATTGGTACCAAAAGCAGCTCGTGTAGCCAAACAGTGTCATTGCACACGGTAGATCAGGGATCCCCCAGCAGATGGACGTCTGACCCCACTCCCAGAAACCAGATCTTGTCCCTGGTGACAGCGATCTCCTGTGTCTGTGTCTTAGTCTATTCTCTCTTCATTTGAGGAGGAAACTGTGTGTCTTGAATTTCCAAATCCTAGTCCATCACCGAGGGAGGTCAGGGTTAAAGCTCAAAGCAAAGACAGGAACGTGGAGGAAGCTGTTTGCTACATTGGCCTAGGATCACGTGCTCCGGCAGGAGGGGAGGGCCGAGCCCTCCCACACCAATCATTAACCAAGAACATGGTCATGCCCAAGGGCCAGTCTCATGGTGACAATTCCTCAGTTGAGTTGTCCTCTTCTGAGATGGGCCAAGTTTGTTTCACGTTGACGAAAAGCTAACCAATCCAGGGTTTGGCTTACACTTGTGGTTTACAGTCTAACATTGAGGGAATTTAGCACAGAAACTTCAGGCAGGAACTTGAGTGGAGAAATGCTTTTGCCGGCTTACTCCTGGCTAGTTCACAGGCTCACGGTTAGCTTTCTTACCCAGCTAGAGACCAACTGCCATAGACGGACTCTGTACACAGTGGGTGGGGCTCTCCTGCACCGATTAATAGCTCAGTCCCCTAGAAACACGGCCATAGGCCACACTGGCCTGGACGACCCCTCGGTTGAGACTTCTCTCATAAGACTCTAGGCTACCAGAGCAGGGCACCCACTGTCAACCCGACACACACATCTATTAAACCAGAACCTTGTCTTGTGTCACCAAAATCTCATGATAACATCATACCATAAAAGAGTGCAACTTTAAAAGTCCCACAGTATTTTTAAAATTCCAAAACTTTAAAAGTTCAGCGTCTCTTCAGACGCTGGACATCTCTGTTGTGTGTTCCTACAAAATTAGATGCTGCAGAAACTCACAGCAACCACTGGGCTGAGCCTGGGGACCCCCGTGGAAGAGCTAGGGGAAGGCTTAAAGGAGCTGAAGGGAATTGCAGCCCCATAAGAAGAACAATATCAACTAACAGAACCTCCCAGAGCTCCCAGAGACTAAACCACCAACCAAAGAGTACACAGGGAGGGATCCATGGCTCCAGATACATATGTAGCAGAGGATGGCCTTATCTGACATCAATGGTACGGGAGGGAGGCTTGACGCCCCAGCCTAGGGGAATGCTAGAGGGGTGAGGTGGGAGTGGGTGTATGGGTGGAGGAGCACCCTCATAGAGGCAAAGTGGAGGGGGAAGAGGAGGTATGGGAGAGGGTGGAAGGGTAACCAGGAAGGGGGGGTATCATTTGAAATGTAAATGAATTAAATAATTAATAAAAAAGAAAGTTAGATATATAATTAAAGCTAAAAGCATCACATCTCTTCAGAAGAAAGAAAAAAATGTATATTTCATTGTTTTAGTTTTTCAATAAATAAAAAGAAAATGTCAAAAATAAAATGCAAGCTAACGAACTTTCTTATTCCAAAAGGGAAGAACGAGACTCCGCAAACAGGCCAGTCTGACTTGGGCAGCCCCTCAGCCGCCATTCATCCTGTCATAACTCTAGGCTGTGTCAAGTCGGAGGTGTAGGCTCATCAGAACAGTCTCTTCCTAGTTCTAGAAGATAACTAACATGAAGGACTGGAGCCTGCAGCCTGGCAAGCTGGTTGAGCAATAAAGGTGCTTGCCACCAAGCCTGCCACTGAGTCACAGGACTCAGAAGTAAAGAAGCAACTCCCCAGTCTGATGTCTGATTGCCACATGCCTGCTGTGGTACTCATGTCACACACACACACACACACACACACACACNCACACACACACACACACAATGTGCAGATTCAAAACTTGAACCAACAAATCTGGCAAGACGCCAAGATGGTGCTGAGGCCTACTTCTGGCTGGCCCAGCAAGAGTCACCCTCTGCTGTGCTGTGGACACAGCCTGTCCCCTGGCCTACTAGTGCTGGAACTTAGTCCTCACTATGAGGTATGCAAAGAGCAGAAACAATCCCACCATGCATCTGGAAATGTCGAGAATCAGGCAAAGTCATCAGCCCCTTGATTGACTTTGGGGGTTTTGGGGGGAGAGAGACTAGATAGACACCACTGTACACGCTGTCTCCCATGTGGTAGCCTGACACACCCTAGGACGTTGTCATCAAGAAGGCTGTCATCAGACACAGCCCTTCTACCTTGTGCCCCCAGAACGGTGAATCTTTTTTTGTTTGTTTGTTTATAACACAGCCAACGTGGGTTGCTGTGTCTCAGCAACAGAAAATGAACTAAGATATTTCAAACCAAGAAACAGCAAAACAGGGCAGACCTGGTGGTGCACGCTTAAAATCCTAGGTACCTGGGAGACCAGAGAGGAAGGCTACAAGGTCAAAGCAAGCCTAGGTTCCAGAGCAGATCCAAAGGCAGCTGCTCCAAGTTTTTTTTTTTAACCAAAGGAAGTCGAACAACTTGGTTTATAAGAGTAGAAAACCTCTCCATTATTAAATGTTTTGATTATTGAACAGGGTGCATAGAAACAACATCTCATACTTTCTCAAATAAATATATTTCCAAGTGCTTTTCTGTTGTCTCCTTTTGAGGCGTCTCAAACTGAACACATCAAAAATTCACTTTATTCCAGCATCCATCTCTCCTCCCACACAGTATCCCTTTATCCCTCTCCAGTGTCCCCACAAGCAAGGCAGGAGTCTTGGCTTCCCCTCTTTCACCCCAACAGTCCTCCAATGAAGCTGTCCACCCAGGCCTCCATGTCACCTTCTGCCGACACCACCATCTCCAGGTGTCCTGGACTGGAAAAGAATTCCGCACACCCCAGAGAGGTCTTGTGTTGGCAGCTTGGTCTCCAGGGCAGTGATAGCAGAAGGTGATAGAGCTGTGAGGGGCGGGGCCTAGGGGAAGGGAGGGGGCGGGGCCTAGGGAAAGGGAGTGGCATGTTGGAGGCACAACCCTGGGAAGCAGTCCATGTCGTTTTAGAGGAGCCCTGATAGTTCCTTCAAGACAGCTTGTGGTGGGAAGAATGAGCCTGACCACTGAATCTCCGACCTGGATCCTCTCAGTGCACTGGCACCACTGGCCACCGCTATGTTGATGCCAACAAGGGTCCCCTCCCCAAAGGCTGCACAGACGGGGCAAGCCACCTTGGGCTTCCCTTTCTGAGTGAGTTAAATGCGTTTTGTGATGAAGAACCCGTCCTGCTGTGATAGAGCGAGGACTAGGACACTATAAAACGCCAGGCATCTAAGCCCGCAGATTCCTCGGTGGGTATCCTTGCCCTAGGGATTCTGACTTGCCTGAAGATGATTTGCCCTGACACACGTCACTCTGCCCTCCCCCTCAAGCCACAGAGCAAGTCACCTGGAACTGCAGATTACCCTGTTGTCAAACAATTCCCAACTCAGAAAGCAGAACACTGTGGAGGACTAATTCTGATAGTTTGCCCTGGGGGAGGCGGGGTTGGGATGAGAACAGGGATGGAGATAAGTGTTTTTCACACCCATCAGCAATTCTCGCTTCTTTAAAAATAAAGTGCCTTAAAGTGACCAGAAGCCAAAAGAAGAGAGAGAGAGAAAAAAAAAAAAAAGACACTTGTGTCCAGGTGGTACGCACCTAAGACAAGACGTCAGGACACACAATGGCCTCCTGTCCCAGAGCCTCAGTAGTGAAATGCACCGTGAAAGTGAATCCATCCGGACGGAAACAATGGGGGAGGGGGTGTCAGGCTGCCTGGGCACGGGAACTTCAGAGTGCCAGCCTGGTCTACAGAGTGAGTTCCAGGACAGCCAGGACTACACAGAGAAACCCTGTCGAAAGAAAGAGAGAGAGAGAGAGAGAGAGAGAGAGAGAGAGAAGACTGTGATGATGTTGAGAATACATAATGTGAACCCTGAAGTGTTGTGAACACATAATGTCAAGTCCTGCTCTGTCAAGTGGCCACTTTGTGCAGGGTGAACTTCTACTAAAAAGTGGCTGGAGTTTGTAAATGGTTCTGTATTATATGCAAGCAATTTCCCCCGCAGATATTCTCCAAGTTCTGAGACACATGTCACCTGCATCATGTGGCAGTTAAGATGATGATGATGGAGGTTATGGTAGGCCCAAGAACTCCTGATCAGTCCTGCAGGCTGTGTGTGTCTGCGTGACTCTGTGTGTGTGTGTGTGTGTGTGCGCGCGCGCGCACGGTCACATGAGTACACTTGTTCTTGTGTGTGCTTATTCTCCTGTCTGTTTTGTACATGTGTGCATCTGTGTTTGTAAGTGTGGAGACCAGGGACCAGTCTCAGGAGGCCTCCGGCGCCATTCATCTGGGTGTTTGACACAAGGGCTACGGATGACTTAGAACTCACCAAGTCAGTTAAGCAGCCAGCTTCGGGGATAGCCTTGTCTCTTGCCCAGCACTGGGGTCAGAAGCACCAGGCTCAGCTCGCATGGCGAGCCTTTTCCTGGCTCAGCTGCCTCCCCAGCTCCAGCCACCCATCACCCCTTGAGGCCAGTTGGTCAGCCGGTCATTCCCTCTGTCAGCCAGCCATCAGCACCCAAAGGATCCGTCTGTGGGAACCTTCCCAGCCTCAGGAAACCTGCGATGGTTGGACTGAAGATAAAAATAAATCCGCAGAACATGGGGCCAGAGACGCCAGACACGGAAAAGAACGAACTGTCTGCTTCCATTTATATCAAGTGCGGAGACAGCATCGACCTGCCGGAGTCAGGCTGGGGTCTCTGTGGGGTGGCAGCCGGGAGGGGTTCAGAGAGAGGGCGCTTCAGGTCATATTCTATTCTTAATCAAGACCCCGGGGGCCCAGCTGTGTGCCGCTTGTAAAAATTCGCCAGGCTGCACATTTGGGACAGTGGGCTGTGCTGCTCTCGGGTTCAGGGGCTTGTGCGCCTGCTGGCTGTGTTTGGTTTCCTGGTAGACGTTTGCGTTGGGAGCTCAGGCCCAGACTCAGGTTGTGAGAGGTCCATGAGGTGAGTCTGTGGTCCCGACCTCCACTGCATAGGATGTCTCTCAACACGAGGCTTTAGGTGAACCCTCTGGGGTCCCACAAGCACACACACCCTCTTCACGGGAGTATTAGCTTGATTTCTCTTGCTGTGATAAAAAGCACTATGACCAAAAGCAACTTGGGAGCAAAGGGGTTATTTGGCTCACAGGTTATAGTCCATCAGGGGAAGCAAGAGAAGGACCTGGCGCAGACACGCGACATGGAGTGCTTGCTCCTCCTGCCTTACTCTGCCTGCTTTCTTATACATCCTAGGATCACCTACCCGGGGAAGACACCACCACAGGGAACTGTGCATCAATCATTAATTAATCAATCAAGAAAATGCCCACAGGCTTGCCTCCAGGTAGATTACGGAGGCATTTTCCCAGTCGAGGTTCCTTCATCTCAGATGGCCCTAGCTTGTGTCACACGGACGGGACGGACGAAGCTAACCAGCCCTGGGGAATGTCATTCATAGGGATATGGTTGTAACCATCCCAGATAAAGATTGTTTATCCCCTTAAACAGCAGCACACTTGAAGAGAACTGACTTTTCGGTGTTCTGGAAAGAATTCCCAGTCGCCCCCCAGGGTGTCCCTGAGTCCTTGGAGAAGCCACTGTCCCCACCACTCCCCATCTTCCCTTCTGCTGCAGCTCTTCTGGGGACTTGGGGACCTGCCTACCCTTCCAGAACACCCTGCCACACCAGCTCTGGGGTCAGGGGGTCAGCTGCAAGCAGCTCAGCCCTACCTCCCCCCTCCAGGGTAGGGGAGGGAAGATGGGGGATGAGGAGAGAGAGAGAAGCAGGGGAGATGAGAAAGGTGGACAGGGGTGGAGATGCTCAACAAAACCACAAGTGCTGGACATAGGCAAGGAAAAAGAGGAGGGAAGAATTTAAGGGGAAGGAGGAGCCAAAGGGGGCAGGAAGCAAGGGCCCATGGTTATGAAGAGCCAAGAGGGAAGGAAAGGAAAGGACCCTGTTGGTATCCTGTCTCGGTCTCCAGTCCAGAGAATGAATATGGGAAGGTCTGAGCACATGCAGGGAAACAGACCGCAGGGCCAGACTCTGTGGGTAAGCTGTCATGGTGGGCATAGGTCCTCTCTGTTCCTCCTGTACAGTACCACACTCAGCAAAGACTATGGCACCAAGACCTTCCTCCTTCCATCAACGGCATCTGCCAAAGGGATCCCGACCTCTCTGCCCCCTGGCATCTCTGTTATATTTAGCATCCATCCAAAACTACGCCAGTTGGTGATTGATTCCATCCCTGGACAAAGAAATATATGCGCATGGTGGTGGTCACCAGCCAGGGGCTGGCCTGGGTTCAGATGAGGCTGGGTTCGAGGGAGCCAGGCTGGGCTGGGGCACTGGGACCAGGCACTAGTGTCTCATAGAATTGCTTCAGTCACCAGAAACCTTAGGCTCGTGCTCCTGGAGACTCAGTCTCCCTTAAAGAGCATTTGAGAGACATACAAAGGTCCCTGTCCTGTCCTTGAGCTCCAGCCCTAAGGTTGCAGCCCCTGCTGGTGGCTCTGGGCTTCAGTTTCTTTAAAGATGAGGTTCTGTGGCTCACTACAGAAGGCACTATGAGTAACTCCTGAGGTGGCTGGCAGGGCAAGCTCTCATCAGGTGACAGCTTGTGGTCCCTGGAGACCACAGAGCCATCCCAGTGGTCCTCCTGCAGGATGGCACACAGCCGGATCTCACCACAGGCCTCTGATGTGCCGCTGCTGCCGCCACCCTCTCCACACTCCCCCAAGGACCCAGAGGTCTGTTTCCTCATCAGAGCTGGGGACACAGGACTTGTACCTGGCTCCTCCCCAGAGTCTCAGGATTTCCACAAGGCCAAGCTTCCAGGAATCTGGAAGTCCACCCTGGTCAGTCACTATCAAAGACAGCCAGCCAGAGCCAGCATTGACTGCACACTTGCTTTGTACCATGAGCACTTGCTGTATACCATGAGCATTTGCTGTATACCATGCGCACTTGCTGTGTACCATGAGCACTTGCTCTGTACCATGAGCACTTTCTATGTACCATGAGCACTTGCTGTAAACCATGAGCACTTGCTGGGTACCATGAGCACTTGCTGTATACCATGAGCACTTGCTGTATACCATGAGCACTTGCTGGGTACCATGCACACTTGCTGTGCACCATGCATACTTGCTGTGTACCATGCACACTTGATGTATACCATGAGCACTTTCTGTTTACCATGTGTACTTGCTGTGTACCATGAGCACTTGCTGTATACCATGCACACTTGCTGTGTACTATGTGCACTTGCTGTGTACCATGTGCACTTGCTGTATACCATGAGCACTTGCTGTGTACCATGCACAGTTGCTGCATACTATGTGTACTTGCTGTGTACCATGCACACTTGCTGTGTACCATGCATACTTGCTGTGTATCATGCACACTTGCTGTATACCATGCACACTTGCCGTGTACCATGTGTACTTGCGGTGAACCATGCACACTTGCTGTGTACCATGTGCACTTTCTGTGTACCAGCTATTGCTCAAGAAATTCTGAGTTTACTCCACACTGCAAATGGCAGAGAGAGACTCTGGAGCCTGAGCATCGGGACATCAGGGCACATGGAGGGAGGCACAAGAGACAACACTGAAGCTCCAGCAGGCTGAGCCTGTGGCAAAACCACGTGTGACAAATTTCTGTGGGGTTTGATCTATACAGATGGCCTTGGGGACAGAAGCCCAAGAAGCCTTTGAAGCAGCAGTGCCTTGGCAGCCAGGGCTCAGCCCCTCGGGTGACCCTGCCAAGGAGCAAAAGGCTGTGCTGCTCTGGAGAGGAAGCAAGGCCAGGCATCAGAGCACCAAATCCTCGAACCCCACCCCAACCCGGTGCCCAGTCCTCTTACTGTCTCAGTCATAGTTTTCCCAAAAATACTTCTTGGAAGAAAATAATTGAAACCTTGTTTTCTACTCTGTCCATTCCACAAAACCCTGATGAAGGAGTCCAGGGAGGGAGAAAGACAGTGTGCACATGCACAGGTGCACACATATGTACTCATTCACACACACATATGCACAGGCACACTGGTACACACACACACACACACACACACACACACACACACACGTCACTGGTTACCATCTCCACAAATGAGTAGACATGCAAGCGTTTTCTGAGGACACACTTCCTCAGGGGGTGTCAGATCTCAGCTTGGATCCTGCTGCATCCACTTTCCACAGCCAGGGACAGCAGGGGCCTGACATTTTTCACAGAGGTAGCAACTCCATCTGATGTCTCTGAACTGCGCCTCGACAAATAGCAGTCACTTCTGAATCCACTCCTCTGAAAGGTCACCAGCCAGACACCCACAGAAAAGCCAGTCGTCACTGTCACCTTCCCCATTCCCCCCCCCCCCATGTCTTCTACATTGTGTCCCTCCTCCCTCTGTCTGCCTTGTAGAACTGCACAAAGGGAGAAAGGTGCCAGAGAGGAAGCCTGCCTGCCGGGCTTGTTACCTGCCTGGCTCCCAGCATCCCCTCTTCTGTTCACCAAATAAGAGGCAGTCCCATCACACACGCAGGGCCCGGCTCACATACACAGGCTTGCTTCAAAGCTGTGAGGCTCACATCTGCCCTGAATCTGAAGCCAAAGCTGGACAACCACACGCTGTCCCCATGTCCTGCAGAGGGAGACTCTTGAAGAAAGCACAGTAAACTCAATCTCTCCCATGTCCCCTTACCCACCCTCAGCCTGCAAGGGAGATCTCGGAACCACGCTCACAAGCTCACTGCCTTGGCCTGGACAATCTGCTAAGCGCTGGCCTCAGCTGTGATGGGGCTAGGGCCATCTCCACCTGCGAGGAAGAAGGACAGCTAGATCTCCAGTCAGCCAGGAAGGGAAAGGTCCTGGACACAGATGGGATCCCCAACGTACCTCCCTGTGCTACAAGAGGTGGGGCCCTGTCGGGGAGTTCAGGTCCTTCAGCCGATTGACAGATCCTCAGTCTACAGCTGAGAGCTTAGGTCGTCCCACCCCCAGGAAGGACATCTGTGTAAGGGATGCTAGAGGCCAGGCCTGTGCCCACCCATCCAATCATTCCTCCTGGTACTCTTCCCACTGTCCCAGAGCAAAATGAAGGCTCGCCACAAAGCTGCTGGCCCCGTGAAGACAGGACTCCAGCAGCCATGACCCCAAGAGGGCCCCAAGCTGCACCACTCCCAAAGACAGAAGCTGCAAGAGGAGAAGGGGCCGTGTTCTGGAAAAGAGCCTCTCAGGACCCCTGCTGAGGTCACTGCTGAGCTGAGAGTGTATCAAGGGTCTCAGGGGACTGAGACAATGATGAGCAGAGGGGAACTGGGGAGGTTGGAGGGTAGAGGACCCCTCAGGAAGAAAAGAGCTAGGGTAGTGTGGTCACCAAGGCGCCCATGGCTCCTCATGAGTCCCACAGCACTCCAGCACCTCAAAGCCTGAGTCAGGCTCACCTACCCATGTGACCAGGAGCCAACCACACTAACTGTAGGAGAGACATGGTGGTTTGGCTTCTCTGAGCCTCAGTTTTCCCATCAGAGATGGCAGAGGAAGGAGAGACAAATCCAGGAGCCTGGGTCTCATCCCTCATCCCTTGAAGGACACTGTGCTCAAAGGTCCTGGTTTGTCAGTAATGGCTGTCCCCAGCTAGAAGCCTGTGAGAGTAACAAGGAACCTTAAGGGACAGCATCCTGAAGGGTGTCAAGATTTGGCTCTGGACAAATTCGGAATCTAGAGACTTTTGTGCTCTGTGACCTTGGATGGTTTATCTCAGGTTTTCTACCTGAGAAAATGCAAACAACAGTGAGTCAGTCTCTCTCTCTCTCTCTCTCTCTCTCTCTCTCTCTCTCTCTCTCTCTCTCT
>NC_034592.1:155841960-155869982 GCF_900095145.1 Mus pahari
TGTGTGTGTGTGTGTGTGTGTGTGTGTGTGTCTGCAAGGATCTAGTAAAATAAGCAGGACTCCCGGCTTGTGGTCAGTCCCTGCAACAAACGCTTTAGGCTCACCGATTTCCTTTGTTGTGGACAAGGCAGACCCCAGATGCCAAGCTCAGTCAACTGCAGGTCTTCACAGAACCTTCTTGTAGCCTCCTGCTGAGAATCACTGATTTGGGGCTCATTTATGTCTAAATGGGTCTCTGCCTGAACATCTTACCTTTTCATGATTTTCCTTTCAAATTATCGAAGGATGTGCTCTTGGCTTCTGCAGAAAATGAGTAAAATGTGAATGGCACAAAATAAAGAATGAAAACCAAATCCTTCCCTTGTGGGAGCCACTCTTTAGGGCAAGATGCCCTGACTCCCCAAACACTCATCACCCACGCCATATCCAGTCTACTTTAAAGGATCACCTGAGAGGAATTCGGTCTTGTTTATCACTCACTCCCCTGCCCCTGCTCCCCTACCACTCACCCTGGGCTCCCAGCCCAGCAGCCCTGCATCCCCACTGAATGTTAGTTGCAGTTAGACAGGACCCTGGAGAGGTGAACCTCCAGAACCTTTCCACAGCTCCTGGCCCATAGTAGGAACCCCACAAGCACCGTGACAGCTGGGTGCCTTCCCTGCATGTCCCGTGGTAGGCAAAGATGTCATTCAGTGGGGAAGTGTGCTATGGAGAAGACCCAGGAGTCTGAGGCTGGCCAAGACCACAACACTCTGCTCCATCATGACCCCCAGAAGGGGCAGGGAGCATCCAGGGGTGATGTCACCTGCCACCTGCTTGCTATGTAGTGGGAACACTGTGCCGAGGCTTGGCATGCTCCCCGCCTTCCGTCCGGGGCTGCTCATCCCCACTGACAGACAAGGTGGAGCAGAGAAGCAGGGCACACCTTGCAGGGTGTGGCAGAGACCAGCCCACCCAAACCTGCATTCACAAGGAAGAGTCCGTCCAGGTAAGTGGCTGCGGTGAGACAGGTGTGGCATTCACATTCACATTCAATCTTGCATGGTGTTCATTCTGTTTGTTTCCAGTTCAAATGCAATAAAAAAACCACACAGTTCACCATAACTATAACTTGGAGCCCCCACCCCACTACCCAACCCCCTCAGCCCCCTGCCCCACCCACCCCACTAACACCCCCAGAGCAGGAGTGTCCAGCAGCCTTCTGCCTCCCTCTCTTGTTTGGGTACCCTTGTAGGAACGAAATGCCCCTGGCCCAGGCGGGACTTGAGGTGCCATGCTGCCCCCTGCTGGACACTTGTGACACTGCATGAGCCAGAGTCCCGCGGCGAAGAGCTTCATCCGGTCTGCTCAGCAGGTGGTGAGCCCTCACTCGCCGGAAGAGCACTGACCCTGGAATGCTCCCGCCACCCTCCTGCTGGGAAAACCGTCACCTGGTCTGCTATCTACCACCAAACATGGGATAAAAGCGGGTAGAAAATTAAAGCAGATGCACTAAAAATCAGTACTCTACAAATAACTTTTTTTTAAAACCTAGAGTCAGTATAAACATCTCCATGTTGTATAAAATATTGAAGTCTTCAGTAAATAAGGGAACCTCTCACTGATTTTATTCTGTTGCCTCCAGCTCCAATATTGCTGAGCATAACACTGTAATTCATCTGTCTTTATTTAAAGCCCTGGTATTTTGTTTGCATAGATTTTTTTGGCATTAATTTTGATTTTTAAAAATTGCATTAAAATGTCATTTATCTTCATTACAGGTGTGGTTTGGGTTGTTGGTTGTTAGTTTATTTTAGTTCAGCATGTCCTTATATTTTGAGCCCAAGGCATGATGTCTCCTTCTTTGTAATAGCTTTGGCTCTACCCTGGCCCATCTCTCCTCTCCTCTCCCCACTACCCTGTGGACTCCTATAGGCACAGGCACCTAAATTCCTCATGCTCCAGGCCAGGAGACAGAGCCCTCTTCCCCACCCTCAGCGACCTCTAGAAAATGGAACAACCAAGGACTGGGCCATTGCTAAGTTCCTTCCCAAGGGGACACATAAGCAACTCCTCCTTCCTAAGGACCCAGTGATAAATGGAGACACCATCCCACTAAAATTCATTCCGGGGAGCCAATGAGTTTATTGGACTTTCTCAGAGCATAGAATGATGAGTTACCTACAAACGTGTGAGAGATCCCCCAGTAAAAGGCTGCACTAGAAAATCTTTACCCAGCAGGGACGACAACTGTCCCATAACTACGCACATGGAGTCGCTCTCCTATTCTACTTGGCCTGTACGCTCTGTGCCCTCCCCAACGCCTCGTGCAGCTAGGACAGAGCTGGATACTGTAGGTGGTGTGGAGCAAGTGGCTGCAGACGCTGATAGTCTTAGAATCCTCCCTGTCCCGCTATGGGAGGATGGCGCAGGCAGTCATCCAACAGGCCCAGCTGAGGTGACCTTCGGCAAGCGAACTCTCCAAGATGGCCGTTGTTTGGGTCAGGAGTCTTGTACAGCAGAGGAAGTCTTCCGGAGCCTCTAGAAAAGAACACAGGGTTGCTAAGACTGATTCTGGTGGAGCTGCCAGGTGCCCTCCTCTAAAGCCATGGCGTCATGTATCCTAAGTCTTTGAGGCGATGACATACTTAGAATTTCACAGATCGGTGGTGAGACATGAGACCCGCCTCTGATTCTCATGTAATTGGTAAATAATAGGTTATGATAAGCAATCTTTACTTCTACTATACAGTGTCATGCTTCCAATGTCAGTAAGGAACGTTGAGGCCCCTGAGGTGGCACCAAGCAGCTGCCACATGCCTGGCAGGGGTGGGTGCCCCACAGCTATGTGACAAACATTACAAATTAGAGGCTTAAGGCAGCAAGACTTGACTCTCATGGCCTGGGGGCACAAGCCTGAAGCGGGCGTCTTCGTTAGAGTTTTACCACTGTGAAGAGACTCCGTGACCCAGGGGACTCTTGTAAAGGACATGTCATTGCGACTGGCTTACAGTCTCAGAGGTTCAGTCCTTTCTCATCATGGTGGGAAGCGCAGCAGCGTGCAGGCGGACTTCGTGCTGGAGCAGCTGAGGGTTCTACATCCTGATCTGAAGGCAGCAGGAGGGGACTGTCTTCCACAGGCAGCCAGGAGGAAGCTTTCTTCCACATTTGGCAGAGCTTGAGCGTAGGAGACCTCAAATCCCACCTACACAGTGATGCACTTCCTCCAACAAGGACACGCCTACTCCAACAAGGCCACACCTACTCCAACAAGGCCACACCTCCTAATGGTGCCAAGCACTGAAACCCATGAGTCTATGGAGGCCAAACCTGCTCAGACTACACAGCAGGCGTCAGCAGGCTCTGCCCCTTCTTATGGCTCTGCGGTAGAGCCTGCCACACCAACTTCTGGCAGTGCTGGGTGTGGCTTGCTACATACCTGGCTTCATCATACCTGTCTCCTGGAGTTGTCACTCTGTCCTGCTGTCTGTCTAAGGTCTTCCTCACCCCGCTCTTCCAAGGATCCTTGCAGTGGTATTAGGGTCCCCCCCCCCAGGACACTCACCCTATCTCTGGGTCCTTGATTCGCCTGTGTCCAACTTTTCCCAAATAATGGGATTGGGACCTGAGATCTTTGGAGCCATTTTCCTGCCTTCCGCAGGCCCTGTGACACAATAACTGCTCTCTAGGATGGCCGAGGGAGTTCCACTTAACCGAGTGTTGAGAGTTCCGGAGAGCTAAGTGCAACCCAGTTTCACACCTTCCCCTCATCTTTACCAAGCCCGTATGGCAGCTACCAGTGATTCTAAGCCAGTTTCTGCATTTATCCTGGGACATCAGACATGTCCTACAAGGTCCTCAGAACTTACAGAGTCCTGCCTCCCCAGTGTCATCCCCGCTGCTCAGGGACTGGAGCTAGGCTGCTTGCAACCAGGCCTCAGGCTCCCATGGCTCAGCTGCCTGGCCTGAGTCTCTGCATGCTCACTGGAAGATCAAGGAGACGCTGTGTGAAGCTTAGTGGGCCTGTCCCTGAGGTTCATCAGTACAGGCAGACTCAGCTCAATCCCTTCTCTTCTGGAGCTTGATCTCCTCAGCTCCCTGTGCCTCAGATGCCACCACACAACTGCACCTCACGTCATACGGTCAGCTGTCAGGCGATTTCTGGTGTTGGGAGCCAACCCCACAGGACTGCTGCTCTCGGCGGTTTATCATCCCCACAGATGGAATTATAGCTTTGGCACGGGTAATTGGCCACATATTATCCCATATTTTATTTGTATTTATCATTACAGCTAATTATATGGGCCAAGACTTGTCACTGGGGAAGCATATAAATTATGCCTAAATCATTTGTGCGGAGCCGGTTTCCAAAGGAAAGAGAGTCAACAGCCCATCTGGCTCTGAGATACGGGGGGTGGGGGCTTACAGACGTGTGAATTATACACAGAAATACATCTAACTCACCTATTAATTATGCATGGGCCTATACGCTGGACCCTTATGGACCGGTGTATATATAGATATATGTGTATTGTATCTGTATTCTTTCTCAGCACCTCATTGGATCTCAGGGTACATTTCCAAAGGAAGATAGGTGAAGGGTTCTTTCACTGTCAAATCGGCAAGACCACGGTCCCTGTTAGTCAACCAAGCAGTAATTTTGAGCCCAGCATCAGCTGACCTTAGGGAGATTTTCCTGGGCATCCTGCATGGGTCAAGCCCAGGCATCCTGGAACTCTCTGAGGAGACAGACCTGCCACCCACAGGCACTGCGGCCAGCCTGTGCTCAGGGTCAGCCCCACGGATTTCACACCTGCCCAGACGGACCTACGCCAACTGAGTCTCTGAGACAGATTTCCTCCTGTCTTGTTGACCTGGCTGAGCTTGACCCAAGACTAGGACCTTTAAATGTCACCGTTCAGCAAACCAGGCAGGATGCTAATGAGATCAGAGCTGGCACAAACATGTCTAGTGACCTGTTGGGTCCTTAGAGTCAAAATGCCTTTCTAGGTCCAAAACGATCACAAATAGACCCCCAAAGGCCAAAGCCTGGCGGAAAGTCTTCAGGATCCGCTAGTGGTCCCCCTTGATAAGGGAACGGGCACTCAGAAAGAACACTGTCCTACCGGGCCCACCGTAATTGCGACCCTTCCGAAGTTCTCACAGTGGCTCCAAGGAGCACTCTACTTATTAGAGTGAGCTGGAGAGGAGCACGGGTCTCTGGGAGCACTAAGGAGTGGGAGGGTTCTCTGCCTTGGCAGGTAGCCAGGTGTGTAAAAGCCCCATAGTGCAGAGACCAGGGGAGTGTCCAGCGCCTCCCAAGGGAGAGAGGCAAGATCAGCAGCTGGCCTATGTGGAGAAGACTCTGCTGTAGGTGTCTGCAGAGATCTCTGTGTACTCGTGGGTTCCCCAGATACTAGAACCCAGAGGGAGGCATGATTGACCTCAGGCAAAGACTAGACAAACGTTGGAAGGAACAAACTTAGAATGTTCCAGAAACTCTTCCTGAAGACGAAAATCTATTGACTTGATATTCTTTAAGAGTATTGATTAGAATGACCTATGCAAAGTTGATACTGAATTAGTGAGGAATATATTCATTTTTAAGTATTTAGGCAAACAAGAAAATGGTATCTATGAACCCCCGGGAGGGGAAGGGAAACACTGTTTGGTCAATAAAGGAAAATCTATGTGGCTTATTCCATTCCTCAATGAATCTACAAAATGAGAGAGCTGGAAACACTGTAGCTTAGTCGTTTGTCCATCCTGTGGTGAAATACCTTAGGCATCTCGACCAGGCAGAGGAAACGTCTATTATGCTGACGGTTTGCCAGGTTTGATGTCCACGCCCCATTAGCCTGTCCTCTGATATCTGGGGACAGATGGTGGTGTTACATGGTCAAAGCCTTTGACAAACCAGAGAGAGGGCTCTCCACACACCCTCCAAGGACACTTCCCCAGGGACAGAAGTTTCTCTCCTAAAGCCTGCTACTTGCTTAAATTCTGTGTCCTCTCCTCCCCCGAGTCTTCTCTCTGTCTCTGTCGTCTCTCCGTGTGCCTCTCTCTGTCTCCCCTCTGCTTCCTGCCACACACCTCCATACCTGCATCCTTTGCTAGGTGGGAGCAAGCAATGGCCACCCAAGCAGGTGAGGTACAAACCTCCCGCCTTCGGATGAGGGCCCTGCCCTTCCGACACTGACTCAGAGCGACCCCAGCCCAGATGAGCTGCGTCTGCACTCCTGATCTAAGAAGTCAGAAGACAGATGGCATTGCTTCAACCCACTAGCTGATGTAATGAGCCTATTAAAACCTCTTTAAAATGCCATAAGGAACGCGATTCCCGGTGACGATCACCAGCTCATACCTAAGGACAAATGGGGAACAAACCTCACATGAGCAAGCAGCCCCATGGGAGGTCTGCCAAGGCTCTGCCTCCCAAAACTCTCCTGGGAGCACAGGTCCCCAAACTGCCATTGCTCAGACCCCTGGGGAGGAGGTGGAGACCTCCTTGATGCTACGGGGGGTGGAGGGCTGCCGACTGCCTTGATGCTGGGATGGTAGGTCTGGAGACCATGGTCCTGCAGAGGGGAGCTGGAGGCGGCTGTGATGCTGGGTGTGGGTAGTTAGAGATTTCCCTGATGTCCTGCTGCTGTGGAAGGGCAGGCAAGGGCAGTGGAGAATCAACACGGACTTCCAGACTCACCCTTCATACTGGGTGCCATGCTGGGTACACACACTGAGGTGCGTGATGTGTGGTTAGGTAGGTGTTGTAAATAGACCTTGACTGTTTCATCTCCCTCTCTGGTTTTCGATCTTATTAGGCAAGCAACAGACTCTTTCTCGGTTTGGGAGCCCCAGCCATAGATAGTGTTAGCTATTGGTGAATTGGCATGGACCCATTGCCTAGACTGGATATAGAGGCACGGAGCTTGGGATCTGGGAAGCGAAGCCAGGGCATAGAACGCTCAGTTAACCCAAGACGCAACTGTTGAATTAACAGCAAACACGCCTGAATGTTCTCAGGAGTCCAAGATTCCAGTGGATGGCAAGAGCATCAAGGGAATGCTGGGACATCATAGAGGCCGACAGAAGGCCAAAAAGGACACTTCCCCTGCAAAGGTCCTCATCTGCAGCCCTGACACCCCACACTGCCACAAGCTCAGGTGAGATCACCCTTTCCCCCACACCCACCGACCCCTGCAGAGTAAGCTGACTCTTAGCGTTCCCATGGCAGCCACTGAAACCACTAATGGCTCATCCCAGGCTGTAGGACAGTCTTGTGGTGTACTTCCTGGTGTTGTTGGAGTTGTGTCCCTAAATCTCCCACCCTAATGGCTGAAAAAGCCTACCCGGGGTGATGTCCAGAGTTAATGCCGTAGTACATTCTGTGTGTGGGCAGCTAAGAGCTAAATGCACTCCGAGGAAATTACTGTCCAATTCCACTTTTTTTTTTTTTCTTTTGCTTTAAGGCCCTAATATCACAAGAACTGTGCAGGTTCTCAAAGATGGATAAGAGTCTGGTTCCTGAAGTGGATCAAGCTAGGTCGCACAAGGTGTGATTTTAAATTATAAAGTAATATAACGCGGGAGCGTATTCACTCTACTCCTTCCCTCTGGTCTGGTCAGGTGTCAGTCACGATGCTCCACCCCCAACCCAAGGCGAACAGACTGGGGCGGGACCATTAGCCAACGGCCAATCGGAGTGTCCCATCCGGCTGGGGTACAGGAATTGCTTTATGTTTTGAGTCTGGTTCTTCTAATGTAGCCCAGGCTGACCTGGAACTCCCGGCCCTTCTATCTCAGTCTCCCTGTTGCTGGGATTGCTGCCATGCCTGGCTGGGACTGAGTCTGGGATGAGCACGTGACCAGGTGGGGGGGGCAGGGGGGGGAGCTGCTCGCTGTAGGCTTGGCTGGAGCTTCCTGCAGGGGAGACTCACTGACACTAGCGCTTGCTCAGCGCTCAGGCAGGAAGAGAGAGAAGCCTCCTGTGCCCGCCGGGGAAGGACAAGACAGGGACACCTGACAGGACCATTCACTCGTTAGGGCCCTGAAGCCAGGCGCACCCGAGAGTGACACGGTTTCCTGGGCCAGCAGTACTCTCTTTGGATTTAAGCAAGTTTACAATGATTTTTTTTCTTATGCTAATTTATACCCTAAAATGTCCCAAGTGACACAGGGGAGTTCTCTCTTCATCTGTGCATTCATTCATTCATTCATTCACTCGCTCACTCACTCAGATGAGAAAACTGGTCCTGGATGCACAGAGAGCTGAGCTGAGTAAAGATGGTAGCCATTAGACAAGCATGCTGGTGAGCTCAGTGGGTGATGTGTTCCCAGGGAGATTGACTTGTCATTGACTCTCCTAGCTGGCCTGTCATTCTAGTCTGCAGAGAACATACAGGAGACCCTTCAGGCATTGTGGCTCACCTTGCCCACTCTCTCCCAGTGAAGAAAGAGGCTGTGGAGAGTTCTCATTCAGACTCACAGGGGTCCAAACTACTTTCTGTCGCATGTGAAAACCGAAACCAGCCTGTGAGGGCATCAGAGGCAGCAGCTATGGCAGCCTGGAAGAAGTGTCCAGGTCCCGCCTGCCACAGCTACTACCCCGAGCCTTGTGGGGGCATCAGAACAGAGCTCCAGCACTCAAGCTTCTTGCCAGACGCCCCCAGTCCTGCCCCGTCTCCTACCATCCCTCACTTACTCAGGGGGTGGAGAAAGAGGGAAGGGTGGTGGAGGAGGAAGAGCAGAAGCCGCTCACAAAGGACAGCACCTCCCTCTGAGCTACAGAGGCTACTATGGACATCCTGTTCTTCCCTCTACTATGGGACCAATGACCTAGGCCCACGGCAGAGCCTAATGTCACCAGCAGAGGGCAATGGTGACCAACATACCCACCCTCTCAGAAAGAAGCGTGTGTGTGTGTGTGTGTGTGTGTGTGTGTGTGTGTGTGTGTGTGTGTGTGACAGCTGTAAGGCCCTAGAACTGCCTAGGGTGGAAAAGGTCTACGGGATTTTCTGAGGCCCCAGAAGGACTAGTAGGCAATGCAGGACTCTGGCATTTGGGCTGCGAACATGCCCTCACTTGTGCCCACTGGCTGGCAAGCAGCAAGGGATATAGCAAGTGGGACAGCAAGTGGGACCGGTGCTTTTGGCAACACTACTCATTCCCGTTGTTAGAAGAGGTAGGAGGACCCAGAGAGCCTTCAGCGTGGGAGTGGGGACTCCCCCCCCACACACACACACACAAATATACTCTGCAGGAACAGTGAACGGGGCAAAGGCCCCTGGGAAGATTTGTCTCCATCCAGGAGAACTATATGCAGCACTAGCCAGGTAACAGACCTCACATGAGGACACCTCTGAGCTATGCAGACCCTTCTTGCACTCCCCCACTAGGCTCTGACCCAGAGTTCAGCACGGTGGAGCGGAGGACAGAGTAAGGACTGTGGATGCGGAGGAGGCTAGCATCTGGAAGCTCCGGTGTGCATGCAGCAAGCTGTGTGTGACCTGGAAGCTCCGGTGTGCATGCAGCAAGCTGTGTGTGACGATAGCTCTGTGCTGCTAAAGATCAGGTGTTCTCAGGGCTTGGAGGCAGGAAGGAGAAAATGTCCTGTCTGTGCCTGATCGCTGTCCCAGGCCACACCTCCCCTGGAGAGAAATGACTAGGATCCCAGCCAGGCTCTGGCATGGCAGACTCAGTGCCTTGAGCCATGAGGTGGTTATTTCTTGGTTCCAAGTCACAGGTATATGACTACTGCATCAGTCAGTTACTACTGCCTAACATGGACCTTGTTACCAGGCCTCTTCTTGTGTAATTGGTCCTAATTTACCTTCCCACATATGAGCTCTCGCTGCCTCCCAAGCTGATTCCCTACCGTGCTTTGAGCTCAGATGAGATGCCCGGAGACAAGGCAGCAGCTTCGGAGGGTGAGACTGGGTCACCTCATAAGGCTCTTATGTTGTAGAGCTGCTCAGGAAAGAACCTGCAGAGCTCAGCCCCCAGTGCCAAGCATGCCTGTGTGTGGCTCACGCATCCGTAGGCAACTGAAGATTCTACTTGTTGTAGTGGGGCTTGAGGGGCCCTGCTCGCATGTCTCTTACCCACCTCCCAGGTAGTCATGTGTCCTTCCCACAGCAATGGTAACAACACTCTGAGAAGTAGGAGAGGGAATGAGGGTCCCAGGATCCGTTCTCTTTTCTGCTCTGAGCTGGAACCACAGCATGATGTATGGGCACACCCTAAGTCCAGAGACTGGAAAACAGGTACCATGCCCAGAGGATCCTGCAAAGTCAATGGTAAAAGGTGTGAATTTGGGCTACAGAAGAAGTTGATTGATCTGTGTCCCTAGCTCAGACCTCTCTCAGGAGCCTTGACAAGATAGAGTGACATCCACCATAAAATCCAGAGTGCAGAAATGCACAGCGCAGCTGAACTCTATGTAGATTTGTAGATGTTTGTTTAGAGGGAACATATAGAAAGAAGACTATGTCCTTTGAGATTTGGCTGGAAATAATAGAAGAACCCACTAAGGTGACATCAGGAAAAAGAAACGGGTGACAGCTGCTGTTAGTGGTTCACAATTTCTTAAAATAAGAGCTGAATCTGGAAATGTCTTTGTCTTAAAGACTACAAGGTGGCTGCACTGGCTTCAGTCATCACGTCTGAGATGAGCAAGCTGAAAAGGCAGTGGAGATGCTGACATTGGGACCAGCTAGACAGAGAGAAGCAAGGGAATCCTAGCTAGTCAGAACTGCCTGTGCAGGCTGTAATAGAGGGAGAGTTAGAGAGCACGCACATTCCTGAGACCCAGAGGGGAACGGTGTGACCCAGAATGAGAGCCACAAAAGGCTCCCTGGAGTACAGGGAACCTATGAAGCCACAGCCTTGAGTCTGCTTTTTATCCAAAGGACAGTAGGGAGTCATGGAAGGTTCAAGGCAGAAGAGAAATATGGCCTCGAGTTTTTACAGAGCAATCATTCTGATGGTGAGAGATGCTAACAACCATGCCTCTCAGACAATCCTTGGAGACGACTCAGACATAGAGGGTGGGGAAAGTTAAGAAGGGGCACCACTCTGAGATGGGGCTGGTAGGAGGTACAGCAGTCTGGGGTACCAGGGCTGGGCTCTGGCTCATCAATATTCCCTGTCTGCCTTTCAATCAAGATGTAGAACTTTTGGCTTCTCCAGCCCCACCTCTTCCTAGACGCTGCCATGTCCCCACCTTAATGACAAGGACTGAACTTCTGAACCTGTAAGCCAGCCCCAATTAAATGTTGTCCTTTGTAAGAGTTGTCTTGGTCATGGTGTCTCTTCATGTGGAAACCCTAACTGCTACAGAAGTTGGTACCAGGGACTAAGGCATTGCTGTGATGGGCCTGACCATGGTTTTGTTTAGAAGAATGTGGATTTGGAGACTTTGGATTTGGAAAGTGGTAAAATGCTCTGATCGATGCTTAATGTGTCATCCTAGTAGAATTATGGAAGGAATTGATGCTGAGGGTGATTTGAACTGTGGGGACCTGGCTCAAGAGATTTTTAAAGGAGAAAAATGTTAATATATGACCTAGAGACTGTTCTTATATTTTGGTAAAGAACATGGCTGGGTTTTGCCTTTGTCTGGAGAATCTGCCTGAGGCTGAGGTGAAGAGAATCAAATTAATTGCACTAACAAAGGAAGTTTCAAAAGGCCTAGTTTAAACATTGTCCTTAGGCCACACCTATTCAGTCTTATGGAGAGCGTTTTTTGATCAAGCATAGCTAGCAAGCTTAAAAAGTAAAAGTACAAAATGTAGGATTCAAGTAATAATAAAGGGGCACCAGGTAGTAAAGTGGAGCTGAATCCTGTGTTCAAGGAGATAAATGGATTAAAGGAGTGGTGACCTCAGAGCAGGATCCCACCCAGCTAAGTTTGTTGTTTGTGTTTGCAGTTGAACAATGGATAGTTATATCATTACAACCTGGTTATTGCTTTTGTTGAACATAGGAGATATGGCTGTGTGTCACCTTGACATAGAAGAGCACAAGCTTTTGATCTGGAGCTTGAAGAATAATCATCATGAAAAGCCTAGGTCCAGGCATGGTACTCCATACCTATAATCTTCTGGGAAGGGCTTTCTGAGAGCACAGAGAAGCTGTTTCAGAGATAGCCAAGGCTGTACCTCGTGCTGCAGCTCTACTCAGTAATGTGTACGAGTCACCCAGATGGTACTGACTTTGAAGGCATGAAGGGGTCATGGAGAGCAGCTGAGGCTTGGCACTGTGAGATGCCAGGGAAGGCCATTAGTGAAGGTGCAGCCTCCGTTCCAGTTGATGGCCCAGGGCTGAAGGAGTCATGCAAAGAAGTTGAGGCTTGGCACCATGAAGAGAGCCTATGAGAGGCTATTGGTGAAGACTAGCTGCAGCAGAAGACCCCAGCGTATTGGAGATGCCGGTACCAAGGAATGACCACCAAGAACAGCAGCAGCAGTGGAGTGGAATCAACCATAGCCTAGAGTACCACAGAAGGCAGAGCTGGAGATGTGACCCAAGCCCATTGGAGGAGCCCAGCAGATCATGGGTGGATCCCAGACATTGGAACAAGAAGCTGTACCGTTGACGTTGCCTTGAAGATTCCAAGATGTTTGAGGTGTCAGAGCTGTGGGATACCTACTGAGGAAAGCTGGTAACAGGGAATAGAGCCAGCCCAGAAGAAAGAACTCCGATGCAGTCAACAAAGATGGAAAAGGAGATCTGAAGACACATCAGACATAGAGATACAGGGTTGGGAGATTGTCCAGCTGAGTTTTGGTCTTGCATTGTTCAGGATGTCTTCACTACACCATTTTGGAATGACAATGTATAGCCTGTGATGTTTGAGGTATGTGATCTTTTTTTTTATTTTGATTTTATAGGGGATTACAGTTTAGAGATTGGATGAATCTCATAAGAGACTTAGAACTTTGGACTTTTAAACGTTGTTGAGACTGTGATAGACTATGAAGACTTTGGAAGTTGGACTAAATGTATTTTTCATTATGCTATGGCTAGGTATGGCCCCCATAGACTCATATGTTTGAACAAGACTATCAGGGTCAGGGAGTAGAACGTGGTGGTTTGACTATGCCTGGCCCAGGGAGTGGCACTATTTGGAGTTGTGGCCTGTGGCAGACAGTGTGTCACTGTGGGTATGGGTTTTGAGACCCTCCTCCTAGCCACGTGGGTGCCAGTCTTTTCCTGTCTGCCTTTGGAGCAAAGTTTAGCACTTTCAGTTCCTCCAGCCCCACATCTCCCTGGATGCTGCTTTGCTCCCACCTTGATAATGGACTGAATCTCTGAACTTATAAAGCCAGCCCTAATTAAATGTTATCCTTATAAGAGTTGCCTTGGCCATGGTGTCTGTTCACAGTGGTGGAAACCCTAACTAGGACACAGGTGATCAGGGCCAGAATGATCAGTGCAACTAGAGCTGGGTCAGTGGCTCCCAGTGCAGCTAGGGCTTCACAGGCCAGGCACTTGTCAACCGCCAGCCCCACAGGGTGATTGTGACTGAGAACAGGGACTTTAGCCTCCCCCTCCAACACACTCCAAACAACCCCTCCACTTAAGTGTTTTCTAGAACCTGTGTACCCTGGCCTGGTTTTAATTCCCAACTGATTTATCTGCCTGGTTGACTGACTACCAGGCCTCAGTGTGCTAAGCTTTGATTGACATACAGCCAGGAGTTGGCCGAGGGGCAGCTAGGTGACTTGAAGATTCAATATTGCCCTGTAGGATTCCCCCCCCCATTCATGGCTCCCCCTCTGTACAGAACTAGGCCACAGAGCCTCTCTCCAAACATCCCAGGGCCCCTAACTGCATTCCCATCTGCTACAGGCTAGCCTTGACCTCTGAGAGGCCAAGAAGAAGGGGAGTTCTGCCAACTCTGAAGCTTGCACGTCCATCTGGCCACAAACTCTGGGAAAGGGGATGCACGCTAGCTCTGGCCCCGCATGCATGCCCTATAGCATCAGTGTTACTGGCTATATTTGATCCTTATCTTTGTTCTGGACATGTGAAAACAGGATGCTGGGATTCTTGTTCCCAACGAATTTGAAATTCTTTGCTAAATATATACATTGATGTATAATATATACAGCAAATGATGCCAGGCAAGATATTTTTTTCCCCTCAAAGGGATGGTCACAGGGTCTGGAGCGACCCAGGAGGTCAAAGACTTCCCTCTGGCAGCTGTTAACAGTCATCTTCTCCAGCTCTAATTCTACACTTCCTGGAGGGGGGATAGCGCCCCCGCCCCATACACCATCCAGAACCTTTCTCAAGATAAATCACCCCCGACTATGATGGCGGGGGTTAGGAAGATATTAAATTATCTGAGTCTCTGTGTCCCTCACTTCCTCCCCTCGTGGGCTTGGAAGCATCTGGAAGGCCGGGAGTGTCTTCAGGACTTAATGCCTTTGGGACAAGTCCTGTGAACAAGGCGGCGGGGTGGTGGGGGTGGGGTGAGGTGGGAGTGTAGACTGGAGGGAACAGCAGAAGGACCAGCAAGCGTGTTCTAGAGCTAACCTAGGAAGAGGAGACCAGGCTACACCTCACTCTGAAGGGAAACTCAGACACTGGAGTGGTCTCAGGATCCCAAGGTGGGCACCCATGTGACAGCCAAGCATGCTAAGGCCCCATCTCCCAAAGACAGACTACCTAAGACTCTAGTCCTGGGCACAAGCCCACTAGAGTCAGACACTGGATTCCTGCCACTGTCTTGTCCCTCTGCCCTGTGTCCGCATGACTTAAGCCAGCATGAGTGTTGGATGTCACCCACTACCTTCTACACACATACACACACCTGAGAGTGCACACAGGAATACACATAAGCTTAACAGAACTCTGGGTCCATTGACAAAATTCATGTGCCAACAGTTGCTTATGTAAAGTGCACAATCTAGAAGTTTCTAGACTGTTGTACAACAATCACTTCCATTAGACGCCCCAGCACGTGCACCTTGCCCACAGGTTACTTGAACTCACTTCCTACCCTGCCTTTCCTGGCAGGCCTTCGCACCAGCCACCAGTATTAAGTTCCTATTGCTGTGGAGTTTATTTGTAACTGGTAACTGGGTTTGACTCATTCTCTTGGGTTTAATTAAAAAGTTTTTGCTTTTTGTGGGTAACTAATATCCCCCTGTATGAGCACCTCAAACTGGGTGGCTAGATTTTTTCTGATTACGTAAGCAGAGGTGCTACAAACATGACCATATGTGCCTTTCTGTGTGGAATTATAGCTCAAGTTCTCTCTGGTATGTACCATGGAGTGGGCTTGAAGGGTCTCACAGTATCTCTCTGTCTGACATCCAAAGATGTCCCAAGCTCTTTTCCAAAGAATCTCATGGCTCATTCCAGCAGAGCCTGGCCGGACTCCCCCACCTGCTGCCTTCTGTCCTTTGACCTGAATCCCCCTGGATACCACACTTTGGTGCCTTGCATTGGCTCGTCTCTCCTCTGGCTCACATACATCCTCCCCAAGCCTACTGGGGATGGGAGTGAATCGTGGTGACTTCTCATCTCTGCTGCACAAACCTGAGGGTCTGATCCCCAGCTAGAACTTCACGGCGCCAAGCTGGATGCTGTTCCTAAATCTTTGCGTGGGTGTCTTGGATCATAGCCCTCCCGTGTACACGCATGGTTTGCACTCTGCTGTGGAGCAAGGCTTGACCCTACAGGGGACTTTCCTTTCTTTCTGCATTACAATGTTCGTTACAGTTGAAAGGCCTTAGGCATCCCTCTGTTTGGACATCAAAATGTGCATTTACAAGCCAGGCATGGTGGTGCACACCTTTCATCCCAGCACTTGGGAGGAAGAAGCAGGTGGATCTCTATGGGTTCAAAGCCAGCCTCGGCTACATATTGAATTCCAGGGCAGCCAGAGCAACATAATAGTGAGACCCTTTAAATTTTTTTCTTTTAAAGCTAGCTATCTCTTACTCTTAACCCTGAGACCATGATTCCTAAGCCCCTGGAAGGCCATTAAACTGGAAGACATGAATGAGTCCAGGAGTAGTCAAGTACCCTGGCCTACATGAGACACTATCTTAAGAAAATACAAATTTACATGTTTTAAACACTATTTTTCACCTACGCAAAGATAAAAACAGTACGTAAGAATGGGGTGGGGAAACCTGAGGTGCAAGGGTCTAATGCAGGGAGAAAGGGGGAGTTGGCTGGCCTCCAGGCTCTGGCTTGGAATCCATCTGTGGTCTCCAGGCGACACCTGGTGGTAGCTCCATCTCCAGCCTGCAGTCGCAGTTCCCAATAGCACTCACTGCCTGGCAGAAGCTAGCTCTGAGCTGGTCTGGGAGGGGCTCCTTTCAGAATCCAAGAATTGGGGCTTTAAAAAGTTCTGGAAGCTTTGGGGACTGGTCCCTGTCACTGCACCTGTCTTAAGCGCATGAGCGGAGCTGTCTGGGGAGTATGGACACAGGTCCGCTCACCCTTCAGTCCGCACGCACTGCATGACGGTTCTCAGCCCCACAGGCATATCTAGGGAAACCTGACTGACCCGCCGTGGCATGATGCTTACACAGCCCACGCCCCCTACCTCAATGCTCTGAGTGCATTCACAGGATACGGCATTCAAAAATGGCTTGGAAGGGCTCATTGTCAAAATTCCCCAGCTTTGAGGAGCTATGGTGGGAACGGGTCTTTTTCCTTTCTTCCTCTTTGTGTGTGTGCAAGTATGTATATAGGTGTACGTGCATTGTGTGAGTATATTGTGTGACTGTTTTGTGTGTATGTGTGCATATGAGTTTGTGTGTGCTTATATGTGTATGTGCATGTGTGTGTTTGTGTATGTGTCTGTGTGCATTGTGTGTGCATTTGTGCTTGTGTGTGCTCTTATGCATGTATAAGTGCATATGCATGTGTATTCATATGTGCAAGTGTGTGCTTCTTGTGCATGCATGTGCATGTGTAAGGTGTATATGTATGCACGTGTGCGCACACACACACACACACACACACACACACACACATCTGTAGAGGGCAAATGTCCACAGCAGTGCCTCTCCTCAGGCTCCATCTTCCTTGTTACTTGAAGCAGGAGCTCTCACTGGCCTACTACAAGTAGGCTGGAATGGCTGGCCAAGAGACCCCGAGGGATCCGGTCTCCACCAATCTGGCTTTTCACTTGGTTCTGGGAATCAAACTTGATCCCCAATGCAGTATGGATGGAGCCAGGGCCTCAGCCCTCAGCCTCTTTAACATCATTCTTTATGCCTAAATCTACACGGACAGACATACACAGGGTGTCTCTTGACAGTTGTAACTTGGGGATCAAATAAATATTTCCAACCCTTAGGGCCACATCCCGGGCAATCCCTTGGCCTGTACTTACAGTATACAAGATGAGATCAAGTCTTTTTTGAAAAACAAAAACCCCACCGGGGTCTCATGTAGCCCAAGATGATCTAGATCTCACCATGTACCTGAGGATGTCCTTGAACTTTGAATTCCAGCTGACATCCACACCCAGTTTTTGGAAGGCTGGGGATTGAACCTAGGGCCTCACAGGTGTTACACAATCAACTAAGCTACATCCCAAGCCCCTCAAATGATTTTTAAATAAAAACGTGTGTGCATGCGTGCGTGCGTGTGCGTGCGTGTGTGTGCGTGTGCGTGTGTCCCTGAACGTGTATGTGCATGCATGTATGCGTTTGTGTTTATGTACTGTCTGCATACATTTATGGAACACGCATGCAGTGACCACAGAGTCCAGAAGAGGGCACCTGGAGCTGAATTTACAGGTGGGTTTGAGCTGGAAAATGAATTCTTGCCCTCTGTAAGGACTGCAAACGCCCTTAATCACATCCCTCCAACCCTGGATGATCTTTCAAAAGCTGCAAAATATGCCCCCAACATCCCCCCTGCTGGGCACCGGGGATACTCAAGGCCTTACCATCCAGGCCTGTGGCTTCAACATATATAAACATCGTATGCCCTGGGACTTCCACAGAACTGGGGAGCTGGGTCTAGACTGGGGTTTGGACAGGAAGTGGTGAATTATAACCTTGCAAGGATATGTATGGAGTTCTCTAAACATCCCTGTGACATTTCCCAGACACATACACACACATGCACTCTGGAGCCCCAGATGTTACTGGTATTTTTTTATTTTTATTTTTTTTCCGTTTTAAATTTAGAACGTAGAGCAACCAAACAAGTCAAGGATGATACTGTGGGAACACAGGACGTGATTTCCTGGGGGCAGATGGGACACTGGGCCTTCTTGTTCCGTGGCCAGATGTGTACTCCTAGAGTGATGGAGGACAGACCCCTTTCTGGATGTCGTGAGGGCTATACACGTGTCCCCCTGGCCAGTGTACATGTCCCCCGTGCCTGCTCTGCAGAAAGTTCCGGGGCTCAGACAGAAATGCCATCTTCGAGCCCCCCAAATTGAGCCCCACTCTTGAATTTTCAAGTGACGCAGATAGCAGCATCCCCGCCATTTCTGCAGTACACAAACCCCCGTGTTTTGCTAAATGTTAATGGGTTTCTGTGCCCTCTGCAGGCTGCCTCTGTATTCAATGCGCAGTGCGGAGGCGGGGCCTGGAGACTGGAATTTTCCTCTGCCTGAGAGCCTGCTGTTCCTCTGCCATGGCTCTGGCCTGGGGGCGCTCTATGAGTTGCTGAGAGAGCCTTCCACCACTTAATGTCCAGACCAGCAAGTTTACAGGAAATTATTAATCTCCCACTTTGGGAATTATTAGTTCTGGATGGAGACTCTTATTGTATAAGGTTTGCTGAGAATTTATGAGCCTCTCTGGAATCTGGGAGGGGATCGATTCTCAGAGAGTAAACATTTTAAGCAAATTAAGTGTTGGTGGTATAATAATATGAATAATGCCTGCCATTTTTCAAGTGTCTGCTTCGAGCCAGGCATTTCATCTCTCTGGTGGCAACAGGGGCAGGTTTTATTACCCTGAACACTCCGCGTGAGGCAGGTGAGACCCCAAGAGCTGCCCCTGGTTGGTCTAATCCCACACATCTAGGGGCAGAGGAAGTCTCTAAAGCCAACCACAAAACAGCCGTCCTTCCTGCTCACCAAGGGCTTGGTGTGGCAGGAAATTCCCCTAGGCTGTTTCTTCTGCCAACAGGACTGGCTGTGCAGAAGGACAAGACCTGTGGATGAGATGGGTAGAAGGGAGCAGAGGGTCTCAGGAGATGGCCATTGGTCCTGAGGTTGCACAGCTAATGGGGAGGACGGCTGGGGGGGGGGGAATGGCTCCATCAGTAATGCTTGCTGTGCAAGCATGGGGACCAGAGTCTGAACACCAGAACCCACATAAAGAAGTCCAGCACGGCACCTGGAGACATGGCTCTCTAGTTAAGATGCGTTTGCAGAGGGCCCAAGTTCAGTCCTTGCCACTTGGTGTTGACAGTAACCCCATGTGGGGCCAAGAGAGACACTTTTTCCCACATTCTGGAAACCCTGAGCTAGTAATCATAGAGGGGGGACAGCCAGGCAATCCAGGGTGGGCAAAAGGCTCAGGTGCACGGGGACGGCTCTACTTCCTGCTGATGACATGTGAGGCGGGGCTGGGGTTGGGGGGGCTCCACACTAGAGGCTGAAGAGCCAGGGGAGTAGGCCCACCATCTCAGTCTTGAGTGAGCCGCACAGGCAGAGATCTCTAGACTAGAGCTTGTGTTGCTGGTCTATTAAATTTGCACTGGCTCCTGTGACAGAGGCCAGCTGCAGTGACCTCTGCGGGGCAGATGAGGAGGAGAGGGTAGAGACTCATTCTGGGGATGGAGGGAAGGGGAAAGGGTACGCTGGTCACTGGGCACTGACTTTGAGAAACCCTGTAGCAAAGGCAAATGGGAGCCGGTGCAGTGCAAACCGTCATTTTTGCTGTGTCATCCTGCCAGGCTGGCTGGCTTTCCAGAACCCTTCCCAGGATGCCATGGGGCTTTACCGGG
Organism: Mus pahari; assembly: GCF_900095145.1. Lineage (NCBI taxonomy): Eukaryota > Metazoa > Chordata > Mammalia > Rodentia > Muridae > Mus > Mus pahari. The sequence continues at coordinate 155,861,884 of NC_034592.1, forward strand.
GAGCTATGTCTCTGGCTGGAATGAAGAGAGAAGATCATTTTCATGTCCCCTCTAGGGTCATCAAGGGCACACCATAACATGTCCCAGGGCACTAAGGACACTGCTCATCGGAGTTCAATGGCCAGAAGCAGAGAGAGCTCAGAGAAGACACCGAGTGAGTTTCCTTCCATCTCTTCTCTCCACGGTTCAACTGTCTTTCCCGGAGCTTAGGTGGGGCTCCCAGGCAGGAGGTGGGGGTAGGGCCCTGGGGGGGGACAGTGTTCTCCAGTGTTTCTAGCAACCTCAGGACCTGCAGGAAGGACGTTCCTCTACCCTCTACAAGCAATCCTTGCCTCAGAGAAGTGAAGACCTGCCCGGAGACATAGGCCTGGAGGGCTGCGTTATATCCTACTCTGTGCCTCCACCTCCACACAAGGGAGGTCCCTGAGGACCAGAAGGCCAGCCCAGTGAGGGCACAGACGTAAGGGAACCAGAGTCCTCCCCATACACACACGTTGTTCCCAGGATGTAGCAGACCACCCTCCACATACCAGATCCGCTCCAGGGCATGGACCAGCGAGGTATTTCTGCTCCTGTGGAAACAATGACAATGACCCCTCCCCTGAAGTATGAACGACAGGACAAGCACTGAGGGGGCAGCTCCAGATGTAACATTCTGTCAACCAATGGCAGACCATGGAGCTGTTGATGTGTATAGCCTGTGATGAGGGCTTGTTTCTATGTGATATGATAGTGTGTGTGGGGGTGCACATTGTATGTTCACAGTGCTGGGAACTGGATCCAGGGCCCTGTTCGTGCTAGGAACCCCCCCCCCCAACGCCCAAGCTGTACCATAAAGTCCCAAGGCAAAGTGTTGAGTTTGTCTCTAATGGAGTATCCTCAGAGCCTAGGCGTGTGTCCAAGTGATCCTGTCCTGGACTGAAGAAAATGTCACCAGAGAAGGCTTGACGCTGCTAGATATCTAGCCAAGTGTCTAATTGAATTGAGGGAAGTGGAGTGCTTGTTCCCCAAATGTGTGGGTCCTCCTGCCAGGCGGTTGGCCCTTCCAATAACAAAGACTGCTTAGCAAGCTCCTGGCAAACACTGGACTTGGAGGGACTCCACTTGTTAAGTTAAAAGGGTACCCATAAGTCACCCCACCTCCGCACACCTCATTAGCTAAGTGACCCGACCCGATGGATTGGGGTTGCTTTAATATCTGCCTATTGACTTTGGAGCATGCCTGCCAAAAATAAGATCTCAGCTTGACATCCCGAGGCTGAGATGAGCTTTCCTGACTCTCTATTTGTCAAACAGAAGGCTGCGCCTGGGCACAGCCACGTCGGCTGGTGTAAGGCCATTGTCAACAAAGGTCTTACTCACTGTGACACCAGGAAACGCAGACCATTAATTTTAAAGCAAGGTCTTATTGTTGGGAAATTGGAAGGGCAGCCAGGGTGCTGTGCCACTCACCCAGCCCCACCTGATGACCTCATCAGGTCAGCCCCACCCAAGGTGACCTGATGAGCATCCAGGAGACCTTTGACACGTTCCAGGACTTGGGTCAGGGTTCTGGGCTTCAGGGAAACATATGGCCCAATGGGAGTGACAAGGCGGATGTTGTGATACCACGAGGCCTGTGGCCCACCCCTGCACTGCAGTCCTACAACTGCGAGCCATCCTGATGGGGCTCAGGCTCCTTGGAGCACTTCTCCAGCCTAACACACAGCTGAGCAGCTGTCTCCCTGAGACCCCTACCCTCCCCCAGTGCTCTCCCCACTCCGTGTGCCTGCATACTTCCCTACTTCTTCAGAATTTCAAGGCCATATTTCAAAACCAAGAGCAAAACTCTCATGAAAGTCGGGTTTCCACTCCAGAACACTATAGAACAATCTCTGGCCCGCTTTTCTGTTGGTGTCGGGTCCCTGTGCTCTTTTCCAGGCACTGGGCCCCAGCTTCTGTTTCCCTGCTTGCTTTCTGCACTTGGCTCACCGACAGCCATGACAGGGTCTGCGGTGTAGTCTGAGGCCCAACGCAAGGTACTGAGCTTGTCTCTAATGAAGTGTCCTCAGAGCCCAGAGCCCAGGAGCCTGTCCAAGTGATCTTGCTCCAGACTGAAGAAATGTCACCGCCAAAGGCTTGAGGATGCTGGATGTCCACTCAAGTGTCTAATTGGATTGGGGAAATGGAGTGCTTGTCCCTAAATGTGTGGGTCCTCAGGCATGGTGCCTGGGGCCAATGACTGGCTCCCAGGAAGAGACAGTGCTGGAGACAGTGGGAAGGGAGCGGGAAGGCTGTGGGGACACTGGGTTGGGACCGCAGGAAGAGGGTGCCAGCCTCTCTCTTTTCTGTCTCCTGTGATGTTTTCTTCCCACTGAAGGCCACATGCCTCCTTCCCACATGGATAAGAAATGAACCCCTTGGGGGACTATGTTTGGAGGCCCACAGGACACACTCCAGGCTTCTCTCTTGTTCCCGAAGGGCTAGCTCAGCATACACCTCGTCCCATCCCTGGCCACCGAAGTGGTTAGCTGCATGAGTTTGACAAACAAATTCACAACCTATGCTGCTCCTGACCTCCTGACATAGGCCCTGCTCGTTCTGCGCCAGTAACAGGAGCGCTATTATCGTTCCTGTTATTACTCCCATTATGCTGGTGCATTAGAGGGCCTTGGGGGGGGGGGAGATAATTGGCTACCATCACCCCAAACGGTGTGATTGGGCACCAATGTACAAAGAGTTTAAAATTAAAGGCCGGCATTGTCGGCGTGGTGGTGGTGGTAGGGGGGGGGGCAGAATGGATTACAAAAGAGATGAACTCACCTGCTCCATTACACCCTTTCGGAAACGCTAGTAAGAGGACAACCAATTTGGTGTCTGATTTGGATCTACCCCTTCTTTCTGTTCCCTAGTGAGTGCCATGGGGGGGGCACAGTGGGGGCTGTAAGGTCGCCCCAGAGTCTCGTGATGGGCAGATGGACTCAGGAGATCAATATTGTGCTCTTCCCGGTCGCCACCCCAGGGCTGGATTTCTCCAAAGCTTTCCTCCCTACCAAGTCTGGGTCCCTGGACCCAGACTTGATCATCCAGTAGAGAACGAACATCTTGCGCTCTAAATTTCCACGCTTCAGGCGCCGCGCAATGGTGATGGGCGTATCGCTCTTGAAGTCTCTGTCGTGGATGGAGGCACCGTGTTCCAGTAAGGGCTGGATGCAGTCTGTCCTGCCCATGGCTGCAACCACGTGCAGGGGCGTCCTGCCTAGGGGTGATTTGGCCAGGCAGTCTGCTCCTGTGAGATTAAAAGACCAGCTGGAGTGGCCTGTTCTCCTAGCCAGGGGTCCCACCGTGTGGCACCAAGGAGCAGCAAGAAAGGGACCAGGGCTATGGCAGGAATAAGATGGAGGGTTGGTGCTGCTCCCAGGGACACGGTGGCCTCACTTAGCTCGTCACCCCTCCCATCGAGCCTGATCTCAGGGGGCACCCAGTAGACAGCACATTCTAGTCTCCTGTTCCAAGCACATCCTCCCTGCACCTTGCTGCCTGGGGAGCACTCTGACCATTGGTCTGCCCACCTCACTGCATCTGCTCATCTCATTGCCACATTGTTTGCATTCCTCCCTGGAGCTTTCTACTTTGCTTCCAAAGCACCAGCTCCATGGGTCTCCTGAGCTTACAGCATTCTGCACTGTGCCACAGGCCCTTTGCACATGCTCTTCCAGTCATGCACTACATGTTTGCATTTCTCCCCTTTTAGGGTTTCAGTAACTTCTTTCGTTCTTCCTCCCTGCAACCCCTATGTCTCCCCATAAAAGCTCAGTAGGCACTGTGTTGAATGCATCCCATATGTGACAGGCTATGTGAGTAAACATTTGTCACCACCGGCTGACTTTCCCCCCTAAGATCCATGAGGATGGGAACACACATGGTCTGGGCACTGCTCCTTTTATCCTTGGAATGCAACTGCAGGTACTGGGGAGGTGACAGGAAATGGCAGTCTGAGAGTGGACAGACCGGACTCCTGCTGCCTCCTGCAGACAGATGGGCTAATGATCGGGGTCCAGCATGGACTTGTGGAACTGAATGGAATTCTGTATAACAAAAATCACAACACACACACACACACACACACACACACACACACACACACAGAAAACCAAGGCTACTCAATTCAATCCAGCCTGCATTGCGGCTGCCGCCGCACAGTTCAATTGAGCTATGGCTAGTTGGTGAGGCGAAGCTTAAGTAGGCTTCCAGAACGTGGGCACGACCCTGTGCCTCCCCCCCGCCAACTCCCAACAATGGCTGCAGAGGACGGAAGACTTTGCAAAGCCGGCCGTCATTTTTTAACGGGTGCCTTCAAATACATCACAGCTCCATCAGAGCGGAGATGACTTTTTATGAGCTTAAAGGGCTGCTGGGCTGTGAGAGCCCATCCTTCACTGGATAAGAGAAGCGCAGAGAGGCTGTGTGGGATGGCAGAAAACACGGTGCTGTCACAGAGGTATGACATGCCAGTACCCTGCCTGGGACAGTTGAGTTGTCTCCCACCCTGTCTGGCAGAAGCTGGAGGATCGCTGGGACTGAGCAAGACAGCAGATGGAAAGGAAGAAGCCCGGCATGGAGGTGGCAACTTAGAAAGCCGGAGGCGCTTGCTAGTCCCTCCTCCCTGCCCCAAGGAAGCCGTGGGGTGGGCTCTCTGAAGCTATCCTCAGTCGGGGTGGGAGGTGTGTTTCCCCAACCAGGGAAGACAAAAGATTCCTCCCAGACATCTGCCCAGACACGGTGCAGACCACAGCTTTGGACAGACAGGCAGACAGACAGACAGATGGTCACCCTTAAGTGGAGATATGATGGAAAGAAGAGTGCAGCTGAGCGTATTTAAAAGGACCTCCAGCTGGCCTGCGGACCATTCTGTGGGATAGCCAGGGGGAGGTCCTGCTGGACCACTGTAGAATCCACTTCAGGCAGGGCAAGGATGAAGACAGACCAGGAGCTGCTTGGAAAGACCAGGCTAGGACATCCTCTGGACACCCCCACCCTCACCCCTATCCCCAAGCCCCCATGGCTCACTGTCCTATAATTTTGGTTCTACCACAACAGAATGCTCTACAGACCTGCCTGGCCTAGAGAAGTGCAAGTCCCTGACGGGCGTGCCGCACGGTGCTCAGAACCAAGGAGCCCAGCGGGAGACACGTTTGGTGGGTGAGAAGTCTAGAACCTCGGGAGCCACTGCTGAAGTAACAGGTCAGGCCCGTCATTCTGCCCTCCCAACCAGACCAGGTCGGGCTTCTCTGCAGAATTACCAAGTTCCAGAAGATACTGCACGGCGTCCACGTGGCCTCTGTGAGCGGAGATGTACAAGGCCACAAACGCCCTCTGGGCTGTCCACTGTTTCCACTGTTCCCCCTTAAAATGCTGTGAGTTCGCTGTTCGGTAGAAGGTATCCTCGCTGATGCCAAGACATGACATCTACGTGAAAGGGATACATCGAGGTTGCCTCTAGAGCCTGACTTGCATCCCTCCACCCATGCACTTTAACTTCACCCTAACCAGGTACACAGCAGGAGCGGAGGGGTGAGGGGTGATACCCACACACCCAGGGGGGGCGGCTACCCTGACCCCACCTCCATCCCTGGTCAGGCAGGGGACACAGGAAGGCCTTTCTGCCAATGTTTTGAAGGGAGAAAATAACACTGCCAGTGTGTCCAGAGGAAGATGTTTGTGGTCCTTGGGAAAAATGCCAGCTAACACAGTGTGGTCCCCTGGAAGGAGCCCCAGGGAAGGGAGGAGTGGTGGAGTCTGCCTCTCCAGTCCGGTTTTTGTGCCCGTTGCCCCCGTTACCTTCTGGAACTTTCTGAACTCTGTTGGCAGAGAGATGCCCATCACAGAACCATCTTGGGGAGACACAAATCTTCAGGGGTGAGAGGAGGGCATGGATACCACAGAGAGGACTCTGTGCTCTGGATGTCCCAGTCAGTGGGGAAGGGGCATGGGGAGGGGCAGTGGGGCCAATCGAACATGGAATGGAGGGCTGCGATTATCTCCTCAGGCAGCAGGTAAGCAGGGTACTGACTAAACTTCCAGGAGAGAGAGAGGAAACCAGGGATTTAGAGAAGTAGAAGACGCGCTACAACTGGGGCTGAATCAACTTTGCCCTTGTTCCTCAGGCCTGGGGTCCGGGATACAGAGACCATCACCACCCACCCTTCCCTGGATGCATCCTGGCACCTCTCCCTGGACCCCAACCTTCCCTTGAACCCTGTCCTACCAGGAAACTGCCTCTCCCCCTCCCCCCCCCGGGAATCTCAGGGCTCTACCCTCAAAGTCTACTGAAGAAAGAGCAGACGCTTGCCCTGGTGCCAACCACCCGTCCTCACGGATGGGTCAGCATTCCTGTACGCAGGCTCCCTCCTCACTGTCCCCCAGGGCCAATGGATAGCCCAGCAGGGGCCTGACAAGCATCAGGTGAAGGCTGTCAAGGGTGCCAGGCCCCTACCCCACTCCCAAGTGGGCACACAAGCCCCTGACCACTGGGCTACCGCCCCATGTTCTTTAACTAGGATTAAATTCGATTTTCAACTTGGCCAACATGTGGATAGAAAATGTACCACCTGGGCCCCACTGCGGGTAGAGTAAGCGGGTTTATGAACTGTTAATAAGCAAGCCCAAGGGACTCACAAGCCCAGACTGTCTGGAAACACTCTCCATGCAGGAAGCTCATCTTTCTTCCCTGCTCTGGGGACTCTATTCCAAAGTCTCACGCTAAAGACTGGGGTCCCCTCGCCCCCTAATCTTGAAAAAAAAGCACGAAACCACCTTACTGGGGTCCCCTTCCACGGCGGCCAAAACCAGTTCTGTCCAACCGTCGTAATGCCAGATACACAATGAAATAAGTGCTCCGGGGATAATGTCGTAGAACTTCAGGGTGGCGTCATCCATCAGAATTCCTACGGGAAACAGGTTTCTCCTTTTAACACAATTAGGACACAGAGAGATCACTGCATCAGTTCAGACCATGTCTGGCCCCGAATTACACAAAGATATGTTTAAAATCTTGAGCAAAAGGGGAGGGGTGGGGGAGTCTCTCCCTTGATGGTCGCACAGGAGCCTAGTCGATGCTGCTAAGGTTTTTTAGAAAATTAATTTGGCTCAGCTCAGATGGAAGCTGGACCCAAAAAGAAAAAAAAAAAGAGAGAGAGGATAAGGAAAAAAAGAAAAAAAAAAACCCTACACACACAATAGCAATGATTTATAAAATTTTGTAATTACAGCTTGTCCTGTTGGAGAAAAATCCATGAGTCAGTGAGATCGTTTTATGAGGCAAACTCTACAAATAGAACTACTTAAATCTGAGCTATACATCACAGGCCCGACAGTGTACTTAGCAAGTTATATACCTTCAACTGAACACTGACTCTAGGGAATGTAGCCATTAGCTGGCTAAAGAGATGACAGTGACTGAAGGATCCAGCAAGTGACAGACAGACTATGTCAGGGTTTTTCCACGTAGGTGCTTAACTGACGTTTTCAACTAGGTACCCTTCTCTATTCCATACCATAGCTTCTACGGCCTATGCCCATAACACATCAGCTGCATCTATAGCTAGCCCTTGTAGTCAAGGACGTCCTCCAGACACTGTCCCTTGTGGGGACAAGACTGTCCACCTATGAGCCTATGGTAGCCTCAGAAACAAATATCAACCCTCACTGTATTTGGACTGGAGTGTCAGAGCTCTTGCCAGACCCAGCACGCCATCTTATTCTCGGGGGTCAACAATGGGCCTATACCCACACCCAGAAACCCAGGCTCAGCCAGGCCTGGTGGCACACAGGTGTCACCCCAGAATTTGGGAGCTGGAGACAGTAGGATCAGAGTTTAGGACTAACCTGAAGATACATGAGATACTGTTTCAACAACAATTAAAACAAACAAACAAACAAAAAATTCCACACTCTGAGGACGACAGCTCAAGGAGCAGTATGCAGGGAGGGTTTTGTTTGTTTGTTTGTTTGTTTTGTTTTTTTTTCTGTTTTGTTTTTTGAGACAGGGTTTCTCTGTATAGCTCTGGCTGTCCTGGAACTCACTTTGTAGACCAGGCTGGCCTTGAACTCAGAAATCC
>NC_034592.1:155870103-155875506 GCF_900095145.1 Mus pahari
TGCGCCACCACGCCCGGCTGGTTTTTGGTTTTTTGTTTGTTTGTTTGTTTTTGTTTTTAAAGGTAGCGCTAGTTGGTTTCTCAAAACCCACGTCTTTCTTGGCCACCTGCTATCTTAGGAACCACAGAGGACTTGGATTGCTTGTAAGCAGTTACAACCTGCCCATGCTGCCCTAGTAGCCTTTCCAGGTGATCGGAATCCACAAATGTTCTAGTTCTTCATGGTTATTTTGAGTCTCCATGCCCGAACTGAATGGTACATCCTTGAATCTTCACGGCGTCCTTCCTGCCTACATGGCCTTTTCCTCTAATGGGAAGCAAACTGAGGCTAGGCCTGGCTAGGATGTAACAAGGTCTGACTCCTGCCAGACTTGTGGGTACCACTTGATGATCATATTCTCAGGAGGATGTAGATAGAAAGCTGGTCATCGAATCCATTAACTAAGGTTTTGTTTGTGGCTTGACCATGGGAACCGGTCTGTCACTGCTCTGAAACAACTTGACTTTCTAACGGTGCGGTAAACATCTAGGAGGGTTGTGAGCCTTGCCTCACGGTTCCCACGCGATCCCTAGCACGTCCCCTTTTGCGGATGGGCAGCCACTACCTTGGGCTCAGACAAATGCTACTAATTATCAATAGATAAATGATGGCCAGGGGCAGCACTCGCTCATGAATTTGCTTGGTGACTTTAGACAAGGCCACCGTGATGCTTTCCCGCCAATGACCTCACTTGCCCTCCCCTCTGTGACCTTGGAGGTGGGCAGATGTGCCAGCCACAGTCAAGGCGGCACAGCTTAGGGGTCAGGCCTCCAGCAGTTGCTAAGTGACTGCTGAGTCTTAGCACTGTGACATCACTGTGAAGTCACCTACCTCTTATTCTCTCTCAGCTTGCCTGAATTTATTGCTTACTGGTGAAAAGAAATGAACAAAAGGGGGTCCAGAGCTAGGAAGACACGAAACTTTCCAACTCCTTGCTGGGGAGCAACTCTACAGCCCCTTATTACACCTCATATCCTTTATACCTTGCTAGCTATAGACAGGCTCAAACACCGCTTCTTGCTAAATAAAGCTCTGAAGAATATATATACATGCATCTTTCAACTGCTGTAAGAAAATACATGTGCCATCGAAAATATTTAACCTATTTTTAAAAGTGCCGAGGAAGAGTATTTTGGCCTTGCCTGCACAGTTTGCAGAGTCATTCCTGTCCGCCGGGGAACAGCACAGAGAATTCTAGAGCTAATGGGGCTCTGCTCTCCGGATTAGGAGACTGAGCCCAGGACAGCCAGTGCCTGAGAAGGCTGAGCGTGGGGACAGGCTGCTTTCAGAGCTGTCCCCATCACTCCCAGGCCCTGCAGTACTCTGCAATGTCTCCAGGATTCCGGCTGCTCACATTCCCCGGGCAGCCCAGAGGTTTTTGTTGTTGTTTTGGTTCGGTTTTTGTTTTTTAATCTTAATTTTCTTGAAGTGTTTTTGCGTTGATTTCCATCGGGTGGGGAGATGATGGAGCCCAACCAAGGGTCTTTGATCCTGTTCTCATATCCTAAACATTATAGGGAATGGGGACAGGGGCAGCCATGTCCTCAGGTTGAGGGAAGGGTAGACAGGCTGAAGAGCCTCTGATTTCCACTGGGTGACTCCCCATGGAATTTGTCTAGATATGGGATTCATGGGGGGGTCTAGATTCAATCTGCAGGGCTCCCTGTGAGCCCCCAGTGTGGGGAAGGACACAGCTTGCAATTTGGGGTTCAGAGACAGACTAGATTAGTTTCAAGATTGGGGGGATCTAATAATCATGGGCAAGGCTTGCTTTGAGTTCCGGGGTCCTGATGAGAGCAGGATTTACTCTGTATTTGGGGTTCCCATGGGAGCAAGTCTTGCCATCTGGCTGGGGGTTCTGGTTTTGGAGGAATCTGTGGCAGGATTTGGGGTCTTCGGATGGGCTAGTCTTAGGCAGTTCTGGTTGGTAAGTAACTGGGAGGAATCAGCTCTCCTCTGAGATTTAGGGTCTTGCTAGTGATAGAGTCTGTTCTAAATTTGGGGCTCTGATATGATAGGTTTGGCTAATTGATCTGTATTGAGTTTTGGGGTCCTCAGGAGTCAGGGTTGGTTTGAACCTTCATTTCCTCACAGGGACACAGCTGGTGTCACTTTTGAGGTATTCATGAACACATGGTTTTCTTGAGGGTGGGAAATCAAAGAAAAGCAAGCTTGACTTCACGTTTTGGGGGGTTCTCCTGTGGGCTTGACTCATTTAATCCTTGGAACCTTTATGAGGATACTTGGGTTGGACTGGGGTCCTGCTATGCTCATGGGGAGCTTGGAGCTTGAGGGCTGGCTTTCAGAGGTGGACAGAGCTGGGTCGCTGGGTCAAGGTCCATTTTAGGATCTGGCATCCTTATGTAGACTGGGGTCTGGCTGAATGGATGAGTGGTGATAGCTGGGGGGGGGGAGGGGTGTCTCAGAGTTGGGTACACAGGCTCTGTGCTGATGCTTGTGATGTGGGTGGAGTCTGCTCTGGGATTTAGGGTGCTGGTGTGGCCAGGGGCAGCTAGAGGATTTGAGGGTCAGACATAGCAGTGTGTGGACAGACTGTGGGACCCTGAGGTGGGCATTTTGTCTCAGCTTCGGTATCCTTGTGTGAAACAGCTATGGAGGATAGCCGGTCCTGATGGTCATATGCTCAGCCTGGGAGGTCTTGGGGCTCAGGTTTGGTCAGGCTTGTTTTGACTTGGGGTCCTAAGGTAGGTAGGGGTTGAAGTTTCAGTGTCCTCGTGTCAATGCAGCTGCTGTAGAATTTGGGGCTCTGGAGTAGTGATAACTAGTCTGGAGATTTGGGGTTCAGTCTTGGGTAGGTATATCCTGGATTTGGGGAGTACCAAAGTGGGAAGTATTTGTTTCACTTTTGATATCCTTATGAATGAGTGGGTGGGGGTACTTGAGGTCCTAAAGGAGTGATGGCTAGCCTAGATACTTGAAGATCAAACCTGGGTTCGGGTCTGTTCTGGGCTTGGGGTTCCAGGATAAGCAAGGTTCGTTTTGAGTTTTAGTATTTCTGTATGCATAGTTAGTGAGCAAGCATTCGGGGAGCTGCAGTAGTCGTTAGCCTGAGAGATTTGGGGGTTTAGCCTTGAGTAGCTGTGTTCTGGGCTTGGGGCTATAGGATTGGCAGGTTTTATTTTGAATTTTAGCACCCTTGAGAGAATATACAGTTGGGGGTGGGTGGGCGGTAGTGGATGGTGTGGGAGGGAGAGCTGGGCACTCGGCTTTGTTCTGGGCTTGGAGTTCCACGAGGGGAAAGTTTGATCTGAGTTTTAGCATCTCTATGTAGACACAGCTGATGGAAGCTTGGGGTCACCTAAAATAGTCATGGCTACTTGAAGATCTGGTCATGCTTGGTCTGGATTTGGGGTTTCCTAAGGTGGGTAGGATTTTGTTTAGTATCTTTGAATAGCCAGTGGGAATGGAGGACTTGGGTCCCTGAGGCAGTGGTAATTAGCCTAGAAACCAAGTTCAGTCTTGACCAACTTTGTCCTGGGTCTCGAGGGTCCCAAGTCCAGCTGGCCTCTTCTGTGTTTGTGCAGCCGTGTATGGACACAGTTGATTGAGTTTTAGGGTTAGGGCTCTGAGCTAGTTATTTTCAGCTTGGAGATTTGGGGTTCAATCTTAGGCAGATGTCCCCTGCCTTTGGGGACCTGAGGCCAGCAAGGTTTGTCCCAGTTTCTGAACTGCTTGCATAGACAGGCTAACTAGAGACTTTGGTATTCACCACTTATGATTTGTTTGGGATCCAGGTTCTCATGCCGGGGAAGGCCTGTCCTTGGCTTGGTAGGGTCTACTGAGGTCTAGTTTCGTTTCAAGAGTGCAGATATGGTTGTCTTGGGGGCCTGGGTTCCCTAATGAAGACAAGAGGCTGTCCAGAAGGTCTTGTGGTTTTTGAGATTTGAGGTTCTGAGTAGACTGGACTTGCTCAAGGTTGGCAGACCACAGTCTGGGACACACAATGCTTGTGAACCAGGTTCACCTATATATTTGGGGTTAATACGACACCCACCCATGTGCTTGGAGTTAGGAGCCCTTGAGTGGCCAGCGCTCCAAGTGGCCGTTTTAGAGGGGGCTCGAGTGGTTGGGTTTGATTTGGTCATCTTGGATTCTCTGGCAGTTACTAGTGTCTTGGGGACCCAGGGCAAGAGTGGGCCAGGGGCCATTGAGTGGGAGGAGCTCATGGGGTGCGGGAAGGGGTCGGGCAGGGGCCACCTCGGTCCAGGAAATGCAGCCGCTGCAGGTTGAAGGGGATGCCGACCATCAGGTCCAGTTCTTCTTTGAGCTCCCGCACTGTCATGTCGTTGCGGCAGTTGGCCACGCGGAACAGCTCCCCAGTCTCCTCCAGCCTCACCCGCAGGATATAGACGTCAGGGGCCAAGTCTGGCGACGCGGCGGAGGCAAGCGGGTCCCCTGTGTGCCCCCTAACCCGTGCGCGGGCCCGGCTGGAGGGCTGAGTGGGGCGCGCGCCCGCCTTGGGGTCGCCCCCCTGCCGTTTCGGCAGACGCGCGCCCGCCCCCGCCACGTCTGCCGCCCTCCGCATGGCCCGCGTCATCCCGCACGTCATCGCCGCCCCCGCCTGGGGGCCCCCGGGACAGGAGAGGGGCGCCCGCGCTTCCGGAGACTGTTCCCCCCACCCTCCTCCGCGGTCCTCGCCAGCCTGCTAGCCCTGCGGGGAACCTCTTGTCTGTTCAGGGCAGTCTGCATGATTAGGGAGAAACGCTGGGCCCACAGTTTCTAAGGTGGGCGACAGGCTTGCTGCCGTGTGCTTTTATGAACATAGCAATCCAAGCTAACCTGGGCCACGCTGGAACAGGCAGAGGCTTGGGTGGAAATGGCATCAAACCCGTGTGCCCTGACGTTGTGACATCCCCGGAGAGAGACAAGTATGGAACACATCTGAAGGGAAGGCTAGACGTAAACCTTTTCAGGGAAAAGCTCAAACCGCGGGGTTGGGAGGGTGTAGGCCCTCAAACACCAGACCCAAAGCAAGGTCTTTAGGGGCTGGAGGAAGCACCGCGGAACGGGCAGGGAGCCAGAACGCCCTTCGAAAACTCTGTTGTTAATAAGAACAAAATAGAAGCTTGAAAAATACATTTTGTATAGCAGTTAGTTACAAAAATGTGGTCTAAGGCATGGTGGTCCAGGCCATCCACTCACTTGGGGGCAGAGACACATGAAGTTCAAGGTGATATAAAGGGACGGTGGTTTAATCCTTTTATATCAGAACGGCTCATTCTAAATAATGGATAATTATAATGTGTACAGTGAACAGGCTAGGGTCTTAGTCTTTTTTTTTTTTTTTTTTTTTTTTTTTTTCTTCTTTTCCGTCCTGAGTATTGATCCCAAGGCTCCACCCAG
>NC_034592.1:155875532-155895247 GCF_900095145.1 Mus pahari
TGGTCCAGGCCATCCACTCACTTGGGGGCAGAGACACATGAAGTTCAAGGTGATATAAAGGGACGGTGGTTTAATCCTTTTATATCAGAACGGCTGGAGCCTCCCCTTGAGCTGGATCAAGATTTAGGCCTATCACTGGACCTCCTTTCCCTTATTTTTTTTTTTTTTTTTTTTTTTTTTTTTCCCTGCCGTCCTGAGTATTGATCCCAAGGCTCCACCCAGGAACAGAAAAGCCCCCTCGCTATCTTGTAGCCACAGTCTTGATAGGATGCTGGTCTTGTCATAAGTGGTCAATTTCATTTCAGTACCTAGATTCTACCTCAGAACACTATTTATTTTTATTTTATCTTTATTATTTGTTTTCTGTTTGTTTTTGAGACAGGGTTTCTCTGTGTGTGTAGCCCTGGAACTCACTCTGTAGACCAGGTTGACCCCAAAAATCAGAGATCTGCCTGCCTCTGCCTTCTGAGTGCTGGAATTAAAGGAGTGTGTCATGACTGCCTGGCGTTTCTACTCTTCTTTCTAGAAAATTATGCTCTATAAAGAATCCAAGATTCTAGCTGAATAATTTTCCTTACTTTTAGACCAACAGACTTGACTACAGTTCCCATTACCTGAGCAGTAAAAGCATGTTTGCTGCAGAAGCCCCACAGCATGCCCTGTGTGCTTACTGTAGACACGTTGTAAACACAAAGTGGGACATCATCTGGTTTTGTTTTTAATCGTTTGTCTCTAACTTTAATGAATTAACTCTGTGCTAAAGTAGCCCAGATGTTGCCTGTGCTGGGTATTTGAGTTCTTTACATATTTCCTAGTCTCTTTGGCACAACTTAGACGCCTTCCTTTCCTTTTAAATAACAAGATCAATAGTATTTGGGGTCCTGCAGGGGTATCCTGTGTAACAGGAAATTCAATGTATGACTTTACAGTTTATTTTTAGGGAGAATCACCTGTGTCCCATGTACTACCCACTACTTTGCCGTATTCAAACCAGAGAACACAAAGCAGGGCAGAAACGGGTACAGAACCATAATCAAATGTTTACAGAACACAGAATCAGTAATTAATGAAAAATGTTTAAACTGTACAACATCTTTTTGTTCATCTGAAATTCAAAACTAGGAAATCTAAGTTCTGTGTACTTAAGCCAATGAAAAGAGTATAACTTCCCAAATCAATGGGATTTGTAGAAAGTTCTGGTTAAAAGTATGGTTTTCTTTCTTTCTCTTTCTTTCTTCCTTTCCTTTTCTTTTTATTTTTTATTTTTTCTTTTTCTTTTTATTTTTTTGAGTCTAAAGTATAACTAGTATCCATGTATCTCAGGCATCAATCCCTACACCAGCCACCGAATCCCTGGACATGTCCACATTAAAACAACTTTATGATTCTAGCTACTCAAAGACCAACACACATTTACATTTTCACAGTTTCTGAATTAGGGAAAGGGTGAGGGAAATAAATACCCGAGAGGAGCCAGGTGACAGGGGAATGACAGTTCTTTACTAGGCTGCATTTACAAGGACACTGCAAAAGTCCACATAAGAGCTGCCTCTGCAGCGGTCCCGAAGCAGAACAAGATTCAGGTGACATGTTTATTCTCTGCAGAAGCTAATGTGACATCCATAGATCTTTCTCTTGTCAAGTTATTTACACAGGTACAGTATTTCTGCTGGAGATAAAATACAGTTCATAAACTCCATTTTCTGAGAGAGGGTCAGGGCGGCAAGCCCAGACAATACTTACAGCTCCTCTAAATTACTTTCTTGGCAAGGGGAGCTGTATTTATGTTTGTTTTCCTTGAATAGGGTTTTGTTATGTAGCTCAGACATGCCTAGACTTCTCTGTCTTATGTTTGAACTTCTGATCTCCCTGCTCCAGCCTTCCGTGGTGCTAGAATTACAGATGTGAGCAACTGTACCAGGCTCTAAGGGGAGGTTTTAAAACCAGTCTTTCTAAATAACAAACTGCTGGCCATAGCTCGTGGCGAGGAAGCCTGAGAGCCATTAGTACCTGGACCCACCGCCTCTCTACAAACCTGCCATTGATCAGGTCTGCAGAAGTCTTAAGGACTAGGCTCAAGTACAAGCCACACGTGCCTCAGAGGCATCTCTGTGCACCCAACACAGGGTGCTAGTTCAAGTTTTCCAGTAGAGTGGTTTCTATAGAATTCTGAATCTTTGGTTCTAAGGAAGCAAAAAAAAAAAAAAAAATGAAACACCTTGGTCCTTGTCAGACTGCAGAGCCAAGAGAATCTCTTCAACAACTTCAAGATGATGGTTCTCAGCATTTCTAAAATATGCCAGGGAGAGAAAAGTTGGAGTTACATGTGCCATGAACTGTGTTGTATAATATATCCTAGTTTTGTTATCTTTTAGGCCATGTCAAGACCCTGGATAAATTTTCCAAAAATAGCCTTGTACCCAAGTCCTTTCAGATGGTAAAATACCTTATTCCGAAAGTATTTCTGAGATTTTAATGGTGGACTGCTAGTAGTGACACCTGCTTTAAAAGTTAAAGTAACTAACCCTTTACATGCCTCTTGCGCTGTAGTTCCTGAGATCTGACATGTGTGGGGAGCAGGAAAGGGAGAAGGCTGGAAATGAGCAAACGGGTCCCACACCAAGGTGGGGAAACAAGCCACTACAGACACACAGTTTGCATGCAGCATCACTCAGGCTTAAACAGCCCAGCATCACACTGCGAGAGCTTTGAGATAGATTTTGGCTTCCTTTCCTATCATAACTGGACCTGAAAAATGCCTTCACTATCTAGAAAACTGTGATAGTTTGCATCTGGGGTATCTTTGTTTAAGAAATGGAATTATGTTCATCCCTTCAGCTGTCATGCATCTCCAGTGTACTACCATCCAGCTTGCTATAAGTCTTTGGGGGGACCTAGCTGCCACCTGTCACAGCCAGGGCTAACAGCGAAGCCAGCAAGGTCCACACACCCTTCTCCAGCAGTGTCTGCCGCAGTGCCTTGGCCAGGAGAACCTTCACATTTGGCACAGGATCCGACACCAGGCTCAGGAGGCTGGGAAGCGAGTGTTCCACAAACTGGTCCACAGCCTGCAGAAATGAGAGCCTAGCAGTGAGTTTCTCAAGATTTCAAAGCACATACGCGTAGGTGGTTGGAAAGACATTACTTCAGAATCTATAGGCTTGATATGCAAGGCGGGGGGGGGACTTTTAAATTTCAAGAAGTGAATTTAGTTATAAGCAGTTTATAGTTTTTATAACTCACTACCAAGGAATGGCTGTCAAGGACTGCAAGGTCTGCAGGAGAAACGTGGGCCCTGGAGCCAGGCAGGTGCAGATTTGAAACTTAAACTGGTCAGTTTGTGGCCTCAGGTAAGTCCTTTTGCCTTTCTGAACCCGGTTTCTTCAATGGTGCAGTAGCCGATCCTTTGTACCAATCACCCTGCACAAGGCCACCATATTGTACACACCTGGGCAATAAGAATTTATTCAGAACCCCACCTTTAAGACAGGGACTGGCTGCCAGGCTAACCCAAATGCGGGCCCAGGCTCAGGCCTCTCAAAGCTAGCCATGCCTACCTGAGCTCAGCAGTGGGGTCTGTGCGCTGCCCCCTAACTTACCGAGTGCCTAAAGGACACTCCTTCCTTCCTTCCTTCTCACAACTGGTTCTGGAGAGCAACAACACTAGCCTTGTTCTGTAGGTGAGAAGATTCTGTACCAGTGTGGTAGTGGCACTGTAAGTCTTAGGACCAACAAGTGAGTGGAGACCCGAGCCAGGCACATGGACTCTGGCTCCTATGGGTGGCCCCTCTAAGAAAAGGTGGTATCAGGGTGAGTTAGCATCATGGTAACTGTTTCAGGCTCATTCCATCGACGGGCTCCCATCCCATGCTTGTCCTCATAGATGACCTCATCGGGGGAGAGGGACGTGGCATGGGGAACAGCATGGTGCACACGCCACCTTTCGGAGATACTGCTTTAACCAGGCCACTAGCAGGGAGCTCAGAAATAGGCTGTAGGCCAGCGAGGTCTCACTCTAGACCTGCCTCGTCACCCTAGTACCTTCTTCTGAGAACTGTGGCGTTCAGAGAGAGATGAACACGTCTCTGACGTACGCTATCTCAGGAGCGTCAGTCCCTTGCACTGTGTTTTTCCAGATTTTCTACAACTTTAATAATATTTTTTTCGAAGAAAAAAATTGTTGGTTTTTCTTAAACAAAATGAATTGGTATCATTTCTTGTTTGTTTGTTTCTCATTTTTCTAAATTCAAGAATTCCAGATAAGTAAACACAAAAAAGCAAAAAAAAAGAAAGAAAGAAAGAAAAAAGAAGAGAAAAGAAAAAAGAAAAATGGCATTGATGTACAATGAATATTGATGTTTTCCTTCACAGATGGCTGTGCTGTGGAAAAATACCGGCTATGTCCTTCTACCCCAATAGGGGGCGCTAGTGAGTCCTCTTACTGCAGTTGTTTATGAGGCAGACAACTAAACTGCAGGTTTGGGATTAGGATTGGCTTCCTCAAAGCTGGCTGCCAGCACAGCTCCTGGAGATGGTGCACCATGCCCTTTGCCTTTGTGATGCCAGAAGACAACATGATGAAAACACCAAAATGTTAAAATAATACTTGGGGGAACAAAGCCCTCAAAACCAAAACCATGGCTTTCCACGCCTAGCGGGATTCTGACTTGGCCTCTTTGGGGTTAATGCTTCATCCAGAACAATTATCCTTAAAGATAAACAGGGGTGCTGCCATATTCCACCATGGGCCATACTCAGGAGCCATTACTAGAGAATCAGGTGTGTCAAGATGGCTGACATTCAAGCCACCACCCTGTGACACACACATGCACAAGCATTTCCAAGGTACTAGTCAGAAGGGGTTACAGAGAAGACAAGGTGATATAAGCTTGAACCTGGGCCATGAAAATGGCTTTCTCTACTCTGGCTTACCACTCGGGTATACCCTGGATCAAGTGTAACAGGAGAGTGCTGGGTCTGATGGGAGAGCTGGCTGGCTCTGCATTGATTTCATCTTCAGGATACACAGCACACAGTAGGTACCAACCATGTCTGGGGTGTGAACAAGTGCCCAGGGCGACTGGGAACAAGATCCTATACACCTCACAGAGCTGCTCAGTCTCCTACAAGGTGATCAGGCTCAGTGAACTTTCCCCAGCTTCTGCCAGGGAAACGAATCCACAGGCAGATTCTCCCGGGGCTGTGCTAACCCGGCAGATGCAAGCAAAAACCTGCCCCCCAACCCACTCAGGGCAGTGCCAGAATCTAGAGATGAGTTCCTGGATGGAAATGAGCCCCAGAGCACAGGCACCAAGGCAGCAGAACTTCTGCAGCATCACCACCACCTGCGAGCAATGTGAGAGACAGGCGGCCGGCCGTGAGGCCCTGCCGGCTGGCTGCCGGCTGCAGTGCCAGCTGAGGTAATTGCAAGCAGCGCTCGCTCTCCACAGCACAAGGGCATCCTCATGTTCATGTCCACTCTCACAATCAATTTACAAGCAAGAGAAAGCATCTCCTTCAGTTCTCACTAGCACGTGTAGAGAAGATTTTAAATAGGTCTTAATAATATATACATGCACATAACACTCTCCAAGGGAAATAGAAAAACAACGGTAGTAACATTAGACAAATACATCCAGCACAAGGGGTTCAGTTTTAAAAACATCACCCTTCAAAATGAGTACATTGTTACCTTTGAGAGCATGGCATTTTTTATAACATTTCATTATCATCAAGAAATCTTAAAATCACTATTTTCAAGTAAGACTGTATTCTTCTCTAGGGTTGGGAGACGTCCATAAAAACCAGGATTGCCTCTTCTGCCCAAGGCTTTGCTCATCATGAACTGTTCTACAAAGCTGTAGAGAATTCAACAACAAACATACACATGCACAAACAAAAAACCCTACACTATTATTTAAAGAGTTTCATATACAAAATGATTTCTGCACAGTTCCCATTATGGAAGCATAAAATTAATAAGGCTATCCTGACAATTGATGAAACAATATAGCTTCTAACTGCAAAAATTAAAAGCTGGGCCTATAGAGAAAAATGACAAATAGAACCCAGAAAAAAAAATAATGGAGTTAAGACGGAAACAGAAAGAGTGCTATTTACACGAATGTGCTACGGGCAAGGCCAGCAGCTCCTTACTAGATTGAATGAAATGCAGCGCATTTGAGAAACTTTGTCTGTGCACAACTTCAGGGCAACATGTCTCAGGCAACCGTGAACGTCGCTGAGGTCTACAGATCTGAGATCAGGAGCAGCTGTTGCCTATAAGAACAAGCAGGGGGACCCCTACCACATTTAATTGATTCTTGCTCCTTTCCGATGGGCCGCGCGCGGGCGCAGCGGGAGCGGGAGCAGCGAGCGTGCGGAAGCCGCCGTGCACTGTGCACCCAAGCGCTTTGTAAAATAGGGGTTCGAGCGTTCAGGGTTTGAGGTTCCCAGGTCCGGTTATGGTTTAAACACACACAAAGTCTGCCCTATACTAGATCACTTAAAAGCAGCCACAGGCTGCAGCAGTTCCCCGGTCGCCTTGGCGAGCCGGAGCGAGGAGCCGAGCGGCGGATGGCGGCGCCCGCGCTCTTTTCCTCGCCGTTTCTGCCTTGTTCTTTCTCCTTCCTTCTTTTTTTCTTTTTGCTCGCTCTTTCCTTCATTTTCAACATCGCTCTTGCCCCGTGGTTCTTCTTTCTCGACCACTTTCCCCTAGCTTTTTCGCCCGCTCTTTCTCAATCTGTTTCCTTTTTTCACACCACTTCCTCGCGCACTTTCCCCACTTAGCTGTCTGGCTCGGCCGCCCTTTTCCCCTCGCTCCTTCTCCGCAGGTTTTCCCTCCTCGCTAGGTTTTTTTTTCCCCCCTCGATCTTTCTCGGCAGGTTTTTCCTCCTAGCTTCTGCTCGCTGTTGGTTTTTTTTTTTCCCTCGATCTTTCTCGGCAGGTCTTTTTCCTTCGCTCCTGCTCACTGGTTTGTTTTTTTTTTTTTCCCTCGATCTTTCTCGGCAGGTCTTTTTCCTTCGCTCCCNTTTTTTTTTTCCCTCGATCTTTCTCGGCAGGTCTTTTTCCTTCGCTCCCGCTCACTGGTTTTTTTTTTTTTCCCTCGATCTTTCTCGGCAGGTCTTTTTCCTTCGCTCCTGCTCACTGGTTTGTTTGTTTTTTCCCTCGATCTTTCTCCGCAGGTCTTTTTCCCTCGCTCCTGCTCGCTGGGTTTTTTTTTCCCCCCTCCATCTTTTTCGGCAGATCTTTTTCCCTCGCTCCTGCTCGCTGGTTTTTTTTTTTTTTCCCCCCTCGATCTTTTTCGGCAGATCTTTTTCCTTCGCTCCTGCTCCCTAGGTTTTTTCCTCCTCGGCAGGTCTTTCCCCCTCACTCCTCCTCGTTGGGTTTCTTTCCCCTCGCTCTATCTCCCTAGGTCTTTCCTCCTCGCTGTTCCTCGCTAGGTCTTTTTCCTCGCTCTTTCCCCCCCTCGGTTTTTCGCTAGATCTACCCGTCGCTTTTCCTCTCTAGGTCTTTTCCCTCACTCTTTTTTCCCCTCGGGTTTTCGCTAGGTCTTTCCCTCTCGCCCTTTCTTGGCAGGTCTTTGTCCCCCTCTCTTTTTCTCGCTAGGTCTTTTCCTTCGCTCCTTTTTCCCCTCGGTTTTTCGCTAGGTGTTTCCCCCTCGCTCTGTCTCGCTCGCCGCGGCCCCGCTCGGCTCCGGTGAGACAGAGTGGTGTGATTTGCACGCGGGCAGAGGAAATGAAAAAGGGCGGGGAGGAAGCGGGCCGCGGCGAGCGGCTTCATATCGCTCCCGCCGTCTGCGGGGGGAAAATGAGGCCAATATCGCGCCGGGCGCAGCCGTTATCGCGACCGGCCACTGCAATAAGCTAAGCGATGGGAGATAGTGCCCGGGACGCCGGGGGCTCGCCCAGCACCCGCCGCCAGGGGGCGCAGGGTCGCCGCGCCGGGCCCAGGCTTGTTTTTCCCAGTTCTTTTTGCAGGAGTGTGCTGAGAACATGACATAATGACTAAACCTCAACCTCTCAAATTAAGGATAATGATTAAAGCTCACAGCAAAGAGAAAATCTTCCAGTTTGCTCCCGGCACCGGCCAAATCATATCCTACGTAGCTGCAAAAGCCTGATGGATGTCTTCAGGAAGACAATTATTTGTAAGATGACTAGCTGTAACCTAAGGGGGGAAAAAAGAAAAAAACTAAAGATACAGAAATGTACCTCCACAAAAGCACAAACGAGCACCCCACACACATATATTCCCCCCACATCCTTAAAGGACATTGTCCACCTAGAAAAGGAGCACTGAACCATGCTGTCTTTCATTCCTGGCAAAGCCTAGAACATTCCTTGGGCTGACACAGATAGGAAGTGAAGAGCACTTCACACAGATGTAGTGGTGCATGCAAGAAAGTTGCGTGGGGGGTATTTTTTATTTAATAGCTGTCTCATCCGGAAGAGGTCTTTTCAGACCTCAACACTGCCCAATATTCTTTGGATGTTCAAGTGCATGAGTTACCATGTATATACTACAGAGAAGGCAGCACTCTGAAAGTTCAAGAAAGCTTTGCAAACCCACTCCAATTCAGAGGGAAATGCTGAAGAGTGGGTGAATCATCTTTTATTTGGTTCAAATAAACTGTCTTATAGAACAGCAGAGCCCTCAGACGCCAGCGTGACTCAGCCTTGTCTTCATGTGAAAACGGATGTCTCCCCAGAGATGGGTGTGTGTGTGTGTGTGTGTGTACATATATAACTCAGAGCTTGGGAATTCTGTTTACACCTTAATAAAAACATAATCTCATTATCCAAAAGGGCACTATCCTGTTAGTTCTGAAGCCAATTACAAGAAGAGAAAGCTCTCCTTCTGACTCGCTTCCCACAGCCACAGGCAGGTTTTACTCACTCTGCTGGTGCATATGGACACCTCCAGTGCCGGCTGCTGCCAGCACCACCGACCTCTGAAGCGGTCTGAAGCGGGCAGAAGTGCTCGCTCCTCTTGTCCTGAGGAAGCAAAAGTTGAGAATACATCCCATAAATGACATGTCAGGCTCAAGGTGAACCCAGCACCCCCTTTATTTCTCTGCAAGCTATATGTTTCTCACTAGCCAAAACACCTGTGTCCCTCGTACCTTGCTACCTACAACCCTAGGTATGTATAACTCCATGTGGCTGTACATTAACATGGTTGCTAGCTGATACCAAGTGCAAACATATCTTGAACAACATCTGCCTTTTCTCTAGTGGGAAAGCACATAACCCCACCACCCACCCCACTACCCCTCTCTACCCCTTGTGTTTTCCTACCCAAGGAGATGTGTCTTTGTGTTTAGTGGATAATGGCTCTGCTGCCCCTCTGGCTGAAGCCCCTCATCTGTAATGAGAGGCAGGTTCTGAACGGGGTAAGTGACCACCAAAGTCACTAGAGGACACCCTGGGTCACAGCCACTTGACAAATTCATCTGTCTAAGTAACTTCTAAGGCTTTGTTTTTAGACTCGCTGTTTCTTCAAGGGGAAGTTGAAAAGGCAGGACCAGAAGTGGCTATAGCATCTTGCAGAAAAGGTCTTCCTATGTGCAGAGCTGCCTTTTAGCAAGTGACTACTTGGGTAAGCCAGGTCACTCCTGGGAACCTTGGGTTTTGCTATCCAGAACCCTTCCTAAGAAGCATAGCCCTACAGGCTCTGAGCAGCAGCAGAGGCATGAGTGTGCATTTCTAGGTTCTGGTTGTATCTCCCCTACAGGATGAGAGAGGCAGAGCTGCTGTCCATGGCCCCAGAGCCCATCCAAGCTCCGTGCCTCAGCAGCCTGCAGGAAGGCCTGAGTGTCTGCAACCCTCTGCTACCTTTGAAAGTCCCACAGGACCAGGCGGTGGTGGCGCACGCCTTTAATCCCTGCACTTGGGAGGCAGAGGCAGGCGGATTTCTGAGTTCGAGCCCAGCCTGGTCTACAGAGTGAGTTCCAGGACAGCCAGGGCTACACAGAGAAACCCTGTCTCAAAAAAAAAAAAAAAAAAAAAAAAAAAACAACAACAACAACAAAAAAAAGTCACACAGGTGTTTAAGGACCCCTACACACACTTTGTCCAGATCCTTCAAGAGCCACTGAAGATAGGCACCAGTTCGGCTGCTGTCAGCTGATCCCTGCGAATCACTGCCAGTTCCTGAATGGAGAAGGCAGGCGAGAGTGAGGCAGACTCCACTAGGGGTGACAGAAGACACACCAGTCACCACAGGCAAATTTAATTCAATGTTCCTAGCATTTCTGCAGAGACCAGTAGGCAAGCCAGCTCCCAGCTCCATGAAAGTCAGGTCAGCTAGCTGCACTGTAGCCCCCAGGACTCAACGCCCCCCTGCCCCAAGAGCCTCTGTGCGAGCTCCTCTTACCTGGACATCTGAAGCCAACGTTTCACATGTGTCCTTCAGGCAGTGCTAGTTCTGCCAGCTTAGGGCCACCCCAGGGAAACTGCATGCACAGTGCTTGGCCAAGGCAGTGTCCACAGTCTGGGCTTTCGGTGGGTTAGTCATGGAAACGAACTGATGGAGCAGAGGCTGGGGGATTATATCCTGGGAAACAGAAGAAAGGAGATCATCCTACTGGCAAGGAGGGCTGAAGCCAGGAGGGCAGGTGTCACAGCAATGCAGAGATGAGGCAAAGACAGCCAGAGGGACATTAGTACCTGCAGTCAGTCCCAAAGCCAGCGACGCCTTATCAGAGAGGAGAGTCTGGAGAGCAGAGTGCATGGCACAGGGGTACAGTGTGGAGACTATCCTCTATAGCAGCCACCCCAGGAGGCTGGGCCCAAGCTTGCCCTTGGCATCATCAGGAGATCTTGAGGCAACCTGTGTATACTTGGCTATGGAAGACCAATGTGTGATAATGACTTACAGTATCTAAGGGACTTTGTATGGCACAAGGGGCCAATCCATAAGGTAGAGGAATGTAAACATAGCCCAACAAAAGAAGCTTACAAAATGTTTGTACCAAAATAAGCAAAACCAATTGTTTTCAAGCATTAGAGTGAGGTCATCTTTCCCTTTTACTGTTGACTTACTTCGCTGACTTTGAACACTACTTCATAATGATTTTCAGAGAGAAAATATTATCAATGTACTTAACTAGATATAGTTAATACTGGTAGAAGAACTCTGTTTGGCTTCAGTGGCTGCTCATGAACTGAACTGTAAGGAAAGGTAAGAGCTCGGCACTACGGGGGGTTTTGTCCTTTACTTTTGCTTCAAGGAACAAACCTGAACTTTAGGTTCACTCTCTCCCAGCGCAGTCTGTTCTTGCCCCTGTTCTGTCTCCAGGCGGCCACTGGTTTGAATTTAAGGCTCAGCTGGATCCTGCAGAGTTGATGGAACATGTTACAAACTGACACCAAAGGAGAGCAGCATCTCTATCTACCCCATCAAGGATTCTGCACCTCACATCCCAGTGCCAAGATTGCCTTGCAAAAGGCCATGCTTCCACAGAAAAGCGGGAGAAGCCCACAGGTGGGCATGTACTTTCTGCTCTTTATGGCCAGAGTCTCCTTTGAATGGCCCACGGAGCAGCCTCTAGCGTGGCTATAGAAGACGAGGCAGAGGTGAGTTTTCAGAAAAGACAAACCCCTTTGGCCTCTGTTGGGACAGGCCTTGGTACATGAAGAAGGCTTGGCAGCGAGGCAGCAGAGACCTGAAGAGAGAAGAGGAGGCCAGCAGGGGAGTGTTTACTCAGTAAACTGAGTTCTCACATGTGTAAACACTACTAATGTGTGCTGATGAACCTTTACATTAGGTTAACAATTAAAATGAGCAAGAACGCCCAAGGGTGACACGTCAGCCTCTGGTCATTGATTAACATTAGCTGAGATGGCCCTGACCTTCTGCTTCAACCATCACATAGACTTCCAACGTGCACTAGAAATGTCATACTGTCTATTGTCTTAATGGATTCTGACAAATCAGCTCAATATATGATCCAGAAGTCAATTAATACCCAATAGATGCTTTGTTTGCTCTGAGCACGCTATCTGGCCCTTAGTGCCCAATGTTTACAGAGAAGCATGGGGTCTATCTGAACAGGAAATATGACAACAATAGCATTTTGGTGGAACACCCAGGTTTCTTTTGGGCACAGTGCCTCCAATTCTACACACAGATCCACACACACTAACCTCACACGTCCTTTCTGTCTATTTCTGCCTCTTCAGCCCATCAGGGCCTGGACTGGACCTTTCTCCTCCCAGGGTTTCTACAGGCAGGTCACAAAGGTAACAGGCTAGTGTTCTTGGAATTTTCTAGAAACAATGGTAACACAGGGCATCCTGTTATTTCTTACTAATCTAACATCACCTTTAAGAGTTTGAAACAGTTTAGATTCAGTTATGCAGGGTTGCTTCATTTGGACAGCCTTAGGATGGGAGTGATAAGTTATCATTACACCCACATTACCTGCCACGTCAGCAGGAGTATGCACTGGGTCCTGGAGACCATGGACTTGCAAGGTCTGCTCATCCCGCTTCACAGCAGGAATCAGGCACCATCTCATTGGTGCACTGGGCAGGAACTGGGAAAGCATAATAAAGGTCAGTGTCACGAGGCTAAGGAAGCTTCTAGAGACTCAAGCAAGAAGGAAGTCCAGTCCCTTCTGGGTTCACAAAGCGAAGACTCCAGACTGCAGAATGTGAAGTAGGTGACACTGGCTTATCCAAGTCCCCCCTCTGGGAAGGAGGACACTAAGCAGCTGGGTATTAAAAGATGCCTCTGAACCAAGAGGCCAGCCACACTCATCACTCTTGGCAGCCTCCACCAACTTGGAATTCACCCTCTTCTGTTATTAGAGATGTAAGTGACTGCCAGCAATGACCCAGGACATTTACACCGTTAATCCCCCAAGAGCACTGCCTGTCATCCACCCCCCCGGGGGGGCATTGTTTCTGGTGCCCACCCTGTTCCCATGGAAGGGATTCAGGGTGATCAATCACCTGATTGATTGGTTGTCTAGTTATCCAAAACATGACCTTAAGAATGAAATGAAATTTGCCATTTATCTTCTCTGCAGGGATGTATTAATAAAAGCAAGTGCAGCTTTGTGATTTCTGTCACATCCTCGGTGGCTGAGGGACAGGGCAAGTACTTACTGTGCTCTGTAATATCCTGGCTGCGGAGAGCTCATCTGAGATGATGACGCTGACGGAGGATGTGACTGTCAGAAGCAGGGCTGGGGTCTGACACAGGCTCTGCCTTCAGACCGTGTGTCTGTGTGCTCTCAGGTTCACCAGCAGAGCAGAGCCCTGCTGCTTGCTCTCAATGCAGCAGGCAGGTAATACCTGAGCCTGAGCAGCAGGAGGAGAAGCAGCAAGCGTCCTAATGACAGCACGGGGCTGGGCATGTCGGGCAGTCAGGAGACTGTCTGCCTGGTAGCCACAAAACCCCGTTTTCCATCCCCTGCACCCCATAAGCTGGCTTTCCCAGCACTTGGAAGGTGGCAGTAAAAAGATCAGAAGTTTGAAGTCACCCTCTATTACAAAGCAAGGTTTAGACTAGCTTGGGCTATGTAACAGCCTGTCTCAAAACATTTAAAAAAAAATTTAATAACTTAATGCGATGGGTCCTGGGTTCATTTCAGAGGGCTATGCGCTGAGCTTTGGCCCAGGCACCTCCTCCATAACTGAAGAGTGCTTGCTGGCAGACTCTGGAGTCTCAGCAGGAGCCCCCTGCCAGCTGTGATGCTGGCCACTAATGTGACCATTCCAATTGATCATCAGTCACACAGAGCAGCACATCTGGATTCAAAACACATCTACCAAGAAAAATCAGTTCAACGCCACTATCTCTCACAAAAGGAAGAGTGAGGTTATCCAGCAGAGGAGTCTGGGAGGCCATTCTCCTTGACAAGGGGTGTTGTATGCCCCATTTATAAAGCAGGACGGCTGCTCCCCTTCCTATTAACACATATGCATGTACATACACGTAAGTTTATTTACACACTAGTGTGGGGGCTCAAAGGACCTACTTCACCTATTTTTCTACACAAATTAAAACTTTACATTTCTATCTCCAGGGTACATGACACATGTCTTACCCCCACCCTTGCATGCTGTTCCTACAATACAAATATCCTCTCCAATGCTCAGAGCTTGTAGCTGGCTCCCCACTGTGCTGGGAGAAGTCTTACCTCCCAAGTTCAGCACACCAGGCCCTTTGCAACAGCCAGAATGTGAAATGTGTCATTTGTTTCTGAATCTCTGAGGGTTAGTGACCCCTCTGAGATCTAAGAAAAGCTAACAGTCCTTTCTTAGTGAGAAATTAGCTATGTAAATATGTGCAGAATAGTGCAGACAGCGGCTTCCCAGGAACAGGACCTGCAGGAGGAGGATCCCCTGATATTTTCTCTACCCCCAGAAATGACCAGCTTCCTGCCCACTGCCTCTTCTGGACACACATATCTCAGCCCTCACCTCACCCAGGCAGAGCTGCCTATGCAAGCCCTTCCACCAGACGCCAAGGCTCACTGCTGGCCAGCCCTGATTGGCTGCTACTGGGACAAACTGCTGTCTGTGCAACCCACCGCAGCCTCTGCCTGCAGCCTGCACAAGTGGACCACTTGTTCATCCCTTCGGCAATCACGGGTTCCTTCATTCAGGGACTGGCAGACAAAGACTAATCATGGGGCAAACTGGGTCTTCACATTTCCTCTCCTCAGAGCGGCACAAGCCCTGCCCAGCAACAGCAGCAAGTGTTGTTTCTCTAATCTCTCTCACGTGGCACAAACCCAAGCGGCACAGCAGAGCCTGAGGACTAACTGGGGTTGCACAACAATGGGATTAGGAGACCAGCTCCCAGACCCCACCTACACTTAGTGGGTGGGAGCTTTAATCATGAAATGAAAGACACCTATCTGCTTAGGGAAGAAGTCTTAGGGATCAGTGAGGGCCAGAGCTTATGGATCCAAAGGAAGGCTGCCTGAGATGTTTGTGGCCAGAAAGGATACACAACCTGGGAACTGATGTCACTGTCTCTGGAGCTAATAAACCTCCCACCAGCACAGATGTGCCCAAGCACTGTCCTCTGTTCTGTCTGGGGACGTTGCCTGGAACAAGAAAGCCAGATATGTGAAGCAGGCGCTGCCTAGAGATACCAAACTCTGCGTGCCTGTAACTCACCACACAGGCATACAGTAGCACATGGGCAAGGAAGCAGGCCTGTGCCATGCACAACACACAGACACCCTGCCTTCACCACCAATGTCTGGGTCATGCAGCAGATGGTCCTGCAAATTCTGAAGGACTTTCTGGATCTTGCTCCTGGCCACATAACTGTCACATGCAGCCTCAGGCCAAACGTGGTTCCCTTCCAGCGGCCCAGGCTCCCTCAGAAGCACCTCCACCTCTTAGCTCTATCAGGAAGAGGAGTGTGCCCATACAGTCAAGTACTGAGCACGCCCTCCCTCCCCCGGTAGTGTCTGCTCTGTTTCAGGGTAACTTACTGAGGCAGCGGCTGACATCAGGAGCTTTGGGAAGAGCTTCCCATCACTTCAGCCCTGGCTTAGGAAGGGCTCCCTGGATGGTTTCCTGATGTGTCTGTGGACGAGCTGGTGTGCAGATAACTGGTCTCAGCTGAAGCTCCTTCCAGAAGGAACTGGCTCATGTGCACAGTGCTCTAGAGCCAGGGTGGAGGGAAGGAGCTCTCCCTGGAGTGGAGCACGCAGGAAGAACAAGAACAGCACCTGCACCTCAGCCCCACTCTTTCCCGAAGGAGTACCTGCCAAGTCCTGTCAGAAGACTGCAAACCCACAGCTTCAGCCAACCCCAACCTGCCCCCGGCAGAATGGAAGGTACTGAAAGCAACCCTAGGGAGCTCAGCCAGCCTCCACTGCATACTTATGAGTACTCCAGCAGGGGGCAGACTTTGGAACAAAAGCTTAAGAATGAGGAAGAGCTGACTGTGTGCTAGTCCCCAGGACTGCACAAGCACAGTGAGCTGTGGTGTGTGTGTGTGTGTGTGTGTGTGTGTGTGTGTGTGTGTGTGTAGACAATCTGTACTCCAAGGTGTCAACTGCCCACACGGTCCTGCCTCACCCTCCTATGCAGCCCTGATGGCAGAGGGTGTGTAAGAACAACCTCAAACTGGTCATATGCGCCTGCCATCCTCAGAGGGCCAAGACAGCAGAGAGAGAGAGACAGGCCTTTGTATATACAGAATGTCCTGTGTCACAAACGTACATCTATCTGGGAGACTTCAGCTTTGTTCCTGTGTAAATTCTCTGAGGAACTTCATTAATCAAGGAAAAAGAGACACTTTTCTTTACAGGTTATTTAATCACCACCCTCAAGGAATATTTTATCTAAACTGAGGAGACATGGTAGCTTCATTATTTATAACCCGGCAGTCATGTTTCGAAATCATTATTGCAATTACTTTTTGCTTCTTTACATAATTAAAGCTCTAATATCCATCTTGCCCAGAAGGTCACGATTACTAAAGCTGGAGATGAGATGGTTGCTGGATTCTAGGTGGATGCCTGAGGTGATGGGGCTGGCGGTGCCAAGCATCCTGGCTAGAGCTTACTCGGCTAAGGTGGCACTACAGCTGCTGGGCCTGGGTGAGCCAGAGGCAAAGTTTGACTCCACGTTTTAGCCCAGTGGCCTGATGCTCAGGGTGTCATCCTCCAGAGTGTACAGAGCAGCCTGGCACACCTGGGCAGGGGCACACACTGTTGACTTGCACGAGTGAGCAGGCATGACCCCACCCACCCACCCAAGGCATCTACTCAGGTTTGCTACTTCTCAGCCATTCCCCCAAAGCCAAATGGACCATTATTAACAGAGAAGAGGCGCATAGCCCCCACTCGAGTTTCCATGTTTCTAGAATGTGAATTCCATGTGACACTAGTCTTCATAAAGTACCCAGGAGGCCTTACAGACAGTACTCAGCATGCCTATGGCAGTACAGGATAGACAGCAAGGCACTTAGAGACCTTCTTCTCTTTTCTGGCTTCCATGCTGTACACTTTCTTCTTTCTTAGTATCTGTCCCAAAGCTTCTGAGACTTCAGTCTCCCTGGTTCTGATCTCACAGGGTCTAGATCTTACTATGCACACTGATGGCAGAAAGGGAAGGCAGAAAAGAAGCCAGAAACCAAGATGGACACTGGAGAGCTGGAGCACTTGATCCTGCAGAGGCCAGTGCAGCTGCCAGTGGTGTGAGCACTCACCTATCGATGGGGATCACTGATGAGTTTGATGAAGACAGTCGAGAGCTGGGTTCTGCAGACCGAGGGGGAAGTGTGGAACACGGCCGTGAAGCACTCTGAACATGCTTTCTGTGTGTTACCTGAGCAGAGCTCAAAAAATGTTGGTATCTACCAAAAAAAAAAAATAAATAAATAAACAAACAAATGAACAAACAAAGTGGAGCTACTCAATTCAGAGCGCCCTGTGGATGGCCAGTCCCAGTCCCAATAGGGCATGAACAGAGAGCCACAGGACACACCAAAACAGCAGTAATAAAATAACAGCAACACACATTCTCTAAAGGAGTCATACAGGAAAAGAAGGCACAGTTCTCTCACCACCTAACTTTAATAAGTGATTTGGTTAAAGTTAAGAAGATAATGGAGAAAACACTCTAGAGAAAGGGCCAAGGCTCCTTCCTCAAAGGTCAGAGACTCTGACCAGCAGTTCACCCAGCCACAAGCCCGCCTTTGGGCAGGGCCCAGGGTCAGTTCTGTGGTGGTGGAGAGGGAGCCAACAAGAAGAGTAGACATGGCACTCATAGCTGGACTCGCAGCAGCACTCAGACTGCTGAGAGGGAAGGACTGCAAGTCTGAGCCACACAGAACAGCGGAATGGGAATAAGCTGTCTACAGACTGCAGACTATAGCGAGGAAGGCATATCTGGGTGTGGTCCTCTGTAAGCCACTTGGGGTTCCACACTCACATTGTGAATATGTGCTGCCAAGCTCTTCTCTCAGCTTGGCTGTTAGATTTTTCTGGTTCCCTTTATTAGCAAATGAGTTAAATATAATTTTGACATATGCTCACCTATATCTACATGAAGATGGTGAGTATATCTTTTAAATTTTACCCTTTAAAGAACATTGATTTTAATATCCTAATGTAATAACACTTAGCTTAAAATGTTTTACCAACGGGAGTGTGATCTGACAGTGGGAAGACCAATCTACAGAAAAATGGCTGTTCTGGCCACTGACACCCTCGCTCGAGACACATAATGCTAATGTTCCCAGCGTCTTCACAGCAGAAGCCCACTTGGGCTACAATGGTATTTGTTGATGTCTGTGAGCCCAGTAGTTACCCAGGCAGAGATGAGCACAACGGGGTCCCTGAAGAACCCATCTGTGTCTATGAAATCTTCCCCAGGTCTTTTACACAAAAGGCTACACGGGGTGAACAAAGGTATTCTGTGGTGGGTGGGCAGGTGAGTCTGGGCCAGGCAAGAAGGCCAGAGCACTCTAGGCGAGCTAACAGAACGTGAGGTCCCACCATGCAGGTAGGAGCTACTACCTCAAAGGAGAGAAAGTTGTGTGGGAGGCTGTGGATACGGTACCTGCCCTGCCACATCGGCCATGGAAACTTTGAAAACTATAGGCCCCCAGCTGAGCTGCATCGCCAGAGCTGAGCCCACTGTGCTGAACCAGCAGATGTGGGGTAACTGTAGGAATGGCAGGAAAAACATTGTCTGAGGGGACCTAAATGGTGATGAGCTTCTGGATTTTAACCCCTAAACCAAGAAAAAGATGCCTAGTGTGTGCAGGCGTTAGGGCCAGGAAGAGCTCCAGGTGTGGAGGTGGGAAGCTGCAGGGAGTGGCAGACAGACGCCTAAGCGTATGACCAGGAGCAGGAACAGTCGAGGCTACCTGTGTCCCCCAGGCATGCAAGGTACACCAGGACGTGTGGTAACAACTATGATTGGGAAAATTTCATATACCCAAAACTTCTCCGTGGCTTCTTGTCCGACAGACAGGATGACAAATATTGCCAAAATACACGGTGCATACCTGTCAGAGGCGGAGGCACACCGTCATGTCTGTGTCCTTCTTTTTATCCTAACACACTGTAAAACCTAACAAGCAGGATTCCCTGAGAGCAATTATCCCTCTAGTCAGACGGCTACCAAGCCTGTTCTAGGCCCATCGCCCACACAGCGCCATGCTAGCTGCCCTGCTGCATTGAAAGCAGGGGATTTACAAGAGGGCACCCACTTCTATGGTTTCCTGGCTCCTAATTGATCTTGATACATTATGCATTTGGTTAGTGATAAGGCAGAGCCCGTTTGCTTCTCTGTATAGTAAATGAGACCCCAATCCTGACCACACATTCCAAGGCCTGAAGAGCACGGGAGAGAGATGCTGAGCATCTCTGCCTCAATCACGGCTGCTGCAGCCAGCTCCTGAGGAACCACAGAGAAGCCAGGGTGGAGGTGCAGGGTAGGGGCGCAGCAAGGACCAGAGGAGAGGACTGAGTGAGTGCACCCACTGCTGCCTACCACCAGCTACACTCCGTCCCAGAGTAGGCAGAAACTCTAGAGGGACAGACTTGGAGGTTTTCAGCTTAAAAAGAGGTTTTAGTGTCTTATGTTGGAACCTTCCAAACTTGGAAGAGTTTCCAGGCACCACACAGTTCGAGGCAGCAGCAGGCGCTCCACTGTGCATGGTCATCAAGGCCGCCATTCTGCAGATTATCTGTGTGTAACAAGAGAAGCATCTTCATCACATGT
>NC_034592.1:155895995-155917044 GCF_900095145.1 Mus pahari
GCACTCAGGAAGGGAAATTCAGGGCACCTTTTAAGTTCTGTCAAGTTAGATGATCAACAGAGGCCAAACATTACCCTAGCTTTACCCAGATATGAGCTCGCCTGCTGCCCCATGGCAACTGCCTTACCCATACTGTGTGCCTACCAACAGCTGCCCATCCCTGGCACAGTTTACCTCCATGAGCGTTTTTCGTTTGCTTGCTTTTCAGATGAGGTAGCCAGTACCGAAACATGTGAAACACATGTATAAACACAAACCAACTGTCCTGAGGTAAGACACAGCCACAGGCCACACTGGCAACCCCGCTCCACACAGCAATCCACTGGTGGGCATATGCACTGACCTGCTCAGGTGTGCTGTCCCTGAGCAGGAAAGCGAGGCTCCAAGCCAATGCCACAGGGCTACTGTTCTGAGAATTCAAGTTTGAGCCTTTGAGAAAAGCTGAAAAGCTGAATGCTTAGGGAGGCGGCAAGGAGGGAGCCAAAGAAAGGAGAGCCCACCACCCCGACTCCACCTTATCTGTCTCACTGGAAAAGTCTCTCCACTGTGCACATCCCGGGGTTGGGAGGCTCACAAACGAAGACAGAGGGAGTTATACATGCAGCTGCTGACTCTGCCTGGGTAGCATAATCTGAACTGCTTCTCACAGCCGAGGCAACACTCCTCAGAGAAAAGTAAGAGACTCTAGTTTCTACTTTATCAAGAAGATACAAAACTTTATCAAGAAATCAAAAACAAACTGCACAGGCATGAATCTAACACCATTAACAAGTAAACAAACAAACAAAAACAGTTAGAAGAAACAAATCCACACAGACACAGACACACACACACACACAGACACACGCATCTAGAAGCTAGAATTTACAAACTTTAAGAAGAGTTTAAAGCAGCTATTATAACTACTCTTGAGGACTACAAAGAAAAGACAGCAACAATGACCCAGCAGATCAAGGCTCTCATCAAAGGAGCAGATACCGGTGAACAGAACCACCTAGGAACAGAGTGGCTTTGCAGGTTGCCCTTGGATGTTACTGGATGGAGAAAGCTCAGAGCAGGGAAGGCTTCACAACTCTGGACACGAGGTATCTCCAGAAAGCAGCTCCTGGCTGGAAAGTGCTTTAGTCTACTCATGGGCGGGGGGTTGGGGGTGGAATCATGGGGCAGCCTGGGGCTGGGGCTAGCTCGGGTCTCTTGTCCTCCTTGATGCCAACCATTCTGCCTCAGATTCCCTATCATGGCAGATGACAACCTCTGGAAGTGCAAAAATAAAGAAGCCAATCAATGTTTTCTTCTGAGCTGCGCCTCAGGTGTTTTGTCCCAGCAGGGTCACGGAGTCTTCCATAAGCTTCGCTGGAGGAACCACCTGCAGAAGTTTAACAAACTTTAGAGCCAGTCACTTGAAAGTAATGAGGGGCAACCAAAAGGCAAACACTGGATGTCTAGCTGCCCTCAAGATGAGGGCCAGGCAGGAGTGTGGCACTCCTGGCCTTTGCTTCAGGTACTCAAGAGGCTGAAGCAGGGGAATTATGAGATACAGAGTGAGTTCACGGCCAGTGGGACCTACAGGGTAAAGTCACCTCAAATGCATGACAAGGCCTGAGCTGCAAAGGGCAGGTTCTCAAGTAAGGCAGGCAGCTCTGCTCAAATCCTTGGTGAGCCACAAGTTACATGTGTGGGGGGCAAGATTGCAGAGGAGCTGGCAGGGATGAGACCCAGGAGTAGTAGGCTGAACTGTGGCTCACACAGGACACTCTTCTGTGTGCACGGAGTAAGCTGAAATGATCAGCAAGGGGGCCGACTGCAGCCTGCAGGAAAGCAAACCTCACAGAGCTGCTGCAGACATGTTCATGCTCGGATAGGAAGACACTCTATGTCACCAAGTCCCCGAAACTGTGTAGACGGGGACAGATCAACACCAAAACCTTAGAGCTTCAAAGTACAACCAGCAAAGTAAGAAATACACAGAGAAGCTGGAAGAGTACAACCAGAGCCCCTGAGGCGATGTCTCCCAACTTAAGACAAGAACAATGGCCAAATCTGAACATCAAAGGGACAAAGACCTGTAGGCTAAAACCAAGGATTTAAGTATACCTTCAAAGTCCCAGACTCCTAAAAAATAAATAAATAAATAAATAAATAAATGACAAAGGAAGGACTGTGCTACTATGATGCCACAAATCCTGTAAAATCTAGGTTGTTCAATGAATACAGAGTAGGATAAACATTGTTAGGACCCAAAGAGAAAAGAAAAGAAAAAGAAGAAGGAGAAGAGGAAGAGAAAGAAGAGGAGGAGGGTAAGAGGAAGAAAAGGAGGAGGAAAGTAGGCAGGAAAGCTTGGGGCTGGGGAAGATACTTTGTCTATAAAAGCAAAAGAATGAAAGCTGACTGCAGAGAGAAATAGGAGACCTGATATTAATAAAATGGTTTTAACAGTCTACACAGGAAAAGAAACAAACCTGTATACCCACAATTCTATACCCAGCAAAACTAGCATAGAATTGAAGCAAAATACTCTGCAAGACCAAAACTGCATGAAGCCTTGAAGGAAGTCTTTTACATGGAAGGAAAATGACAGAAAGGGGAGTCATCAGAAATGGTAAATTGAAGGCCTGGTGTGGTGGCGCACGCCTTTAATCCCAGCACTTGGGAGGCAGAGGCAGGCAGATTTCTGAGTTTGAGGCCAGCCTGGTCTACAAAGTGAGTTCCAGGACAGCCAAGGCTACACAGAGAGACCTTGTCTCGAAAAACCAAAAAAAAGGTAAATTGAGAATATGAAATGCTATATCTTACACTTAGCAATGTTTTTCAGAATATATTTTAAGCGATTATAAAACTACATTTTTTTTGGTTCATAACATATGAAAATATCAGCACAGAGGGTAAGTAGGTAACAGAGACTATGCTGACAAAGATATTAAAATGTCTAAATCTGTTCAGAAAATTTTCCCCTGTGCCAATGTGTTGGAGGCTCTTTCCCACTTTCTCTTCTATTAGATTCAGTGCATCTGGTTTTATGTGGTAGTCCTTGATCCACTTGGACTTGAGCTTTGTACAAGGAGATAAGTATGGATCAGTTTGCATTCTTCTCCATGCCAACTGACACTTGAGCCAGAACCATTTGTTGAATATACTGTCTTTTTTCCACTGGATGGTTTTGGCCTCTTTGTCAAAGATCAGGTGATCACAGGTGTGTGGGTTTAATTCTGGGTCTTCAATTCTATTTCATTGATCAACTTACCTGTCTCTGTACCAATACCATGCACTTTTTATCATTATTGCTCTGTAGTACAGTTAAGGTCAGGGATGGTGATTCCCCTAAAAGTTCTCTTATTGTTGAGAATTGTTTTCACTATCCTGGATTTTTTGTTATTCTAGATTTATTTAAGAATTGCTCTTTCTATCTCTGTGAAGAATTAAGTTGGAATTTTGATGGAGATTGCACTGAATCTACAGATCACTTTTAGTAAGATGGCCATTTTTATCTGTTAAGCCTGCCAGTCCATGAGTATAGGAGATCTTTCCGTCTTCTGAGGTCTTCTCTGATATCTTTTTTCAGAAACTTGAAGTATTCATCATACAGATCTTTCACTTGCTTGGTTAGAGTCACACCAAGATAGTTTATTTTATTTGTGACTATTGTGAAGGATGTCATTTCCCTAATTTCTTTCTCAGCCCATTTATCTTTTGAGTAGAGGAAGGCTACTGGTTTGTTTGAGTTTATTTTATATCCAGTCACTTTACTGAAGTTGTTTAATCAGCTGTAGGAGTTCTCTGGTGGAATTTTTGGGGTCACTTATGTATACTATCATATCATCTCCAAATAGTGATATCTTGACTTCTTCCTTTCCAGTTTGTATCCCTTTGACCTCCTTTTGTTGTCTAATTGCTCTGGCTAGAACTTTGAGTACTATATTCAATAGGTAGGGAGAAAGTAGGCAGCCTTGTGTGGTCCCTGATTTTAGTGGGATTGCTTTGAGTTTCTCTCCATTTACTTTGATGTTGGTTATTAGTTTGCTGTGCATTGTTTTTATTATGTTTGGGTATGGGCTTTGAATTCCTGATCTTTCCAAGACTTTTATCGTGAATGGGTGTTGCATTTTGTCAAATGCTTTTTCAGCATCTAATGAGATGATCATGTGGTTTAAAAAAAAATATGTCTAAATCCTAAAATTAAAATTCTAAAAAGCATTCAGTTACTCCACTACACAAAGAAAGAATTTAACAGAAGAACAAAAACTGGTAAGAAAAATGAAAAACAGATAGCAAGAGGGTGAGAATAAATCCAAAGATGTCAACAACTATATTAAGCAAACCGGATTAAGTATGCCAATTAAAAGACATAACCCATAAGTCTAGACAGAAGAGACTCAATCATAGACTCATGAAAGGAGAAACTTTTAAACACAAAGAATTCTCCTTGATGACAAAGGTTAATAAATTAGAAGGACATAAACACTGAACCTGCTACATTAAACACAGCAGAAAAAGACAATGTTAAAGAGCAATGTTTCCGTTTTTACCACGTTAGAGCAATCCAAGTAAGCTGAGCTCTAGGAAGTAGAACGGAGGAAAAGGTAAGGCTGCACCTCTCAGGCTGAACTGAGAACCACAGTGAGAGTCAGAGAACAGGAACTGTACAGCTCTGCCCCACACAGTGACGGGGTTAGCAGACACTAGTAACTCACACTGGAGACGAAGTCAGCCAGCTTTCCTATGTATCCAATGTACCCACTGACACAGAAGAACATACAAAAATGAAGGCCTTATCTTCTTACCAAAACCACGTCATGTCACAAAGAAAACTCCAGAGCCACAGGTCTGCCTGGAGAACTAACAAGAATTTAAGAGGACAAAAGAACCACAATCTTATATAAAACCTCTCTGAAGAGTCACTTCACAAATATCAGACCAGGGGGCGAGGTGGAAAAGTAAGGCACTCTCCTGACTTCGGAGAGGAGACACCACCTCTCACTACACCTAAACCAGCATCACAGGGTTTGGGTCCTGAGCTTCTTGCTGTGACAGAGCCAGAGAATGTCATGTCTATGACAGTCCTGTCAGAGAAACAGAGGCTAACACGAGGCCTGAGGAAACACTAGGCAGTGCCAAGATGGAAGACATTCTTCAAAGGAACTGGCCTAGACTGTGTCAAGACCTCCCAAGTTACAAAATCTAAAGATTCAGAAACCGTTTAAGATCAGGACACTAGAGACAGGAGGCTCAGGGCCAAGAGAGACTGTCAACACCCTTGTATTGGGTAATGTCAAATGACCTTGTCTCCAAGTCAATCTCAAATGGCTTGTATCACATATGTACACATGTATACACACATATGTGCACATGTACACACATATGTATACACACATGCTTTATACACACATGTGGGTATGGTGTGTGTGTGTGTGTGTGTGTGTGTGTGTGAACAGAGAAGAAAGGATGACACAAACCAAAGTGACAGGCTCCTAGAGAAGGGGGA
This sequence comes from Mus pahari, assembly GCF_900095145.1. NCBI lineage: Eukaryota > Metazoa > Chordata > Mammalia > Rodentia > Muridae > Mus > Mus pahari. The sequence continues at coordinate 155,901,475 of NC_034592.1, forward strand.
GGGAGAACACAGCTCACATTCGCTCCATGCAAGCTCAATAAAAAGCTACCTCCTGCTGCGCCTGGTGAGACACACCTTCAATCCCATCACTTTGAGGGGCAGAGGCAGGCAGATCTCTGTGAGGTCAAGGTCAGAGTGGTCTACAAAGCGGAGTTCCAGGACAGCCAGCATTCTGTTATGCAGAGAAACCCTGTCTCGAAAAATCAGAAAAAGAAAAAAAAAAAAGCTATCTCCAATTTTTTTAGAAAGAATACCCCAAAATAAGTAAACAAGAAAAAGTAGAAGTAAGGGAGAGAGGGAGGGAGAGAGGGAGGGAGAGAGGGAGGGAAGCATTTTCTCTCCAAGCTCTGTCTTTCTCAGGGACACAGCACTGCCATAGTATAGTAAAGAATTCTGGGTGGGTAATATAGCCATCTTCTGTTGAGAATTTGTACACAGACAAGAAAAGGGGGACACACACACACACACACACACACACACACACACACAGAGAGAAATCTAATTGGGGTGAGAGAAGGCTAGTCCAAGCCCAGAACACAAATAAGGAAAAGGCCTGTGTCTTCAAGGTCTGAGGACACAGGCTTCTGATGGAACGCTTAGCAGAGTTGTTCAGTGACAGCCACAATAAATGAGGATGTAAGACCTCTGTATCCAGGGCAACGGGCAACTAAAGAGCTCCCTGTATCTCTTTCCACTCCTCCCGACCACCACACCCACATGACCTTATTACTACACCATATAAGACAAATCCAGAGTCATTAGACGGCAGCATACAGTGACAAGACATGACATCCCAGCAGCCCTGGGAACCACATGTGTGGAATGGCGATCTTCACTGAGTTGCTTGGAGCCAACTATTCTTTACAGCCCATAACCACAGCATTCTTCTTAAATAAATGCACAAATAAAAATGAGCTCAAAATAGGGATGACGACAAAAAATGAGGAAGCCTTACTGTGAAAACGTGTTGAGAGAAAACCAGGCTTCTGACAATTAGTTATAATCGCAGAATGCTAATGGCCTCCCTGCAAGCAAGAGGAATTATAATTGGTCTCCAGTGGCCTGTTTATCCTGTCTAGATATAATTACAAGATACAGCTCTCGCAGTTTTTACCAATCCATTCATCCGACAACTAACATTTATTCAGCACAGGCTCTGGGCTTGGCCTGTGCTGGGTGCTGATGGCACAAGGCCACAGTGACCCCAGGTCAGAGCTTGCCACTTCAAGGGACAGGTAAATGGGACTTTAAAACTCAACTGCTAAGTGAAAGGAGATGGACAGGCAGCAGCCTGTGATAACAGAGAAGAGGGTATCACTAACAGTGATCAGGTGTCGGGAAAGATGTGAATAAAGTACTGTGAGTAAACAGGTGACAAACTAAGAACAGAGTGCCTGGTCTAACTGGTACTGCAGGCTAGCTAGAGGTCCCAGTCATACAGGCACCTAAGCTGCTGGCATCACAATTGACTGATTACGATTCCCAATGAGACTGAAAGCTGAGGAAAAGACAGATGTGTGTGTTTTCCATGTGACAAGTCCTCTCCTGCAGAGCAGCCTCCTTCTGAGTTGGCATGTGCTCATGTATATACAGATGTCCCAATATTCAAACACAGGGTACACAGAGAACCCAGAGCGCAGAAGGCACTGCCCAGCCCTGTCTGCTTCCATCGTCTGTAAGCCGATGACTTCCTGACTATTTACCACAGCATTTTGGGGTATTACCCACAGAACCAGACAATATTCTGTTTGGGGAGCTCCACAACACATATGTGGGCCTTTCCTCCTCAAATAAAGGCACCTCATGCTACACACACCGTCACTTACCAGCTGAAAAGATGACAGCCCCTAAGCTCTTGGTGTTCAGGACCCCCTCACTTCCAGGCTCCAGGAAAAGAACTGAACACAGCTGGGCACAGCTGGGGCAAAGAACACAATCCCTCCTTCTCCTGTGGGGATCCACGGAAAGGTAATCAAGCCCTCCAGACACACAAGAGAGAACAGAGCTAAGCGGTGCATAGTAGGGCTTCGAGTCACAAACCAGAAACCAGTCTCTTCGGCAAGTGCCCTGTGGGGAGTGGTGGTTGGGGCGGGCCAGCCACTGCTGGTGAGAATGGAGGGCTTGGAGACAAAATCCAGGGAGACCCTGCAGCAATGCTTGCGGCTCTGGCCTCCTGGCACTGCCAGTCTTTAGGGATAGGTGCTTGCCTGCCAGTGTGACCTTGGAAACCCGTCAGACCAACTTCTAAATGAAAACGGAGATCTACTTGGCAAAGTTCACTGCTCAACTGCCAAACACCCCGACTAAATGCTATTATCCAGGTTCATTTTGCAAAGTAAATTAAATTTCTTTTAGAGAAACTTGAAATTTATAAAAGAACCCTGGAGAATTTGAATTTTAATAATCAATTATTCCTCAGACTGATTCATCTTATAAACATATGGAATATGCAAAAAATTAAATTAGTTTAAAAATCTAGACCTTTAACGCATTGCTGAAAAAACACTTTTATATAAATGAAGAATAATTGCCAAATGTTCTGACACTGCAGTATAATTTTTTAGCTACATGGCATATAATGCATTTGCACTTTGGGGCTGGAGATAACTCCTTCCTCTCACGTCATTCTTCTCTGAACAAGGAACCAGCTCTCTGCTCACCCTCTGCTCATCATCCAGGCCTAGGTTTTAAAACCATTTATGCAAAATTATTTCCTAAAAGGCTGGACCAATCCTGCAGCTCTGAACCATAACTCGCGGAAGGGGTCAAGCACACACACCTCATCTGTACAATGAAGGGGCAGCTGCCAAAGGAAATGAGATGGCAATGATGGTCCCTGAACACAGAGAACAAGCAAGGTCGGGCTGGGGCACTGGGCAAGTGCAGCAGAAGCCAGCACTGCTCACCACCTACCAAGGAAGAAGGAGAAGGAAAAGGAGGAAGGAGGAAGGAAGCCCTGGCTGCCTATGCAGTTCCTTAATAATGGTATGCAACCTGCTACCACTGGATGCTACATGGAAAACCAACCTGGCAGGCCAGCCCTGAGCACACCCCTCTGCCCCTGCAAGTGTGCTGCCACCCCACCCATCAGGGACTGCTTACTGCTCACACCCCTCCTGGTCTAAAGTGTTTATAGCACATTCGATGTAGCGAAGGGTTTTCTTTACTAAGTACTGTGTAACACATTACCTCATACACCATTGTGGGCCCCACGCCTCTAGGCAGAGCTTTACCGTGAGACCGGGCAGCCTGCCCAGCAGCAGTGTTAACAGTGTAAGTGGCTGGTGACTGGCACGCACATAGCTGAGACTTCTCCAGCCCTGGTACTCCAAGAATGAGCATGTCTAAAGACTGGATCAAGGTTACCCACGAAACTCTCCTGAATAAGCTCTGACCGCCTTACTCAGGGAATGGTGCTCGCCCGAAGTTCAACTCCTGTGAGAATTCAAGTCCTGCATTAGCCACAAGCTGTGCAAGCCACTCCCAGGGAAGACTTACACTCATGGCCTCCGTTCTGCATTCATCTTCACGGCTGGGAGCAGACCGCTCCAGCAGAGCAGGACATACTTAGCCTTCAATGTCACACTGGGAGATGAGACCTTGCTCCAGAAGGGCCAATAGCGCTTCCTGGCTGGGTTTTCTGACCTGGAGAGAAAATGGTGGAAGGTGAAACGGGAGATGGGGCAGATGCCTTCTTAGGATGGAGGCAGGTCTGCCACCGCACTCTCCATATTCCTCTTGGTCTGCCCTTTGCCACCACCACCCCCCCCTTTGCCTGAGGGAGGCCCAGCCTCCTGGTGCAACCATTCCACCCATATGTATATTTTTGTGTATGTTTCATAATCGTCATATGACTTGCAGAGGGTGACAATGGAGGGTAGCACCATGTCTGAGTTGCCTGTTGTCCTCAACACAGGCAGAGGGTGACAGGACATTTTTATTCTCTTGGGGCTTGGTGAATGGATACACATCTGGCCCACTGGAACAGAGAATGAGAGATAGCACAAACCAAGCCTCACCACAGCAGCGTGTACTACAGACACGAGATGCTTCTCACCCTTGGCCACTGTGGATCAGCATCAGGTGCAACGGGACCACAGGCAGCTAGAGACTTTTTTTTTTTTTTTTTTAATGAAAGCACCTAAAATTCACATTATTGTTTGTTTGTTTGTTCGTTTGTTTTCTCGAGACAGGGTTTCTCTGTGTAGCCCTGGTTGTCCTGGAATTCACTTTGTAGACCAGGCTGGCCTCGAACTCAGAAATCTGCCTGCCTCTGCCTCCCAAGTACTGGGATTAAAGTCATGCGCCACCACCGCCAGGCTCTAAAATTCCCATTTTTATAGAGAACAGTTCACTGTCAGGAGAGGAAGGCAAGAAAATTGTAACGGGCCCGGGAAGTGAACAGACCTTGTCATGGATGGTCAGTCCATAGCAGGACACAAGAGGGCAAGCCCCAAGGCTGTGATCACAAAGGCTCCTCGACACTAGGACTTCTGACCTGAGCTCAGTGCTCCCAGGGAAGTGCTCTGAGCTGCCCGGTTCTCTGTTACAGTCACTCCAGGAAACCAGCGCAGCAGCAGGGGAAAGGAGTCCAGGCTCATAGAGGAGCACACTCAGAGGGACAGAAATGAACGCTGAGGACATGACAAGTTCCAGTGACAGAAGCAAGGGAACCCGTATGCAAGAGGCCACTCAGGGTAAGCTGAGGTAAGTCTGGGAAACGTCAAAGGCCATTAAGAAGACCTCTGGGTAACACTACACCTACCGCTGAGTGCCACCAAGGGCTTAAGAGCGCAGAAATGACAAGATCACGGTGTGGTAGCAGAGTATCAACCTGAGGTGGGTCCAAAGGATAAGCTCCTAGCCCTACAGACAGAAAAGAGAAGGGGAGGTGGGGACCTTGCTTAGGAAAACCACTGCCTCGGAAGATCACAGAAGCCAAGGGTGGCCACTGATACCGCCTGGTCTACCAACAGCCAAGCCAGAGGAGACAGGAAAGCCATCAGGTAGGGTAGCAAGCAGGGCCAGTGTGCAGGACTCTGACCTCCCCTGTCCCCTCCTCCTCTGCACCACCTCCCTGCCCCAGGGGCAGCAGCCCTGGGACTGGTGTTGCTTCTCAACTGTGTTCTCCCTGGGGCCATGTGGCAGATCCAGGAACACCTAAGACAGAACACAAAGCAAACACTCAGTTGTCCGAGGCCCAGGGGACAGCGACGGGGGATGGGAGGGCACAGGCCAGGCTAGTGAGTCAGCAGAGGGCGACACTGGAGGTTTCCTGACTCCAGCTCAAGGACCAACATGTCGAGTCCCATGGTTCATTGCCTGAGCTTCAGTCTCATCACCTGTGAGACTGGACACTCATACAGAAGTCCCAGATAGTGTTGGGATGGCTCTGGATAAAGCCACAAGGTGGAAGCAACGATGGTCAAAAGTGTGTTAAGGTGGGTGTGGGGGTTTGGGGGGGTCATGTCTATTATTCCAGTACCTGGGATGCTGAAACAACAGGGCCACTGTGAGTTCCAGGCCAGCCCAGGCTACAGAGTGAGTCCCTGTATCAACTCAAGTGAGCAACCAACAATGCATTTACTACATTTAACCTACCAACAGCCTGGAGACCTCAAATGTGCTGACTGATTGCGTTTGTAACCGCAGGAAGAGGTCACCTAAAATAACCCAATCTAATAGAAAAGCACTGTACACTCAGGTAATTGGTTGACTACAGTAATGAGAGTAAACTCCACCATGGTCATCTGCGTACACTTTGGCACCACTCTAAAGGAGCCATCAGGGAGGACTGGCTAAAGCATAAAAGGCCTCTCAAGATGCAGAGCTGAGAAAAGTAGTCAGGACACATGATGATCAAATGGATGTTGGCTCCTGCTGTCCCCAAAGTCACCCTGGCCGCAGGACAAGAAGAGGTATGTATAGAATTGCAGCCCGAGGCCCTGAGAGGATCAAGGGACACATCTGGTCATTATTCCTTCACATCATCTGATGGAGCAGCAGTAAATGATGATAGGCATCCAGTTCCAATCTCAAAAACCCAAAGCAGCAACAGTGGCACCTGAAACACAGATCGGACAGAGGTCTCAAAGAGCTGCTAACAGGTGGACCAGCTCAGGTGGGAGCTGGGTGGGGGGGGGGACAAAGGCCACGGCCGAGAGTCGCGCAGGCGGTGCCCTGGCTTCCACAGAGGAGGGAGCAAGCCCAGTTCAGCAAGCGCAGCCATGCGCTGGGCACGCGTGCTGGGCACGGGTGCTAACACCCAGGAAGAGCCCGTTTCACAATATACTCAAGTACAGTCAACTACAAAGGATGGCGGTGCTCTGCAGGGAGGGGACAGAGAGAGCACTTGTCACCACTGCTGTAACCTCAGCAGCAAAAGCAAAGGACTGCCAACACCCACAGACACTTGGTGTATAAATTGGGAGGAGACTGGGGCTTATTTTATGGTCCTTCTCTCAAGTGATTAAATTTGTCACGATAATTTGAAAATTGAAACTGTTTTTAAAACAAGAGCACTGTATCTTCCAATGAGCCCATTAGCTGAGTTCAACAGCTCCACATAGAGCAGCTCCTGGGAGCACAGGCCTAGGCAGAGCGAGTCACATGCCCAACCGAGCAGGAGAAGATGGGGCTACCTCAGATCCTCCTTCAAGGAGATCTGCTGTAGGAGATGAGGTCAAAGCCAGGAAGCAAAGATGAGGGAAACTGAGGCACAGAAACACCCCCAAGCTGAGAGTGGGCAGAGAAAACACGTCCCAGGATGGTCAGGTGAGGCAGAAGGTGGGGGAGTCCTCCTGAGGACACAGGCTGCCCAGCTGACCAGCTCTACACAACTTCAGGAGACTACGACCAGGTACCAGATCCTAGGCTATGTCACAAAGGCTCCTACAGTGAAGGATTTGGGTTTGATGATAGGCAAGAAGCTCATGGGTACTCGAGAGTAGCCTGGACAGGTCCTAGACAGACAGGTGAGGCTCAGAGCACCTGGTCTGCTATCTAGCCACAGCCTTATTTCCCATACCCCAGCTTCCTGCCATCTGAAGCAAGAGGGAAGGAGTGAGTGGCAGGTGCCATCCTCACCAGGCCTGTGGGATGGACAGGAGATGCCTGCATAGGATTCAGGTACTACCCCAGAGATGCAGGCAGCGCTCCTTTCCTGTGTAACTGGCTCACTGCTAAGACCTCCCATCAGTGAACAAACTGATCCATCTGGCAAAATAAGGCTCCTACCCTAGCCTGAGGCACACCCACCCATGTCACTACTAGAACTCTGACCAACAAGGACCTCTGGGCACTGTCAGCAGTCCAATGCTGCTGTTATGAGAGGCGGAGGCTGACAGGAGAGGAGAGAAGGGCACAGGGAGAGACAGGCTGGCTCCAGTGAGCAGGCCTTCGTGAGGTCAATGGTGCGGTGGTGGTGAGGGTGGAGAACGCAGCCCCCAGTCTACTCAGTACAGTCAACTTTGTCATAGCTCTGGTTTCGAAGGAAGAAAGTCAAGAGGAGAGGGGGTGTCTTTGGGGTTATGCATTCGAGATGGAGACAATGGAGATGTGGCATGAGTCTGACTGGATGTGGAGGCAGGAGGAAGGGTTCCCAGAGTTCCCAGGCTGTAGCTCAGGGGAATTGAATATATCAGACGGTGTTCTGTTCATTGCGATAGGCGATGAAGATTGAAGGCCTCTATTTTCTTCGTGATGTAAAAGGCAAGGTCACTTGCTTGGCGAAAGGCAGGGCAAGGTGAGAGGCCTAATGAGAATGGCAAAGGTCTAAGGGAACTGCCAAGGATAATGGGAGAAACAGCTGATGAGGGACAGGGAAAGGACTGCCACGCACTGCTGCACGTCCAACGGAGATCGGAGCCCATAAATTTCCAATGGCACCAATCGGGAGGTGATAGGCCTCCCTCCCGCAGACCAAGCTCAGCAGGCAAGAGCTGAAGAAGCAGAGGCAGGGTGGCAGAAGCCCTACCAAGGGACAGGAAGGTGAATCTGAGAGGGTGGCGGCGGAAAGCACACAGCAGGACAGAGGTGCACGAAGGCAGACATGATGTGGCTGTGGATTCAAGAGCCAGAGAGTGGTGGAAGCCAGGGCTGTGAGGGCTGAAGGCCAGCTGCAGTGAGCCCTCAGAGGGACAGCAGGAGGCAAGGGGACACCCTGGAATACACAGGGAAACAGCTGGGACTGTCAGGAGGGAGAACCTCCCATTCACTGATATGTCTCCTCAGCAGACTCAGCAGGTTCAATACCGGAAGCAAAGCACACTCCTGCCTCACTCTTTTGGAACAAAACATATGACAACGATAGGTGACCGAGGTTGAGAGGAGGTCGAATCCCTGCACAGACTCTTTTCAAGGACCACACCAGGAGAGAATGAACAGCCAACAGAGGAGCAAGACTGAGCTGAGCGCTCATGCTGCTGAGCGTGCACACAGACACCAGCGAAATGAAAGCCAGTGGAGATGATGAAGAAACAGGAGGGTGCTGTGTCCCTCTGACTAGCTTGCTGAGGGCAGAAATCTGTCCTGTTCATCTCTTCCTCCCCAGGCACAACACAGCAGACTTGGCTCCTAATGGGCACTCAGAAACTGTCAGAGCAAATGAACGAATGGAAGGAGACACCCCACGTTATGATCAGAGTCCTGCGAGAGAAAATGCAAAGATAATCATAATACCCATGGCTGCCTCCTTATCCAAAACTCCATCGCATTCTGTCACATTGAGTAACAGTTAAAAATGACTGCTGTCCTTTTTAAGAACAGCAGATCAAGAAAAAACACAAACTAAATGTTTAGAATTTCTTGAAAATCCAAACACAGTATGTCATTAAAAATTAAAACACTCACACCCTGTACAGAAAGTCATCTCTGAAATATACCGATACAAACAGAAAGGACAGAGGGTTCCTTCACTGTGTGTGTGTGTGTGTGTGTGTGTGTGTGTGTGTGTGTGTGTGTGTGCGTGCACGCGTGCACGCGTGCACGTCCATGGGTACATGCATTCCATGGCATGTGTGTGAAAGTTTTCAGGAGTTAGTTCTCTCTTCCCACTGGGCTTGCACACTTAGGGTAGCTAGCTCTTGAGTGTCTCTTGACTCTCCTGTCTCGATTTCCATCATGTGGAAGGAATGCTGGTGTTACAGATGTGCTCCACTGCATCAAGCCTTTGTGTATGAGTTCCAGGCACTGAACCTGGGTCTTCAGGTTTGCACCTTCAGTGCATTAGCCCCTGAACAGTCCTTCCGATCCCTTCGGCAATGTCCAAGATTCAAAAGACCAGAAGGCTCTCCAGCACATGTGCCATCCCTATCCCCAGAGGCTGGCACTGTAGGAAATGGGAGCAAGACCCATGTGAGTCACTGTCCCAAGCATAGGACATATGACACGCAGGAAAGCAAGCAGAGCAGCAGGAGGGGAGGCACAGACACCTGAGAAAGAAAGACAAAGTGCAGGACACGGGGTACTGTCTGGAAAGCAACAAACTGGCAACGCTTGAGGAAGCAGTCTTAGAACAGAGGAAGTCAGAGGGAGGGAGGGAAGGAGAGAAATCAAACTTCTTCAATACATAAGTTTTAGTTTGGGAATTAGGTGAACATTTAAAATGAGTTGGAGTCAAAATGTAAAAGTTAGAGCTACTCTTGAAGATAAGCCTGTGCTCAGCCACAGCAGAGCATAGCTACTCAGAATCCTGAGGCAGAAGGATCACTGGAGCCCAAGAGTTCAAAGCCAGCCTGAGCAACATGGTGAGACCTTGTCTCAAAAAAGCAGAAGAATATGGACTCAAGAATTATATCTGGGAATATATATCTATATATCTCTATCTCTATCGATCTATCTATCTACATATACATATACACACATATATGTATATATATAGATATATGGATATATGTGTGTACATATATGTATGTATACACAGACATGCACACATGCATATATAGGCATATATAAACGATGAAAATAGATGACATGAATTTGAAGGAGAGTGAGGGAAGGTGTGTGGGAAGGCTTGGAGGGATGGAAGGGAAGGGGAAAATGCTATAAATAAAACACAACCTCACAGCAGCAACAACAAAGGAGAGGAGAGCCAGCCAGGCCTGGTGGTGTGCACCGCTTTTCTCAACTACCCAAGAGGCTGAAGCAAGAAGGTCAAAAGTTTAAGGCCCAGCTGGACAGTTTAGAAAGACCCACCGTAAAAGGTGCAGTTCATTCATTGCAGAGCACTTGTCTAGCAGGCAGGGATGGGACCCGGCAAAACACACACACACACACACACACACACACACACACCCCTATATGCAGTGATGTGGGGTTAAACATTAACATATGTGTCAATTACCAACCACATGAGACTCACACTGTGCAAGGTGGAAACAAGAGACACCAAGAGGAGACGCCAGGCTAAGAGCCTTTCATCCCCAGAAGGCTTTTACTTGTCACCAGATGCAATGATTGAGTTCACAGCCAGAAGCGCCCTGGTATCCATGTTTTGGTTTCTCATCGTTTCCCCAGTAAAAGAACATGGATTCTTTAAAGAAGCAGTCAGTTCTAGCTGGAGGTAAACTATCAGTCTACTAGAAATGTCAGGAAGATTCAAGAATAATGGCTCCATGAGCCAGAACTGAAACAACTCGATATCAAAAATAACAATGCCTGTGCTGACTGAAGCCTCACTGCTCTCAGACCCCGACAGCACCCAGTGAGAGAGCATTGCTGGGCATCTGAGACGACTTCAGATGCCAACTAATTATCCCAGAAACCAGTAAATAAAGGAAGAAGACAAAGAACGTATCTCACCTTCCTATATAGTCAGAATTTGAGAGTTCTCAAACAGCTAGGAGGGCAAGCTCCTCTCTGAAGACTTCCGAGCATTACATCATGGAGCAAGACAAGATAGAATTCAAGTGTCAGAATCATATAGCCTACAAAGAAACAGTGGTCTCCATGAGGACTACCGTGGCTGCTCAAACTGATGAGCAGCTGTCACATACAAGGTCACATGACATCACTAGCACCCAGAAGCCACGATCAGCATCTGAGAGAAACTCCTAGAGCTCTATGCATCCCAACTTGACCCAGGACAGAGACAGGTTCCATCTCTGTTCAGTGCCTACTTTATAGAAAATGCCTGGGATGAAGGGAATCTTAATGCTAGAGATGCAACTGCCCACCGGGCATGGGAGGGTCACGGGACAAACGTTCTGGGCTCTTCAGTCAATACCCAGCTAGGAGAGTAGGAGAGAGGCACAGTTCTTCCCCGCTTCAGAGACTTAAGGGACTCACGGAAACCCAATGTGCCAGCCCTGTTTGTATTTGCACCCAAATGCATCACCTAGAAAAGTCAAATTTCTTGCCAGCTTTGATGGTGAAGGTCCATAATCTAGCATCCCAAGGCAGGAGGACACACAGATCAATGTCAGCACCCGCTGGCCTGTCTCAAAAACAGAGACCCAAACAAAATGCACACTGATGAGCTACTGGACAGGCTAAGCAGTGAGAGCAGAGTGGATGGGCTGGGTGAGCTTTACAACAGCGGCACATCGCTTTCTCTATTTGCCGTGCAGAGTACTGAAGATGGGGCACTGTGCACACTAGGCAAGTGCTCTGCCTCTCACCTGCACCCCCAGCTCCGCATTTCTTAGAGAGCCATGCTAATGTATTGACGGTTGGGGTGAGAAGTGTCTGGGAAGGTTTCCTCTGTGGCAGAGTCCGTCTAGGTGACAGGGCAAGTGTTAATGAAGGTCCATGAACACAGTTTTTAGACCCTGCCTACTGGCGTGTCTCAATGCATCCATAATGGAAAGCAGGAGGTAATGTTCTTCATTGGGAAGAATACAGTCTGCTTCTCCCACTGGATAAGAAGACCTGCTTGAGGCAGTGAACTCCACCATGGCACCAATTCCCTCCTGCTTTTACCTCCCGTGACAGCAGGAGGGACTCTGCTAATGAGACTCTAAGGTAGCAGTGCTCACACCTGGTTGTCTGGATCCTCAAGGTACCGTGCTACACCAGGCAGGACGTACTGGGGCCCACCACAGGAAAATCCAACCTGCTTTCTTGTAAGAAAGCAACAACGGAGGGATTTGCTCCATCAGCTCAGTCCGCACAGTGGGCTCTATGGCAATAGGACAGAGAGAGTTCTATTAAGAATAAGCCAAGCATCTGACATGGTATATACTAATGGTTTCTAGCTTTTCTTACTAAAATACTTCATCAAGAAAATTAGACAAATGCAGTTTAAAAATCATTTCCCATTTAGAGTATTTATGCTACAGACAGGCTTAAAAAGCTAGTAAGCCACACAGCAACATAAAACATAAAAGGAAGAGAGGATGACAGCTCTATTATAACAAGCCATATACAAATGGAGAAAGGACCAAGAAGTCTGCCTGCTGGGCCAGCGTCCAAAAGCCATTACAGCTAATGGCTTCTCTGCCAGACCTATGGGTTGTGCTTATTTAAATTCCAACCGGGATGTATACATTATAAATAATTCTTTCACAAATGCACTCCCCCACAATCCACGCATCCCAATTATTTCTAAGGCAAAGCATTAAACAAAAGAGCGTTCCAGCTCCAGTACACCACATTAAATTTAACACAAATATATAATTGCTGCAGCACTGTAAATGGTGATTCATTTATGAAGAGAATCCATTCAAAGCCCCAAAACATCCACTTGGGCCTTGTTAAAAGCACCGTGTCACATCCATGTGAATATTTTAGACTAATATGGGAGCTATATGGAAGGCTTCTTTTTCTCTCTTCAGCTAAAATGATCAAATTCTAAGGCCTCAGATTTCTGGAACTTTCTGAAGCACCTCGTCAGCCACCCTGTGTGCAGAGAACGGGGTGCAGGCAGGGCAGCTGCCAGTCATCCTCCTCATCTTTACTGTGTGGCAGGGGGTGGGGAGACGGGCAACGTCACAATGTCTGCTGTGCTGCAGCCCACTTCCTTCTAGAATAGCAATCATAGAGAGGCAGAAAGAGCAAGAAAAATCAACATCAGTCAACAGAGGTCACAGGTGAGAAGAACTAATGACTGGGATTGTTCTGATCCAAAGGGTATTGATTGGGTATTTCTTGGCAACCAGCACTTTGGCAAAACTCAAGAAATACAAAAGGCCTAACTGCCAGGGCAAATGGCCTCTGTCACATTAGTCACTCCGATGTTCCAAAAATAAGGACAATTTGAGTCATTCTGAAGTAAGACGTCTGTTCTTCATGACAAAAATCCATCTACAGTCACACACAGCCCAAAGCTCACTGATTAATATGAAGCCTTTAAATTTTAGCTAGTACTTGTAGAATATATATATTTTAAGAAATGTACAAGTAAAAAAAGAGCTGACCAAACCTGCATCCTCCAAACGTTGGACAGCCCCCTCCAGGGCGGCCAGGATGTCCTCATTGCTGTGGCTCAGGGCATCCAGTAGTCTTCTAGCTACAATCTGACTATGGAGACAGAAAGATCGCCACAGTTGGTTACCTGACAGGTACTGACTACAGTATGCTATGTTGTAGGTACTGTGCTAGAAGCAAGAAGGCCATGGAGCAAAGGGAAGCCAGTCATGTCCATCTAAGAGGACAGAGATGGCTGCTCTAATGCCAATCAAAGCCCTCTAGGATCCAGAGTAAAGGCGACACAGGAAAGCCCTTACCCGCCTGTGCTTACTGGTTCTTCAGGCCCACACAGACTTGGGAGAAAACCCTGAGTGGGTGCAGGGTGGGAGACCCAGAGGGTACCTGCTGGTTCTCTCAAGGGCTGGAGAATGAAGAAATACATTGAGGGAATTGCTTTATATCAGGCCCATTCCCTGAATCTCCTATGATTACTCTTCCACCTTCAATAGGATTGACCTTAAACAGGATGGACCCACAAAACCTGTTCCGAGGGAGCACGGACAGCTACAGGAAGGCTTGGTCAAGACAACAATGGCGGAGGGCAGGCCAGTGGTATCCATTATCTGAGGAAAGGAACATTGTCCCTGGGCCCTAAGACAGGCGGGAAAGCAGGGAGGCAATCTGCAGCTGAGGAGCAACACACTGACCCAGGAGGCCTTCCACAGACAGCAGGACAGCAGGCAGCACAGTGCCACAGCCAAACACAAGAGGCTCTCTAAGACGAGACTGCCACTGAAGGCAAAGGACATGTGCCATCAGCATCTCAGCCACCAGCAAGGAACCAAGACCTCTTTTCAAGTGTGACCCCAGAGCAGGGAATCCTAGAGCAGGCTGGCCTCTCAGGGAGCAGGACTACAAGTCCAGGAGCTGGTGTAAACTACTCAACACAAGGAGTTGCAAACAAATGCCTTCCTAAATATATTTTCAAAGACTTGAACTATAAGAAATTATTAAGGAAACCCTCCAACCAAGAAGAAAATGACACCAACAGAAATCCAAATTTATATAAATGAACGAAAATCAGCAGAAATGATGCCCACGTGTAAAGATTAATCTCATTATTTAAGTCTCTTTCAGAAGCAACTATTATATAAAACTGATAATGACTTGTGGCTTTCTAGCACATAAATGTACACATGTGTATACATGTATATGTAAAAAGGAAGATAAGACAGCAGAAAGACCAGGAGATAATAATGAAGGCATACTAATATAATTATACTACACTGTGATGTAGGAAAACATCACTAATAAGTCAAACCCTGAGACACTGCTAAAATAGCAAAACAACAAATTATAACTAATAAACTATTAAGACAAACTGAATTCATAAAAAATTCCATTAAACCAAGAATAGGCCGATAAAGACCCAAGGAGAAAAGAGTTCTAACAAATGAACTCAAGCAGCAGGATGTCAGCTTTTGCACCAGTGAATACACACAACACAAAGGCTCCAAACGGTCCAGCTAAGACTCGGAGACCCAACAATATACTGCTGACAAGAAACACACTCTAATATACACATGCACATACATTTAAAGTGGAAAACTAACAGGAGTCACAGAAACCTAGGGTGGCTAGCTCAAATTCAGACAGAGAACATCACCAGGGATAAAGTCATTGCATAGAGATAAAGGGGTGAACTTATAAAGAAGATATAGTAATCCTAAATGTCTATGTACTAAATAACACAGCTTCAAGCTACAGAATAAAAATCAATAAAACTACAAGGAGAAATAGATAAAAGTCATAGTGGGAGTCTGGAAATAGGCCTATGCATACATCACCAATGAGTTTTTACAAAGGTCAACAGAGGAAAACCAGCCTTTTCAAAAGTGATGCTGGAGTGAGCAGACCCTGGGAACTCAAGACCTAACTCCCGTCTCGCACCATGCACAGAGTTAATACAAACAGATTAGAAGGCTAATGTTGAGCGCTTCACCAATTCTTGAAAAGAAAAGGAATCCAGATGGAAAAGCCAGTGTAAGCTTTGGTTAGCAATAATTTTGAAGCCTTGAAGCCTCAAAATATAAAATTTGTATTACTTTCTTTTATAAGAAAATAATTCGGGCACGGTGGTGGTGCACGCCTTTAATCCCAGCACTCAGGAGGCAGAGGCAGGCGGATTTCTGAGTTCGAGGCCAGCCTGGTCTACAAAGTGAG